>NC_137119.1:1906609-2059109 GCF_949357685.1 Gobio gobio | reverse complement strand
CAGTGAATGTCACACGCGAATTAAGCAAGTAAACTCAAAATGTTCAAGCGTCCAACTTCGCATGAATAGAGCGATTTATTCATGTCATTCGCGTCCGGTGTGAACGCACCATAAGAGCTGTGTTTGTGATGTTTGAGTCGGGAGAGGCATGACGGGCACTAGTGTCACAAAAACCAGATACTTAAACTACATCATTTTATTTGCACACCAACATTCCAACCACTAGGAGGCTTAAACTATGACTAATGGAGGAAGCAAATTGGTATTGATTATAACATGTACTTAGGGATGTTGTACATGTAGGGGAGCGCGGGGCACAACCTAACGCGGGGTTAGTTGTAACACGCATGTTTTAACCCTTTCCACACATGCCAGAATGACGAAACTTAGTGTATTTACTAGTTGCCATATCAACATTATTTAGAGAAAAAATAGCGCCAAAATTAAAGATATTACTGAACATTTATTTAACCATAGCAAAAGTAAATTTCTTACTTAAGTTTAGTTTTCATCTCTGTTTTTTGTGTTTATTTAAAATAAGACAAATCTGATATTATTGTAATCTTATATCTGTTATTTAACAGTTGATGTTCTTTAATGCTGATCTAACACACGAGCCGTGATTTACATCCCAGTTGTGCAGATGGTGTGTGTGTTAACACATGAGCCCCTATTAGAAATATGCCATTATATTCTATACTTTTATGAATTCTTTTGAGAAACCATGAGAAAAGGGTGAATAATGACTGAGAGTTAATGTTCAGAAATCATTCATTATTATTATGTTTTGAACTGTATAGCTGTATTTAGCCATGTGTTTGTAGTCAAATTCAAAAATGCTTATATGTTTAATGATTAAAAAATGCCATTATTTTATTTTAAAAAGTTAAAGTTGACAAAATATTTTAGTTTGTCTTGTATATTTTTTTGATTATATCAGGTAACATTTTAAGCTGTTATTTGGTCATGTTATAATGTACTCCACCTACGGGGCATGTTGTCACATTTCACTTCCATTCTTTCGGGGTAAATCAAGAAAAAAGTACACACTGTATTAATGAAACAAAACCACATAATTGTACTAGACATGTGTGCAATTAATGTGGGAAACAATAAATACTCTGAACCCCAAGTCGATTTACACAAACTGAGAAAGTCAAAAAGCGTTTGTGCCCCGCTCTCCCCTACAGTTCATGAAGAATAGCTATAAAGCTTCAGCAAATGCTTCTCATTAATGCAGTCTACAAGTAGAAAGACAAAACTACATTTCCCATCATCCTCTGTGGTGGCAGAATTGCTATGGCAGTGTTCACGGCATGATAAATAAATTGTTCTGCAGAAGTCAGGTGGTAGTTTGTACAAGTTGTAAATACAAGTTTTAAGAGGACGTGAATGGTTTTCGAAATCTTGTAATTCTGACATGCATCATGAAATAAAGCCTCAGAAACACCTAATGCACATTGTCAGTTTGTTGTGTAAGTTTTCTGTAAGTGAGAAAGAAATATGAAATATGTCCTTTTTCCCAATAAAAATCACTTGAGCGCATTTCAAATCTTAATTGGCATCACAGCGTCAGGCTCTGGAAGTATTGTTATGCTCTGCATCATAAATAAAACCATGCAGGATTTGATTACGATATGCACACGGCCCTGAAACACACGGTGGATCCCGGTGTTGCTGAAAACACCCGCGCTGTCGGATTCGTTTCTCGTCCTTGTCAGTGCCGAGGAACAGCACTGTTTGCCCGTCCATTAGGACAGCGCGGGATCATGTTATTTTCTTCCCCCTTAGCAAATAATACAGCCTTCCAGCGGGTGAATGTGCTGAACGCAGAGAAAAGCAGGACTATTAATAATGCAACATATACTCATCTCTTGGAATAATAAAGTATAAAGAGACGGAGCGAAAGCATTGCTTTCAGACCTCATGGACCCTCATGGTGGTCAGAAACCTTGAATTATCTGTTGAATGTATTTATGAACCCTTTATGTGACTGTAGAATTTATGAAGCATCGACACATCAATGTTTGGCTGGTTAGCTTTAGCGGTTAGCATCTGCTGGTGCCATACATACACATTTGAACAAAATACAACAAAAAAATCACGTTTTATTTACAGATTACCACGTTATATCTCTGTTAAAAGTATTCATTCTTAAGGTGAACTCAACACTCAGTGTTTTTTGTGGGTGAAATCCATCATTTCAATAGGAAATCAAAAGTCTTACTTCTCGTTACTAGCCCAGGGGTTTTCAAGGGGTCCTCCAGAAAATTTCAGAGAATGAAAAGACAAAGCAAAAAATGGATAAAGTCTACTGAACATTTCTAAATGTCTCTCTCTTTTCTTGCCGTACACTCTAAAAAAAAAAAGGTTCTATATTGCACCAAAAATGGTTCTTGGCTCGTAATCATAGGGGAACCTTTTTAGTGCTATATAGCACCAATTTTGGTGCTTCACCGGTTCTTCAGAGGTTCTTCACCGGTTCTTTGACTAAGGTGCTATATAGCACCGCTATATACGCTGAAGAACCTCTGAAGAACCTCTGAAGCACCAAAATTGGTGCTATATAGCACTAAAAAGGTTCCCCTATGATTACGAGCCAAGAACCATTTTTGGTGCCATATAGAACCTTTTTTTTAGAGTGTATACATACTTTCCAGAATTGTATATGTTTGCTTTGTATCTTCCTAGTGAGTTTTTCTCACTATAGTTGCCTTTATCTTAAATTCATTTGTGAAAGTTGCTTATACAAATAATTTAAGGCTTATACATCCAACATTAATTAACCAATTTAAGTTTGGAAACAATGCTGTATCTATAATGTCACACTTACTATTTATCTAACAGTTAAAAATGTTTTCATACATAAAAAAATATATAGATGGATTTTAGGAAGGGTCCCTCATTAAAGGTTCATCATATTTGGGGGTCTTTGCATCATAAAGTTTGAAAACCCCTGTAAACATACTAGTAATTTTCAGCCATGACAAGCCTAGATTTCTTTCTCACAATGCACTAATAAGACACAAAAACAATCATAAACCTCGGAGCCTTATATCTAGTCAGCGCTTCGGGTCTAGTTAGATGCATTGTTTTCTCCGGTTTGTCAACGAGTGACAAGCAACACTTGTTAACTACATTACAAGAGCTCAAATCAATCATAAGCAACATCTGTCTGCCGTCACAGCGAGAGCAGTTGTCAAATACAATAATTTCCTTCATATACTTATATCCACACACACTTCTTGCCTCTCCACAGGCCTGAATAATTCATGAATCGCACAACAGTGTGTCTGTGGCCGGCAGTAAATGATATCATCCCTCTGGGCATTAACAAGCTTTCTCAGCATAACAAGTATGTTGCTATACCACATTTGACATGTTTCAACAATCTGTCAATGCAGAGAGGCAATTGAAGCGGGGAAGTGGTGTAGAGTTGGTACTCTCACAAAATCTATTGTGTAACTGTGGATATGTGTGCAGTAAACCGGTTCAAAATGGGTTCAATGGGTTGAGGAGATGTTGGGAAGTAAATGATGTCTCTTGCGTGTGCGGTTAAGGATGTGTCACGCAACTAATGAACTCTTCCACTGAGCAGAGGAAAGAACTATCACTAGATCCGTTTGTTCTGATGAAAAGAGTGGATGAGTGAATGGTACCGGGCAGCATTTTTATTTTATTTTATTTTATTTTATTTTATTTTATTTTATTTTATTTTATTTATTTTATTTTATTTTATTTTATTTTATTTTATTTTATTTATTTTATTTTATTTTATTTTATTTTATTTTATTTTATTTTATTTTATTTATTTTATTTTATTTTATTTTATTTTATTTTATTTTATTTTATTTTATTTTATTTTATTTTATTTTATTTTATTTTATTTTATTTTATTTATTTTATTTTATTTTATTTTATTTTATTTTATTTATTTATTTATTTATTTACTTTTAATTTAATTTAATTTATTTTTATTTGTTTGTTTGTTTTTTGTTTGTTTCTTTATTTCATTTTATTATTATTATTTTGTTTTATTTTATTTTATTTTTTTATTTTTTATTATTTTTATTATTTTATTGATTTATTTGTTAATTTATTAATTTATTTCATGTTATTTATTTTGTTTTATTATTTTGTTTTGTTTTATTGAGTTATTTTTTATTTCATTTTATTTTTTATTTATTTTCTTTATTTTTATTATATTATTTTATTATTTTATGTATTTATTTATTTATTTATTTAAGTTGTATTTTATTTTATTATTTATTTTTTATTTTATTATTTTATTTTATTTAATTATTTATTTTATTTAATTTTAAATATGTTTTTATCTCATTTTTATTTATTTAGTTAGTTATTTTTTTGTTATAATATTTTATTTTATTATTGTTTTATTTTATTTAATATTGTTTTATTTTTGTTGAATTTTTTTATTTATTTATGTTGAATTTTTTTATTTGTTTTATTGTTTTTTTATTGTATTATTGTTTTATTTATTTCACCATTTTATTTTATTTTATTATAAAAATAATAAAATAAAAAAAATGATTATTATTTTATATTTTTATATTATATGTTTTTCAAAAGTTTGGGGTCATTAAGATGTTTTAAATTTTATATTTGATTTCTGCAAGAATGCTTTAAATTGACCATTTTATAAATATTAAGTGCTAAATTGTTTTGCGCTACATCAAGATAAAATGATAAAATAAAATAAAAAACATGACAAATATCGGCTGAACAATCTCAAACTCCAAAGACGAAAATCCTGATGCTTTTATTTGGAAATGACCTCCTCTGCCTCAGAAGCAAAGACCCTCGTCTTCTTGTGCATTTATTGCTTAAGTGTTTTGAAATCTGCAGATGCACACACATTTATTTCACTGCACAGACCCCAGATGTGGTTACGCAGGAGGGGAACGTGTTCCTCACACTCCTTGTGCTGCCTCAGCTGTATTTCATCTGCTGTAAAGCAAGGCCATCATAATGCATCACTGTTCACATCGCACACAAGAGCAATATAATAACTTGTTGAAGTTCAGCCAGCTTTGAGTTGATGAAAGTGCGTGCCGAACGGATATGGAACGGAGCTGGTTTGGTAAAGGTTGTATCTAATCACACTGTTTGCCCTGAGAACAAATAACACTGTTCAATATCCTCATAAGAAGGCAGATACAGATCCATAATAATGATATCCTCAAGGTTCAGCTGCAGATATCCGAGGGCTTAATCTCCATCTTCATGCTGAAATATGCTTGACGGCCGTGGCCATTCAAGTGAGATATGTTTATATCTTAATATAGATGATGCCATCATTCTTCCCTGACATTAATTTAGTGTTGGGGACCTCAGAGCCTCGTGCATTATGCAAAATAATTGCAGGGCCACATTTTACAAGAAGTCAATTTCGGCGGGCATGAAGAACGACGGTTTGCTGTAATGAAGAGCGTAAGAATCACAAATGACTAGATGAAGGTATTGGCCTGTCAGGCGGCGGCGCGTTTGCATGCATGAAAAGGAATATAGAGATGTTGTGTCTGTTTGTCACATTATTAAACTTAGTGTGAACTTATTAGTTAACGATAACATGTAAACAAGACGGTGGGTGAGACTGGATTTATCTAGTTCAGCCATGAAACTCTAGAGGACGCCGTCCGGCCGCGTGCAAGCAATCACATCATTACTGCATAACACAAGCTGATCCTGCAGCCAATGAGATTGCTTGCTCAACATCAGGTGTTCGCTGTAAGCCTATCAGAGTTGCTCTGAGCCCCTCCACCTCCCCAGCTCCACCTGCCTCGATCTGGCACAGGATCCATCTTTATGTGTTTATGCAGCAGCAGCAGATTATAAACATTAACATTGGCATATTTAATAACATGCTAAAACTATTCTGAGAGTAGTCATGATTGAAATGTATTTTTTTTAGGGCTGTCAAAAGATTAATCGCAATTAATCGCATCCAAAATAAAAGTTTGTGTTTACATAATATATGCGTGTTACTCTGTTAATTATTATTTATATATAAATACACACACATTCATGTATATATTTAAGAAATATACTGTATATACATTTATATAATCTATAGTTTTATATATAAAAATAATATTTTTTTCTTAAATATATACATGCTTGTGTGTGTATTTATATATAAATAATAACTAACAGAGTACACACAGATATATTATGTAAACACAAACTTTTATTTTGGATGCGATTAATCTTTTGATAGCCCTAATTTTTTTTAATTAATGTAATAAAAAATACTGCCGTTATTTAAATAGAAGTAACGAAAGAATATTTCAATAATAACACTTTGCAATAAAGTCTCATTTGTTAACATTAGGTAAAGGCACAATATGTTTCATTTTTTCCATTGAAAATATCCCAAAACCACTAGAAAATGTTATATATTTTGTTGGCTTGTGTACTTACATTATCCCAGAGGTTATTTTGTAGTAACTATGGCAACACTAGCGGCGCTTTAATATCTGATGTGTTTTATTAGACACTGTTTGGATCGTTGATGGACAGAAACTCTTCATTGTTCTCCAGCTCAACACAGTTAGTCTGATTGTGTAAATCTGCTGTTGTTGATGTGCCATGTTTTATGATCTCGCTCACTGCAGTGTGAACAAGTGTCTCATAGTAGCATTAGAACATCACTTTAACACACTCACATGTGTGTGAGAGGATCAAACAGCGCTGCGTTACACACACACACACACACACACACACACACACACACACACACACACACACATGAGCGGAGGAAGCGGTCGCGGCAGGAGAACAGGACTTGCCTGACTGCATTGTGCCAAGTGTAAAGTTTGGTGGATCGGGGATTATGGGGTGGGGTTGTTTTTCAGGGGTTAGTTCCAGTGAAAGGAACTCTTAATGCTTCACCAAGACATTTTGGACAATTTCATGCTCCCAACTTTGTGGGCCCAGTTTGGGGACGGCCCCTTCCTGTCCCAGCATGCACCAGTGCTCAAAGCGTCTCCATAAAGACATGGATGAGGAGTTTGGTGTGGAGGAACTGGAGTCCTGACCTCAACCCGATAGAACAGCTTTGGGATGAATTAGAGCGGAGACTGAGAGCCAGGCCTTCTCGTCCAACATCACTAATGAAGAATCCCCAGAAACACACTCCTAAACCTGGAGGAAAGAAGAGCAGAAGCTGTTAGAGCAACTCCATATTAAACCCTACAGATGAAGAATGGGATGGCGTTAATGTGCATGTAAAGGCAGGCGTCACAACACTTTTGGCAATATAGTGTATATATGATTAAAAACTAATATAAAAATGTTTAGAAGTGTTCAACATTATGAAGCACACTCTGGGTTCATGAAATGAAGTGGCACTATTTACTGAGCCAGAAGTCAATGCTGAGCACCCAGAACCGCTACTGAAATTGGAAATTCATTAGAGCACATTTAGTTTAATTGTATTTGATTTTAATGGGCGGCTACTGGAGGTCCAGCTCGGTGTGTTATAGCGGAGATAAGAGATCTCAGCATAATGGAGATCAACGGCCGTATTAGAGGAGTTATCTGGGACGGCCCATGCTTTCTGCTGCTCTTTCACCAACTTCCACAAGATATACTCTTTTTGACTTCCGCAATCAATCATATGAACCCTTCTTCCAACCATCATTTTATTAATTGCAATATTGGGTTTGTTTTCCAGTAAAAATATCTAAATGTCCTTAAGACAAGATGCATTTATTTCAGAAGCAAATTAAGATAACAGGGTTTACATCCGGAGAATATGAAATGCATTATAAAATATTAAGTTATTAAGTTATTAAGTTAAGTAGTGTTTTTCATACCCCTCTGATAAATGTTGTTTCATACTGTTTTACACATTAATAAATGAGTTTGATTCCTGCTTAAAACATGCCAATGGATTAAGACATGTAATTAAAGACATAAAAACTATATCCTAATATCTTGTGCAGTTTTGCTTCTCAGTATAAACACACTGATTAAATTTTAATTTTTTACTCTGCTATTTCATATTTTCTCTATCTTTGGACACTGTTATGACAAATGATATTGATATAACATGGATTAAAAACTCTGCGACCCACCGGTGGGTCCAATATTGCATCATCATAATAATAATCAAAAATCTATAAGTTGTGCAGCAAAACTAGACATATATGATATCGTTTGAAAGATTAGAACCTCAGCTTTCTTGATAACATAATCACTTTAGCATTTATGTTACAAAGAAGAAATTAATAAGGCTTTAATTTGACCCCCCCGCCCCCCGCATTAAGAAAATGATATGAATTCTATTAAATTTCATATTTATATCACACAAACTCACCAAAAATAGACAAGTCATATATCAAATGAAAGCTCTGATCCTCAAGAATATCACTGTGTGGTTTATTTCCAACACTTTCCAGTAACGTTATCATCAAAAGAATCACGAAGATGGAAATGACTCCTTTGAACAAGAAAACACATGAGTCATATTCCTGTTCGGTTCACTTCCTCCGTGTGGAGCTACTAGCCTCAAACGCTATATCCACTCGTTCCTTAGGTAGTTTTCTTCAGAATGAGACTATTTTCACATGTCTGTGAGCAAGCATGGCCAAACCACACTGTGATAAGTCACCGATGTCCAGATCAAAACAAATACTCTTATTATCCTTAGTTTTGATCGTCTTTGTTAGCCGCGATCGTTGATGACGTCATCACGTATTGCATCATACGTCAAAAAAGCGGAGAATAGGCTTGTTTGAGATGCGCCTCGCCTCGCCTGAAATTCAGCCGAGACTAGGCGGCTGCAGTGAGGGGAGGAGTGAAAAAAGTGCAGGCAAGCCGGACAGTTCTCTCTTCTCGTAGTGGATCCGACACCTGCGAGATCAAAGGCAGATATCGCGGGATTCACCTCGTGCGCTTTGTTGCTGATAAACTGGATGTAATTTAAGTTCTGTTACTTTTATATGAAAATAAATATTATGAACAAGACACCCAAAGTTTTTGTTATTTATTTCCATTCGAAAGACGTGTTTATCAATCATTTTTACTTGAATTAGGCCTACATACATGTTTGTATATATATATATATATTTTTTTTTTATAAATATGACAACAATCACATAACCCACAGAGAGATCGCCTTTGTTAGAGAGTTTGGGAATATTCACACATAAAAACATGATATCAGAGTTTTAAAATCAAACATTTTGAAAAAGAACCATACATCACGGTTATTTAAACCAATAAGCATTAAGCTGTGTCGTCAGCAAGTCGTTTCCCATCATGCTTTTGCTCCGCGCAGTCTGTGGAGAGCAGCTGCGCTCGACTGCAAAATCCGACACATCCGCCTTTCGCTCGCGAGAGTTTTTTGACATAAGTCGGCATGACATCAGAGCAAGGCGGACCGCCCTCGGACACTTTTCTAACCGGCATGCATCTCGCGCTGATCACCGGTGATCGGTTCTGCGCAGATTTCGCTCATCTCAAACAAGCCTTATCTCAGCTCTCTATAGACACGTCGATCAGGCTTCTAGACCAATCAGAGCCCGAGATCTCCCTTTACAAAGTTGAGGAGGCGGAGCCTTCTTTTGTTTTCCCAGCGGCTGGAGTCAATCAATGCAGATGAGCAGGAGTTATTAGATAGACAGATTAATCTCAATAACTTTATTTTGGAAGGAGATATCAAGAAGATTCCTTTTCCCAATGTTTACTGCCAACTAGTGGAATCAACAGAAACTTTCTGAAGGGAAATAGACCAAAATTACAGATTTTCAAATAAAAAATGTATTTATAAAAATATCACAATATGACTTTTTATATGCGTTTATCATAAAATTGTGAATAAATACAATATAATATATGCAATATTCCACCACTGTGTTAAAAATGTAGTGTTTTCTGTAAAATTAGACTTTTTTTTTTCAATTTACTCCAATGTATGTGGATAGGGCGATCTTTTAAATTCAGATATGCCTAATTCTCTAAAAAATACACTTTAACATAACACAAAACGAGTGTAAATATTCGTTTAAGGTATATTAAGTGTGAGCTGAATATGTGTTGTCAGACCTTTAACTGCCCAAGCTAAATTTAATTCAATTAAAATGCATTATAGATTACATTTATATGAAATAAATTCTAGTTCAACTAGTTCACTGACCCACTCACGTCGGACTTCAGTGCAGCTGTATGTGTCATTTCATAGAAACTTCTATTGTGTTTACCATAAATGTACAATAATTTATGGTAAACTAAAATATATTAACTTTAAATGTATGAATGTCGAATAACTACAGTAAATTATTATGTGCTTTAGTATGATATGCAACACAAGGGTAAAGCACGATTTAATTTGACATTATTACAAAGCAAAGTTTTTATAAACATACTTAAGAGACGTCATCTCTCTTTGAGTGACCTTCATTAATATTATCTGCAATTACAGTTTTTTATTTTACATTCAATATAATTAAGCTTACTTTTTCACGAGGGTCACTTTGAGTCTCAACACTCTACAGTAAAGCTTCTTTATTGGCATTGATGGTGAATAACATTTAACACTCATGGGATCTTTCCATTGGATAAAACGTTCTTTAAAGGTTCTTTAGATTATTCAAATCTTCTTCACATTAAGAAGAAATGGTTATTTTAAGAACAGATCACTTTGGGGAACTTAAAATGGTTCTGGCATTGCCGTGAATCTTTCATTTTAAGAGTGTGTGTCTCATATAGACATTTTAAGAGTGTGTGTCTCCGATAGTCATTTTAAGAGTGTGTGTCTCCTGTAGTCATTTTAAGAGTGTGTGTCTCATATAGACATTTTAAGAGTGTGTGTCTCATATAGACATTTTAAGAGTGTGTGTCTCATATAGACATTTTAAGAGTGTGTGTCTCATATAGACATTTTAAGAGTGTGTGTCTCCTATAGGCATTTTAAGAGTGTGTGTCTCCGATAGTCATTTTAAGAGTGTGTGTTTCCGATAGTCATTTTAAGAGTGTGTGTCTCTTATAGTCATTTTAAGAGTGTGTGTCTCCGATAGTCATTTTAAGAGTGTGTGTCTCCAATAGGCATTTTAAGAGTGTGTGTCTCCGATAGTCATTTTAAGAGTGTGTGTCTCCGATAGTCATTTTAAGAGTGTGTGTCTCATATAGACATTTTAAGAGTGTGTGTCTCCTATAGGCATTTTAAGAGTGTGTGTCTCCGATAGTCATTTTAAGAGTGTGTGTGTCTCCGATAGTCATTTTAAGAGTGTGTGTCTCATATAGACATTTTAAGAGTGTGTGTGTCTCCGATAGTCATTTTAAGAGTGTGTGTGTCTCCGATAGTCATTTTAAGAGTGTGTGTGTCTCCGATAGTCATTTTAAGAGTGTGTCTCATATAGACATTTTAAGAGTGTGTGTCTCCTATAGGCATTTTAAGAGTGTGTGTCTCCGATAGTCATTTTAAGAGTGTGTGTCTCCTGTAGTCATTTTAAGAGTGTGTGGCTCATATAGACATTTTAAGAGTGTGTGTCTCCTGTAGACATTTTAAGAGTGTGTGTCTCCTGTAGTCATTTTAAGAGTGTGTGTCTCATATAGACATTTTAAGAGTGTGTGTCTCCTGTAGACATTTTAAGAGTGTGTGTCTCCTATAGACATTTTAAGAGTGTGTGTCTTCTATAGGCATTTTAAGAGTGTGTGTCTCATGTAGTCATTTTAAGAGTGTGTGTCTCATATAGACATTTTAAGAGTGTGTGTCTCCTGTAGACATTTTAAGAGTGTGTGTCTCATATAGACATTTTAAGAGTGTGTGTCTCCTGTAGACATTTTAAGAGTGTGTGTCTCCTGTAGTCATTTTAAGAGTGTGTGTCTCCTGTAGACATTTTAAGAGTGTGTGTCTCCTGTAGACATTTTAAGAGTGTGTGTCTCCTGTAGTCATTTTAAGAGTGTGTGTCTCCTGTAGTCATTTTAAGAGTGTGTGTCTCCTGTAGACATTTTAAGAGTGTGTGTCTCCTGTAGTCATTTTAAGAGTGTGTCTCATATAGACATTTTAAGAGTGTGTGTCTCCTGTAGTCATTTTAAGAGTGTGTGTCTCCTGTAGTCATTTTAAGAGTGTGTGTCTCCTGTAGTCATTTTAAGAGTGTGTGTCTCCTGTAGACATTTTAAGAGTGTGTGTCTCCTGTAGTCATTTTAAGAGTGTGTGTCTCCTGTAGTCATTTTAAGAGTGTGTGTCTCCTGTAGACATTTTAAGAGTGTGTGTCTCCTGTAGTCATTTTAAGAGTGTGTCTCATATAGACATTTTAAGAGTGTGTGTCTCCTGTAGTCATTTTAAGAGTGTGTCTCCTATAGTCATTTTAAGAGTGTGTGTCTCCTGTAGACATTTTAAGAGTGTGTGTCTCCTATAGACATTTTAAGAGTGTGTGTCTCCTATAGGCATTTTAAGAGTGTGTGTCTCCTGTAGTCATTTTAAGAGTGTGTGTCTCCTATAGTCATTTTAAGAGTGTGTGTCTCTGATAGTCATTTTAAGAGTGTGTGTCTCCTGTAGTCATTTTAAGAGTGTGTGTCTCCTGTAGTCATTTTAAGAGTGTGTGTCTCATATAGACATTTTAAGAGTGTGTGTCTCCTGTAGACATTTTAAGAGTGTGTGTCTCCTGTAGTCATTTTAAGAGTGTGTGTCTCATATAGACATTTTAAGAGTGTGTGTCTCCTGTAGACATTTTAAGAGTGTGTGTCTCCTATAGACATTTTAAAAGTGTGTGTCTCCTGTAGACATGTTAAGAGTGTGTCCCCTGTAGGCATTTTAAGAGTGTGTGTCTCCTGTAGTCATTTTAAGAGTGTGTGTCTCCTATATACATTTTAAGAGTGTGTGTCTCCTGTAGTCATTTTAAGAGTGTGTGTCCCCTATAGACATTTTAAGAGTGTGTGTCTCATGTAGTTCAAACTGCCAAACCGACTCTCTATCCTTGCGCGCCCTTCTTCTAAACCACAAAGAAACTTAGAGCATTTCCGCCTGATGTTGTTGATATCATGTGGCAGACGAGGAGCCTCTGCGGTTACGATGAAGCCTGTCAGCGAGGCCTTCCTCTTCAAAAGGCCATTTGGCAGTTTTTTCATCTAAATAAATGATGCCTACTTAAGTCCATGCATAAAGCAGAGGCAGCTTTAAATCCAGTCAAATAGTGTGGGATCGGCTCATAATGTCTCTTCATTTGAGCTTATTTCCAAGGTGTTCTCTCAAAAGGTTAGCTAGGATGAAGCATGAGCGTATAATACTTTCGGAGAGCCGCAAGCAAACATGACATTATTGGCGTTAAGGATGAACATGTTTACCATGGATCTAATCTGTTCCTTATTGCTTAATTTAAAACCAATCGCCTCAGACCTCAAGCAGATGAAGTTCATTATTCGGCCGCGTGTCGTCGAGCGGAAGCTTTATTCCTCTTTAGCCTGATGGATTTTGAGCTGATTGTTTTTTGATGCGGTGCTTTTTGAATATTTCAAACTCCTTAAAGAGCAGAAAACGGTGCCTGCAGAGCCATCTGTTCCTGTGCCTGTTCTAATGAATCATTGTTCTGTTTAGCTCTCGCGACGGAAACACCTCTCGCCGTCTGCGTGCCATCCTTTCCCATTCCTCTAAACAAACATTTAACAGCTTTTGAAGCATTTAGAGTCTTTAATGGTGTCGTGGGATAGAGCAAGAAATCAAGGTCATTGCGACACAAGCTTGAATGTTTCTTTTCTCTCTGTGTAATTAGAGATGCAAAGATGTGGTATTTCTGAGCCAGTAATGATAATCAACAGGTTGCCATTTTGATGCTCAATATTTGACCTTTTGCATCCTAACAGGCTAGTAAAATTAGCTGATTAATGAAAAATGACTTGACACAAAATAGTGCTGTCAAAGTTTACACTCTTAGGAGAAAAGGTTCTGTATAGAACCTTATAGGGTTCCATCAGGCGCTTCATACTGTATATAGAAGCTTATAGGGTTTGGTCAGATGCTTCATACTGTATATAGAAGCTTATAGGGTTTGGTCAGACGCTTCATACTGTATATAGAAGCTTATAGGGTTTGGTCAGACGCTTCATACTGTATATAGAAGCTTATAGGGTTTGGTCAGGCGCTTCATACTGTATATAGAAGCTTATAGGGTTTGGTCAGACGCTTCATACTGTATATAGAAGCTTATAGGGTTTGGTCAGACGCTTCATACTGTATATAGAAGCTTATAGGGTTTGGTCAGACGCTTCATACTGTATATAGAAGCTTATAGGGTTTGGTCAGATGCTTCATACTGTATATAGAAGCTTATAGGGTTTGGTCAGACGCTTCATACTGTATATAGAAGCTTATAGGGTTTGGTCAGACGCTTCATACTGTATATAGAAGCTTATAGGGTTTGGTCAGGCGCTTCATACTGTATATAGAAGCTTATAGGGTTTGGTCAGACGCTTCATACTGTATATAGAAGCTTATAGGGTTTGGTCAGACGCTTCATACTGTATATAGAAGCTTATAGGGTTTGGTCAGACGCTTCATACTGTATATAGAAGCTTATAGGGTTTGGTCAGGCGCTTCATACTGTATATAGAAGCTTATAGGGTTTGGTCAGACGCTTCATACTGTATATAGAAGCTTATAGGGTTTGGTCAGGCGCTTCATACTGTATATAGAAGCTTATAGGGTTCCCTCAGGCGCTTCATACTGTATATAGAAGCTTATAGGGTTTGGTCAGACGCTTCATACTGTATATAGAAGCTTATAGGGTTTGGTCAGACGCTTCATACTGTATATAGAAGCTTATAGGGTTTGGTCAGGCGCTTCATACTGTATATAGAAGCTTATAGGGTTTGGTCAGGCGCTTCATACTGTATATAGAAGCTTATAGGGTTCCCTCAGGCACTTCATACTGTATATAGAAGCTTATAGGGTTTGGTCAGACGCTTCATACTGTATATAGAAGCTTATAGGGTTTGGTCAGGCGCTTCATACTGTATATAGAAGCTTATAGGGTTTGGTCAGACGCTTCATACTGTATATAGAAGCTTATAGGGTTTGGTCAGACGCTTCATACTGTATATAGAAGCTTATAGGGTTTGGTCAGACGCTTCATACTGTATATAGAAGCTTATAGGGTTTGGTCAGACGCTTCATACTGTATATAGAAGCTTATAGGGTTTGGTCAGACGCTTCATACTGTATATAGAAGCTTATAGGGTTTGGTCAGGCGCTTCATACTGTATATAGAAGCTTATAGGGTTCCATCAGGCGCTTCATACTGTATATAGAAGCTTATAGGGTTTGGTCAGACGCTTCATACTGTATATAGAAGCTTATAGGGTTTGGTCAGACGCTTCATACTGTATATAGAAGCTTATAGGGTTCCATCAGGCGCTTCATACTGTATATAGAAGCTTATAGGGTTTGGTCAGGCGCTTCATACTGTATATAGAAGCTTATAGGGTTCCATCAGGCGCTTCATACTGTATATAGAAGCTTATAGGGTTCCATCAGGCGCTTCATACTGTATATAGAAGCTTATAGGGTTTGGTCAGGTGCTTCATACTGTATATAGAAGCTTATAGGGTTCCATCAGGTGCTTCATACTGTATATAGAAGCTTATAGGGTTTGGTCAGACGCTTCATACTGTATATAGAAGCTTATAGGGTTTGGTCAGGCGCTTCATACTGTATATAGAAGCTTATAGGGTTCCATCAGGCGCTTCATACTGTATATAGAAGCTTATAGGGTTCCATCAGGCGCTTCATACTGTATATAGAAGCTTATAGGGTTTGGTCAGACGCTTCATACTGTATATAGAAGCTTATAGGGTTTGGTCAGGCGCTTCATACTGTATATAGAAGCTTATAGGGTTCCGTCAGGCACTTCATACTGTATATAGAAGCTTATAGGGTTTGGTCAGGCGCTTCATACTGTATATAGAAGCTTATAGGGTTTGGTCAGACGCTTCATACTGTATATAGAAGCTTATAGGGTTTGGTCAGGCACTTCATACTGTATATAGAAGCTTATAGGGTTCCATCAGGCGCTTCATACTGTATATAGAAGCTTTTAGGGTTCCATCAGGCACTTCATACTGTATATAGAAGCTTATAGGGTTTGGTCAGACGCTTCATACTGTATATAGAAGCTTATAGGGTTTGGTCAGACGCTTCATACTGTATATAGAAGCTTATAGGGTTCCATCAGGCGCTTCATACTGTATATAGAAGCTTATATGGTTCCATCAGGCGCTTCATACTGTATATAGAAGCTTATAGGGTTCCGTCAGGCACTTCATACTGTATATAGAAGCTTATAGGGTTTGGTCAGACGCTTCATACTGTATATAGAAGCTTATAGGGTTCCATCAGGCGCTTCATACTGTATATAGAAGCTTATAGGGTTCCATCAGGCGCTTCATACTGTATATAGAAGCTTATAGGGTTCCGTCAGGCACTTCATACTGTATATAGAAGCTTATAGGGTTCCATCAGGCGCTTCATACTGTATATAGAAGCTTATAGGGTTTGGTCAGACGCTTCATACTGTATATAGAAGCTTATAGGGTTCCATCAGGCGCTTCATACTGTATATAGAAGCTTATAGGGTTCCATCAGGCGCTTCATACTGTATATAGAAGCTTATAGGGTTCCATCAGGCGCTTCATACTGTATATAGAAGCTTATAGGGTTCCGTCAGGCACTTCATACTGTATATAGAAGCTTATAGGGTTCCGTCAGGCGCTTCATACTGTATATAGAAGCTTATAGGGTTCCATCAGGCGCTTCATACTGTATATAGAAGCTTATAGGGTTCCATCAGGCGCTTCAAACTGTATATAGAAGCTTATAGGGTTCCATCAGGCGCTTCATACTGTATATAGAAGCTTATAGGGTTTGGTCAGACGCTTCATACTGTATATATAAGCTTATAGGGTTCCATCAGGCGCTTCATACTGTATATAGAAGCTTATAGGGTTCCGTCAGGCGCTTCATACTGTATATAGAAGCTTATAGGGTTCCATCAGGCGCTTCATACTGTATATAGAAGCTTATAGGGTTTGGTCAGACGCTTCATACTGTATATAGAAGCTTATAGGGTTTGGTCAGACGCTTCATTCTGTATATAGAAGCTTATAGGGTTCCATCAGGCGCTTCATACTGTATATAGAAGCTTATAGGGTTCCGTCAGGCACTTCATACTGTATATAGAAGCTTATAGGGTTCCGTCAGGCGCTTCATACTGTATATAGAAGCTTATAGGGTTCCATCAGGCGCTTCATACTGTATATAGAAGCTTATAGGGTTCCATCAGGTGCTTCATACTGTATATAGAAGCTTATAGGGTTCCGTCAGGCGCTTCATACTGTATATAGAAGCTTATAGGATTCCGTCAGGCACTTCATACTGTATATAGAAGCTTATAGGGTTCCATCAGGCGCTTCATACTGTATATAGAAGCTTATAGGGTTCCATCAGGCGCTTCATACTGTATATAGAAGCTTATAGGGTTCCATCAGGCGCTTCATACTGTATATAGAAGCTTATAGGGTTCCATCAGGCGCTTCATACTGTATATAGAAGCTTATAGGGTTCCATCAGGGGCTTAATACTGTATATAGAAGCTTATAGGGTTCCATCAGGCGCTTCATACTGTATATAGAAGCTTATAGGGTTCCGTCAGGCGCTTCATACTGTATATAGAAGCTTATAGGATTCCGTCAGGCGCTTCATACTGTATATAGAAGCTTATAGGGTTCCATCAGTTGCTTCATACTGTATATAGAAGCTTATAGGGTTTGGTCAGACGCTTCATACTGTATATAGAAGCTTATAGGGTTCCATCAGGCGCTTCATACTGTATATAGAAGCTTATATGGTTCCATCAGGGGCTTAATACTGTATATAGAAGCTTATAGGGTTCCATCAGGCGCTTCATACTGTATATAGAAGCTTATAGGGTTCCATCAGGGGCTTAATACTGTATATAGAAGCTTATAGGGTTCCGTCAGGCGCTTCATACTGTATATAGAAGCTTATAGGGTTCCGTCAGGCGCTTCATACTGTATATAGAAGCTTATAGGATTCCGTCAGGCGCTTCATACTGTATATAGAAGCTTATAGGGTTCCATCAGGTGCTTCATACTGTATATAGAAGCTTATAGGGTTTGGTCAGACGCTTCATACTGTATATAGAAGCTTATAGGGTTCCATCAGGCGCTTCATACTGTATATAGAAGCTTATAGGGTTCCATCAGGCGCTTCATACTGTATATAGAAGCTTATAGGGTTCCATCAGGGGCTTAATACTGTATATAGAAGCTTATAGGGTTCGGTCAGACGCTTCATACTGTATATAGAAGCTTATAGGGTTCCGTTAGGTGCTTAATACTGTATATAGAATCGTATAGGGTTCCGTCAGGGGCTTAATACTGTATATAGAAGCTTATATGGTTCCGTCAGGCACTTCATACTGTATATAGAAGCTTATAGGGTTCCATCAGGCACTTCATACTGTATATAGAAGCTTATATGGTTCCGTCAGGCACTTCATACTGTATATAGAAGCTTATAGGGTTCCATCAGGCACTTCATACTGTATATAGAAGCTTATAGGGTTCCGTTAGGTGCTTAATACTGTATATAGAAGCTTATAGGGTTCCATCAGGCACTTCATACTGTATATAGAAGCTTATAGGGTTCCGTTAGGTGCTTAATACTGTATATAGAATCTTATAGGGTTCGGTCAGACGCTTCATACTGTATATAGAAGCTTAGAGGGTTCTGTCAGGGTTAACAGAAAGTTTCCGTAATAACTGTAATGGATCTAACCTTACATTTAATGTACTTTTACAGTAAAATACAGTTAAATTTACAATCTTTGGAAGTGAAAAAGAACAAGTGGTTTTGTAATTTACAGTGAAAACCCGTAAATGGACATTCCCAGAATTCCCTGCGTGACACTTCACATTTGATGTATTTTCGTTGAAATAGCTGTTTCTTCTTAATCAGTTTTGAACACTAGGGTTTTATGTTACATCTAATGTTGTTAAATTAATGTTTATTGCATGTTTTAAATGTCATGTGTGTTAGCATGATGGTGTTTAGTGTGTGTGTGAATGACTGTGCACCTGAGCTTTGATTCATCATGTGACTCTCATCTCCACTGTGATTGGTTGTCAGTATATATCAAAG
Source organism: Gobio gobio (assembly GCF_949357685.1). NCBI lineage: Eukaryota > Metazoa > Chordata > Actinopteri > Cypriniformes > Gobionidae > Gobio > Gobio gobio. The sequence continues at coordinate 2,039,929 of NC_137119.1, read as the reverse complement.
GTACATCACAGATATTAGTATTACAATAGGTTGGTCATTTAACATTATTTCAGTTAGTGAAATACGGTTATTTACTGTACATTTAACTTAAATCTGTAAAACCTCAAATGTTGCTACCGTATTTTTCACGGTAAATTTTACGGGGATTTTTTTTTTTACAGTGGTGAATTTAGTTTTAAAGCTACACTGTGTGATATTTTCCCCCATCTAGCGGTTAAAAGGTATATGACCATCCAGTGAATTTTAGTTTCTGTTCTTCTCAATTCCGATTTCGTTTCAACTCCTACGGTGGCCGAATTAGTCCAAGATTAATATGGCTTCCAGTTCGACCTCGTCCACATTCAACACGGTGCCTGTGGGATATTCTGTGCGCAGTGGGATGGTTGGAACTCAACTGGCCTAATTATTCGGCTAGAAAGAACTGCAGCTAATCCAGAGTGAACTTTGATGATAGTAATGTTTATTCAGTCATCCAATTGCAAGGCATAAACAGGTTTGCGTGGATATGTACATAAATGTGGTTTCTGTGAGAGAACAAATAAGGATGGTAAATATACATACACAGTTCAGAACTGTATAAGTATACTTATAAGTTACATTTGTATAATGTAACCGTAAACCAGAGCTTATTGTACCATATATAGGTGCTAAATGCAGCTGCATTAAAAGGAGCGGAGCTGCCGCTGCTGCTGCTAACAAGCGGTGTCCGGTTACAAAAGTGTGTGCGGCGCTTTAACTTTAGCACTGCAGTGCGCTCTGTATAACAATTGTTAAAATGCCGATCAGACCTGATACATATTTCCGTCAACATACATTACAAGCAAATATTTTCTAAAAACGAATAAACATTGTTGATAACAAAATAACTGAATGATTATTCAAATAGGTGAGCATTACGCTTTTGTATGTTGACACAAAAATACTTCTGAGGTGACATCAACTGAATTACGCGATGACACACTCTGAAACACATCTAACGTTACAATGACAATAACTATTATTACTTACGGAGTTATTAACGCACAGAAATACCACACAAGGAAAAACAGACTTTTGAGGAATAAACAAGCCAGGAAAACTCCGTATAACTCTGTTACTGGACGCAGCTGAGATGAAAACTCTCTGCACATGCACCAGACAAGTCTGAACAAGTTGACGCGCACATTCGCGAGGCAGAGAATTTTGTACAGTGCCATCGAGTGAAACGCAAAAGGCGAAGCTTGAATTTACGGGTATGTCCCTCTTTGGCTAATGTACTTTCAAGATGGAGGGGCAACATGGCGACCACCGTTAGATCCCATTACCTTATGTATTTTCAATGGCATATTATAAACTTACGAGAATACTTTATTACTTGAAAGAAGTAAATATACATTAATGAGCACATATATTTTTCAAAGAACTAAGTGTTTTTAGCTAAGAATAGACTAAAAAAGTTACACAGTGTAGCTTTAAAGATGAGAAACCATAACCACTGTTGTTGTTGTTCTTTGTGGTCAGATGGAGCTGATTCCAGATCCGGATCCTGATGAAGAAGGGACCAAAATAAGTGTGAGTATGTGATCTGTGTTCAGAACTGCTCCGTGTGTGCTGCTCTTCCTTCAGTATGGGGTGAATCTGCACTGATACATTGACATGATTGCCATTTTAGGTGAACAATACCTTTAATAAAGCTGGCATATGCAGTTTCTCAATACAGACCATCTATAATATTGCACCCCGTTAAGCCTGAAATATCAAATAACAGTCAGATTTTTTTTTTTTATGGCACAGTTTATTGAACCTCTAGACAAAATATTGTTTGTTGTTGAGTCTCATATTTGATACATCAGTCTTGTATGGCTCATATAGTCGGATTTAGTGAGAATATGGAGGCCCAAACCGAGCAAAAACAGTGCAGATGCTGATATGGATATGGACAAAAAGATGAAATTCTGATATAAATGACAGTATAGCAGATACTTGCAGTCTTGCATATCAATATCTGCTACTGATGTGTCTTAGTTGGACATATTATTAGTATTTACACTGCAGAAAATGCTTTCTTACTTAGTATTTTTGTCTTGTTTCCAGTCCAGATATCTAAAAATCCTTGAATTAAGATGCTTTTACTAGATGAGTAAAGGTATTATGTCTTGTTTTCTTGGGAAATAAATCTAAATTGTTGCTTAATAAAAGCTAAATTATCTGCCAAAGGGGTAAAAAAAAACTATTTTTATAATTTCTGTTTGATTAAAAAAAAAAAATCTCACCCCATTGGCAGATAATTGAGCTTTTTTTAAGCAACAATTTTGATTTATTTCCCAAGAAAACAAGACATAACATCTTGATCAGAGCTCTGTAGTTTTAAAACATATAATGCAATGCAATAAAATGATGACCGAGAGATAAACTAAACAATCATATTATTTGATACTCATGATTTTTCTAAAAATGTTGATGATTTAGAGGCCTGATACAGTCGGCTCTTTACACTCAAAAAAATTATTTGTTGAATTTACTTAAAAAAGCTGTGTCAAGTGGTTCCACAAAACTATATTGAGTAATTTTTACAAATAACGATTGAGTTATATGAACAAAAGAAAGTCAAGTAAAGCTGACACAATTTCTTCAAGTAAATACAAACCATTTGAATTTGTCATTGTTACATAATATGTATATGTGCAGTTTACTTAATAATGTTATGTTACATTTATAAAAGTTTATTATGTTAGGTGCACACATTTATTGATTTAATTTACCTTATTAAATTAACTACTTGCTCTACAAGTGTAAGTGGAAAACTATTAAATATAACAACGAGCATATTTTTAGAAACAAAATGCTAAAATAACTTAATTGAGAACAGGAAGTCCATCCAATAAATGAGTGTATGAGTGGCCACAGCCTAAACACAGGCTCTCTTCTGCATAATTACAGAAACTCCTCTAAATGTCCAACAAAACTGCACATAACACTAACAACATCTTTCCCTTTACTGAAAAAGATAAAATAATGCAGTCCCTTGCAAAGCATGCTGGGAACTACAGATCTGCAAAAAATTATTTTCTTACTTAGTATTTTTGTCTTGTTTTCAGTCCAAATATCTAAAAAATCTTACATTAAGAAGCATTTACTAGACAAGCAAAAGTTTTTGTCTTGTTTTGGGGGAAAATAACTCAAAATTAAGGGAGTTTTTGCTTAATATAAGCAGAATAATCTGCCAATGGGGTAAGCAAAATAATCTTAATACAAACAGAAAACAAGATTATTTTGCTTACCCCATTGGCAGATTATTTTGCTTATTTTAAGCAAAAACTCCCTTAATTTTGAGTTATTTTCCCCCAAAACAAGACAAAAACTTTTGCTTGTCTAGTAAATGCTTCTTAATGTAAGATTTTTTAGATATTTGGACTGAAAACAAGACAAAAATACTAAGTATTTTTCAGCCTATCTCAATTCGAGCAGCCGAGTCTGTAGCCATTTTCAAAAAACATCTAAAGACGCATCTCTTCCAGCAGCACCTGACCAATCAAGAATAGCACTTAACATTCTATTCATTTTTCTGTCTGTCTAATTTATTTAATAAAAAAAAAATAAAAAAATCCTGTGTGTTCTGTGTTAGATTAACTGAGACTTGTTACAGCACTTGCATACTGTAGCCTCTGACTGTTGTAGTTGCTTCTATTGCTCTCATTTGTAAGTCGCTTTGGATAAAAGCGTCTGCTAAATGACTAAATGTAAATGTAATGTAAATGTAAGTAAGAAAAGCAATTTTTGCAGTTCGTTTCACTCAGCGATGTTAAATTGACCGAACAAAAACTTATTAAGTAAAGCTGACAAAACAAATTTTTAGTAGAAAGAACTCAGTAAATCTAAGTACATTTAGTGACATGAGTTTTTTAAGTAATGTGAACAAGGACGATTTGAGTGCGGCATTTTCTGAGAAAATCTTTATGTTGCCATGATGGACCTCTAAAGCAAAGATTTGCTGGGTCAAGTGTGTTTGGAGCAGCGAGTTCATGCCAGGATTCGTCTTCCATTCTCTTCACAGACAGTCAAGGTCCAAGGCAATGACATCTCCCACAAGCTGCAGATCTCTCGGGTGGGCAAGAACGACGAGGGCCTGTACGAATGTCGAGTCACGGACGCCAACTACGGAGAGCTCAAAGAGTACAAGGCTCAAGCCTTCCTGAAAGTCAACGCCACAGTCCGCCCTCGCAACCGAGCCATGAAGAAGAGCTCGCCGCTGCACTTGACCGATAAGAAGCCCCGCAAGAGCAGCTCGGCTCTGGGCCAGGACAGCATGAGCTCAGACCAGCGGCCCCAGTCCGCTTCCACCTCTCAGACGTCACACTCCAAAACAGTCGAGCACAGCACGGGCTCAGGTAAGAGACGGCCCCCTTCTGCTTTTACATTATCAACACGCATTTGCTAGATTTCATTAACTGTCAATCGTGATGCATGCTTTTCTCATTTAGCATTTTTGTCTTGTTTCCAGTCCAAAATTCTTAAACCCAGATGCATTTACTAGATTAGTGAACTGACATAAGATCTGTTTTCCTGTTTCCTGTTTTCCTCGTATATTCAGTTTAACAGCATTAACAGCAAGCCAAAGAGGGCAAGGTTTCAAATGAAATATATGCATATGCATAAACACGTACATTATGTTCTAGCTCCTCTGAGTCTCTCCATACAATAATGTAACAATAGATCCACTGAAGAGGCAAGTTGCTGAACCCAAGTGCAGTTCTTTATTCCAAATTATACAACATAAGGACTTGACTTGACTTAAGGACTTGACTTGACTTGACTTAAGGACTTGACTTGACTTGACTTAAGGACTTGACTTGACTTGACTTAAGGACAGGACTTGACTTGACTTAAGGACTTGACTTGACTTGACTTGACTTGACTTGACTTGACTTAAGGACTTGACTTGACTTAAGGACTTGACTTGACTTGACTTAAGGACAGGACTTCACTTGACTTAAGGACTTGACTTGACTTGACTTAAGGACTTGACTTAAGGACTTGACTTGACTTGACTTAAGGACTTGACTTGACTTAAGGACTTGACTTAAGGACTTGGCTTGACTTGACTTAAGGACTTGACTTGACTTGACTTAAGGACTTGACTTGACTTTAGGACTTGACTTGACTTGACTTAAGGACTTGAGGACTTGACTTGACTTAAGGACTTGACTTGACTTAAGGACAGGACTTGACTTGACTTGACTTAAGGACTTGACTTGACTTAAGGACTTGACTTGACTTGACTTGACTTGACTTAAGGACTTGACTTGACTTGACTTGACTTAAGGACTTGACTAGACTTAAGGACTTGACTTAAGGACTTGGCTTGACTTGACTTAAGGACTTGACTTGACTTTAGGACTTGACTTGACTTGACTTAAGGACTTGACTTGACTTGACTTGACTTGACTTAAGGACTTGAGGACTTGAGGACTTGACTTGACTTAAGGACTTGACTTGACTTAAGGACTTGACTTGACTTGACTTGACTTGACTTGAAACTTACCAACAGTGGTTTACAACATTCAATATCAAACAAAGACACATGGCAAACATGAGGGCTTAAATACACATGGACTAATGACAAGACAAGTGACACCTGTGAACAGTGATTAAACAATGAACCAATGACATGACTCAAGAACATGAGGGCATGGGAGTCACATGACAACCAGGAACCCTGGCAGAACATGACAAACTGAGAAACATGACAGTAAACATGACATTGAACATGATAAACTGAGAAACATGACAGTAAACATGACATTGAACATGATAAACTAAACATGAAACATGAACATGAACCAACACCAAAACACCCTGGGACAAATAAATGCACGTTCTTAAATGAGCGAGTACCTATTTTTTATAGTTAATTTCAACTTGGTATGAATCAAATATCAATATTATTATTTATAAGATACATACGAATACAATTCAACTTAATTCACAAATTCACGCAAATATTTTTGCCCAATTTCGCTCGTGTGATTGTCAGCCTCTGCTACAGACTGAAAAATACTGCAAATTTTACTTAAAATACTGCAAATCTCTGCTGTTATTTTTGTGATTGTTTGGAGCATTCTACAGACCTTCATCAAACCTTTCAACACAGAGCCCACCTCTCTTTTTAAACCATACAATAAAGCTAAACTCAAACTAAAGGCCAATTTTAAAAACAGGTACAGTAAAAAGTGCACAAATGTGTGTTTTGTTAGGGCAGTATTTGAGGAATCGCGCTGTGAAATGGGCAGATAGCATTGCTCGGTGTGTATATTAGAGGCAAAATATACTTATTACTTTCATGTGAAATGTAATGATAACACGCAATAATTATGTAGTTATGTCTGAGAACAATTACTTAGCAACTAGGGATTGCATAAATGGGTCAATGACAAATACGAAAAATAAAAAAAATGTAAGATAAAAAAAATATTAATTTTAAGTAAAAGAGTTTTAAAATGCATTTTTATGTCCAAAAAAATGTACGGGGTTGATTTATATTGGTTTTTACAGCTTTTAAGACAGCATTAATTCATTATTAAAAAAGATTTCTGATTTTACCACCCAGAAAATGTCACGTGGTGCGACCATATATTCATTTAAAATAATACACATATGCAATATATATATATATGAATCATTGTAAAATACATATCACATGGTAAATTCCCTTTTCTATTGCCCTTTTAGTCCAATTCATATAAACGGACACTTTTCCATGTGTTCAGAACACAATTTTCCATTATTTTTTATTATTTATATACATTATATAATGGGTTACATTTATATTTCTTACTTCATTTTGCAATTGCAGTGGGAATTGATACTTTTAAATGTAAATTTGCTGGTCGAAAATTAAAAGAGTATCTTATAAAGGAAATATTGTAGATCCATTTGATATGTGACATGTTTTTTTTTTTTTTTTTTTAGGAAAATAATGCATTCGGACACAAAAAATACACGTCATGTCATGTCATTGACCCAAATATATATATATTATAGGCCTATGGGCTATACAGGCATCTGGCTACACAATGGTATTACTGGTATTAATTTGAATCCTTATTAACAAATATTGTTTGGTATGTATGTATTTATTAATTAATACCAGTAATACCAATGTTGCTTTTTAATATTTGACTGGGGCACCAATAAGGATCTCGCCTAGGGCGTCATAATGACTAGAAACGTTTGTTATGATCGGACAATATTTGAAAATCTAGAATCTGAGGTGCAAAATAATCTAAATATTGAGAAAATCTCCTTCAAAGTTGTCCAAATGAAGTCCTTAGCAATGCATTGTGTGTGTGTTCTGACCACTGCATTAAATATTATGCACTACACCCAAGAAATAAAAAGTGGCTGAGGTAGCAAATAACATTTAAATTAGCATTTAAAATATTTGCATAATAATGAGTATTTGAGCAAGATATGTATCGCCAATCATAAGGTGCGTTTAATTACTTCCACATTTATGTAATTGGAATTCATACTCAATTTGCAGCCAGTTTGTTAAGCTTTGCATTACATAATGAGATTGCAATTATAATACTTGTACATTGTCATTGTTGTATGAAACATCTTTCACCGTGTAGAGAAATAATGCACACAAAACATTTACATGTGCTTTTATCCAAAGCGACTTACAAGATACACATTTTTATCAGAGCTTGCTGTTGCTTTCGCTATCGCCATGATCTACTGTTTGAGCGATAACTCATACAAATATGCAATATTATAGCATAACTAATGTAATATGTAATAGAGTTGGTAACTGGTTTTATTTAGTGGAGTGTAAACCATCCTATCATTTCAATGACAGATTATATTGAACTAAAAATAGCAAATATATTCCTCTTTTGAGAGCGAACTCTGCCTCAGTGCGTAACACGAGATCATGTTAGATTAATATGGATTATATTCATTCGACACACAGCTTGTGGCACTTTTGAAATCACAGGGAACCTGTGCATCAGTGCGGCGTGAAGACATTAATCTTGTAAAAACACTGGCAAATATTTGGACCAGATCTGTCAGGATGTCTAATATTAATAGTCTACACAGTGATATCAGGCGGCGTGTGTATAAAACAACAGATTTGAAAGATCAATCTTATCACTGCCAACAGCAACAATGCTAACAGACACGATCAACAAATGATGAAATATCAGACCCATCTCTCACAGAATCACACTGAAGGCCTGTTCACACCGGATGATTTTCACACGCGTTTATCGCCGACGTTTAACACCTCGTGATTAAACAAAGGGCGCCAATGTGAAAAAACCCGCCTTAGGTTGGTTTTTTTGCGTTAAAAAAACTGAAGGCAGCATATCTGTATCCTTCGCTGCTTTGATATCCCACAATCCTGTGCTTTCCATTCTGTGACAGTGTAGCTGGGGAAATGGCGTCCGAAAGTTGCGTTTGCTGGTCAGTTTGTGTGTAAATGTATGTTTTTTACCAACATTTTCTACTTCTGATGTCATTTCTAGCGAGAAATTACTAATGTGGTAGTTAAATATGTGTTTAGTTTTCACCGGAGCTCTCTCTATTTTGCTGTAGATCATTAAACGCTTATTGTGCGTTCACACCGAATGCGAATGTCGCGATTTGCGCGAGTGATTTACATGTTAAGTCAATGCAAAGATGCGAATAGACATTCTGCGGTGCGATTCGCGCGAATGAGGCGGCGCAAATGACTCGATTCGCGTTTTACTGTCGCATTTTGACGCGTGATTCGTGCGAATGGCACAAATCGCCTGAGGTGAAAAATCTAACTTTGGCGGATATTCGCGCCACATTAACCAATCAGGAGCTTGCTCTAGTAGTGACAACAATGAGGAGGAAATCTGTATATTAATATCTGGTTCAGACAAGTGTGCATATGATTATCACAGTGATAACATTAAATGACATGAAACACAACCCAGTCTCTTTTTGTTAAATGCAAGTTTATGTATGATCAATAATACAAAAGTATAAGTAAAAGGTATAAGAAGCTACACATGAAATAAAGCAAACAATTCAGTCAAACATTCAGAGTCAGTGCTAGTCGGCTACGTAAAGTTAAATAGCCTAAAAATATAAAGTAATGAAACTTCACTTTGTCCTCAGCCTAAACGATTTGCCAGGGACCAAATTATAGATCCATGAGAGAAAAGATCGGCCGTTAGATCTACACAAGACGAATCATAGCTGGAGACGCCACAGAGTCAGAGGCAGAAGCCCCGCCCATGAGGCTAATTCACAACTGTTGTGAAGTAAATGTCACGCGCAAGTAAACTCAAAATGTTCAAGCGTCCAACTTCGTGTGAATTTCCTCCTCATTGTTGTCACTACTAGAGCAAGCACCTGATTGGTTAACGCGGCGCGAATATCCGTCAAAGTTCAGATTTTTCAACTCGGGCGATTAGCGGCATTCGCTCAAATCACGCGTCAAACGCTCAATTTGCGCTGTGTCATTCACGCGAATCGAGTCATTCACTCCGCCTAATTCGTGCGAATCGCGCCGCAGAATGTCTATTCACGTCTTTGCATTGACTTAACATGTAAATCACTCGCGCAAATCGCGTCATTCGCGTCCGGTGTGAACGCACCATAACTGTTTAATGAATAATAGTGCGATTTTTTCGCGTCCGGTGTGAACGCAACATTACACTGCCTAAGAAGTCTGTCCGATATTAGTTTCGTGAGGTGCCTTCATGCACAAACGCTAAAGCCATTGGCTAATAGGGCAGCGAGACAACGAGTCACTGCCTAGGTTTTGGGACGCAGCCCTAGATACGACGAAGAGGAAGTCAGTAGACAAAGAAGAAGATGAGCTGCTAATGCTGCTGGCCAGTTAGCAAAAGTGTGTGAAGGGTTTTGGCAGAACATAAATACTGTCTCTCTTCTTCTTCTGCGTGACAAGCGAGTGTCAGAAGCGTAAAGGCCTGTGCACACCGGGACGGTTATCGCGCGCTTATCACCAGCGTTTTTTGAGATGTTTTTCGGCGCGTCTTTGTGTTCACACCGAAGCGATTTTCACCGAGTGAACTGGCCAAAGCACCGATCTCATTGGTCGGACAGTTTTTAACACACCGCATCAAAACAAAATAACAAACCCAAGGCGTTTTCTTTTTATTTAAATAAAGATTTTATGCCCGGCGTTTTGTGCGAAGGTGTGCGCACTCACATTGGCGCCCTTTGTTTAGTCACGTGCGAAAATCATCCCGTGTGAACAGGTCTTAAAGTGGCGCAGCGCCACCTTGTGTACGGGAGCGGCATCATCTACTGAATGTGCACGTTCACTCACCGCATCGGCAGTGGAAATGTGTTGGGAATGAACAAAAACACGAGAAAAACTTCTCAAAACGCTGGCGATAAGCGGATATGATATTCGTCCCGGTGTGCACAGGCCTTGAGAATGTCTTTCATATCACTTGTTGAATTTTAATTGGATTTAAAATAAGATGGAGAGCCAGTTGACAAAAATATGTTCTAAGAACGTTTGTCTAAAGTTATTATTTCTGAATGTTTAAAAGTTAAAGAAACATTGTATAATTCTTCTAACATTAGAACATTGCGTCTGAATGTTCTCTGAACGTTCTGAAACAAGAAGCAACATTTAAAAAACGCTCCATGAACGATGTATCAGTGTTAATTTTGACAGCAATTTTTGATTTAGTTTTAGTCATAGTCTTTTGACTAAAATGCCATTTAGTTTTAGTCACATTTTAGTCACCTGAATTGTTTTTAGTTTTAATCAACTAAATATCATACGATTTTGAATCAGCAGATTCAACTCAAATGTGCGCATCTGTTACACAGGAGATCAGCTCTGACTGGATCTCTTCCCTAATTGTCCCTTACTAACATTTTCGTCTCGTTTTTATTTGTTGACGAAAATGACAGTTGATTTTCGTCATAGTTTTTGTCATCCAACACTAGATTTTATTTAGTTATCGTCTCGTTTTCGTCAGTGAAAAAAGGTTGTTGACGAAAATTATGACGAAAATTATTTGTCAACGAAATTAACATTGCGATGTATAAATAATGTTTTTGTGTTAACGTTTTGAGAACATTAATACAGACCGGATAACTTTGAACTAAACGTACTATTAACGTTTGTTCATAACCTTGCCAGAACGTTCCTTGTTAGCTGGGGAAACAAGATGGTGATTTACAAAGGAATAGAATTAAGGAATGCGGAAAAATCACTGCTGTAAATGTAATATTGTATAATATTGTGTGCAATTGTAATTATAATCACAATATATGAGGTATATTTCCAGAAACAATTGCATTAATAATCAATGTTTGAAGTGCAACTTTAATATCTGTATGTTTCCATTATAAAAATAAAAAAAACTTTTATTTTATGCACCGCAGTGGAAAAATATACAAAACTGCAAAAATAATTATGGAACACATATGCATAAGCATATATAAGTATAAATTAATTATGTAAGTTTTGTCTTAAATCATGTTGGACTAATGAAATCGAGTAACTCCAGCTCTAATTCATCATCCTGTGCTGCTGCAGATTCAAGGAGAGTTTCAGCTCATGATATGAATAGGAGCAAATTCTGACATTCTGGATTAAACCTCCTAAACCAGCAGAGATTTAGGCTGAAGAGAGAGAAAGATGGAAATTAAGAATACAGATGGCTCTGATCTTTTATCTACCATCAAGATTATGTAAATTTGCTTCTAACATATCATTTGTAAAGCATGTAAAGTGAGCGAGGTCAGATTGTATTATAGGTACATATTGTATGACAAGCCATTTTAACATTTAATCCTTAAAATGTAATAGTATACGGAATATGTTCATGCTATTAGTACTCATTCATTAGATACTAGTACTTATTCAACAGATACTAGTACTTATTCAATAGATACTAGTACTTATTCATTAGATACTAGTACTTATTCATTAGATACTAGTACTTATTCAATAGATACTAGAACTCATTCATTAGATACTAGTACTTATTCAATATATACTAGTACTTATTCAACATATACTAGTTCTTATTCAACAGATACTAGTACTCATTCAATGGATACTAGTACTTATTCAATATATACTAGTACTTATTCATTAGATACTAGTACTTATTCAATAGATACTAGTACTCATTCATTAGATACTAGTACTTATTCAACAGATACTAGTACTCATTCATTAGATACTAGTACTTATTCAATAGATACTAGTACTCATTCATTAGATACTAGTACTTATTCAACAGATACTAGTACTTATTCAACAGATACTAGTACTCAATCAATATATACTAGTATTTATTCAATATATCCTAGTACTTATTCATTAGATACTAGTACTTATTCAATAGATACTAGTACTTATTCAACAGATACTAGTACTTATTCATTAGATACTAGCACTCATTAATTAGATACTAGTACTTATTCAACAGATACTAGTACTCAATCAATATATACTAGTATTTATTCAATATATCCTAGTACTTATTCATTAGATACTAGTACTTATTCATTAGATACTAGTACTTATTCAATAGATACTAGTACTTATTCAACAGATACTAGTACTTATTCATTAGATACTAGCACTCATTAATTAGATACTAGTACTTATTCAACAGATACTAGTACTCAATCAATATATACTAGTATTTATTCAATATATCCTAGTACTTATTCATTAGATACTAGTACTTATTCATTAGATACTAGTACTTATTCAATAGATACTAGTACTTATTCAACAGATACTAGTACTTATTCATTAGATACTAGCACTCATTAATTAGATACTAGTACTTATTCAACATATATTAGTACTCATTCATTAGACACTAGTACTTATTCAATAGATACCAGTACTCATTCAACAGATACTAGTACTTATTCAATAGATACTAGTACTTATTCAATAGATACTAGTACTTATTCAACATATACTAGTACTTATTCATTAGATACTAGCACTCATTAATTAGATACTAGTACTTCTTCAACATATACTAGTACTTATTCATTAGATACTAGTACTTATTCAATAGATGCCAGTACTTATTCATTAGATACTAGTACTCATTCATTAGACACTAGTACTTATTCAATAGATACCAGTACTCATTCAACAGATACTAGTACTTATTCAATAGATACCAGTACTCATTCAACAGATACTAGTACTTATTCAATAGATACTAGTACTTATTCAATAGATACTAGTACTTATTCAATAGATGCCAGTACTTATTCATTAGATACTAGTACTTATTCAATAGATGCCAGTACTTATTCATTAGATACTAGTACTCATTCATTACATACTAGTACTTATTCAATAGATACCAGTACTCATTCAATAGATACTAGTACTTATTCATTAGATACTAGTACTTATTCAATAGATACTAGCACTTATTCAATAGATACTAGTTTTTCATTAGATACTAGTAATGAATAGAGCTAATGAATAACTACTAGTATCTATTGATTACCTATTACTAGATACTAGTACTAGTATCTAAAAAAAAATGTAATAGTCACAATTGGAATACATACTAGTCATCTGAAGGACAGATCCCCATAGAAGGTACTAGTATCTAATAAATAGGCCTACATTCTAGTACCAATTTAACAGGCACTAGAATCTAATGAGTACCAGTATCTAAAAAATAACGAATAACTACTAATATGTTGTTGTTGTTTTTTTAAGTACTAGTATCTAGTAGCCAATGAATAAGTACTAGTAGCTTGAAAATAGATACTATTTTGTTTTAAGGATTAAATGTTAAAATGGCTTGCCATACAATATGTACCTTTCCACGTCTTACTTTGAGCTCTTTTGACCTTCGGGAACCTTCACTACAACAACATGAGCGAGCTGTAATTATAGACGAAGACATTCTGGCATGACTCATGCTCTTCCTTACAGCTAATCAGACGCGACTGCTAATGAACGTATAGATGCGATGCATAATCCACGCCGCATTTCAGCCCGGAGTAAAAAGGGCCGGCAGGAATGATTAATTATTCCCTGCCAGCAGAAGAAGGGAGGGAAGCTTCGGTCCGATGCGATTGCTTGTTTCAGGAACGTTCCCGTTCGGGTTGATCACCTCGGGCCAAATGAGATCTGGCAGAGAGGAGCAGTGGGTCAGAGGAGGTTTCTCCTCCCGGATATAGAGCTGGAATCAGGCTCCCCGCGGAACATTGCCGTGCTTGGTCTGACGGAAAAATCCCGTAAATGTCACCGTGATTTAGTGAATATTTCATTTTCCATTTCCTCTTTGTTGCCTTGTTTTCGGGGGGTTTATGGCCGGCATACATCCTTGAGCTCCTTCTCTGTTGTCGAGGCAGGAGTGGAATCAGATCACATTTGCTTTGAAGTCTTCAGGCCTTGCATCCCACCTCATTTCATTGTTCAAAGGAGAGAAAAATGTGAGGAAAAACAACAGGAACTGCGTTTTTTTTAATTCAGGCTTATTTATAGGTGTGTGTGTGAGAAATGGGACATGCTCAAACCTGCTAACAATAGTTTTTTTTTCATCATTTACAAATGTTATCAAAGCAAACAATGAAAATATTGTATTTAAAATTGCTGAAAATTAATTTAGGGTAACTCATGTAAAAAAAAAAAAACACTTTTTTACACATGCTTGAAAAACTGCATTTTATTCAATCAAAGCTTTATGCATTTCTAAACTTGCCTCCAGTAGTCGTTCTTTCTCCGTGACGCATCTGTCAGCATATAGGTGTTTTAAAAATACTCCGAAAAGCCTTTAGAAAGTGTGCAGGAAGGCTGTGCGCATTAATCCCTTTTCATGGTGTAATGGCAGTTTTCAGTTTGATTTATGTGGGGAGGTTTTAGCACAAGGCTTCTGTGAATAGGCAGATGCAGACCAATAAAACCTGAGCATTTTGCACCCGGGCAGCTTAGAGTTGCACTTTGTTAAAAAAATAGTGATCTTAAAAAGGGTTGCACGTGATCTGGAGGAAGAGGAGCCCATCTTTATTGCGTTTCGGGGCTGGATGAACTCCTCGCTGTCAGGATGAATGCTATAGTTCTCATAATGAAGGCCAAAGCGGCTCCTGTACCTGCAGGGAAGGTGCTGGTGCTGTAATGAAACACCTTGTCAAAAACTCCACAATACTCAAAACACGTCATCGTTTATGTAAAACAAATGAATGTGCATTCCAGAAAATCCACCCCAGCTTAGCACATAAACTTCAGTATGTGAACATTATTGATTATGATATTATGACATTTCTTTAACCCTCTGGTGCTCTTGGTTTAGGGGTTGCATTGGTTGTCACATACAAATTTAACTTCATCCACCCCAGTAAAACCAATGCAATTTATTTTTCTTCAATAATATATATATTTTTTTAATTTTGTATTTTGAGGTGATTTGATGGTATTTTTTTATATTTATGCAATAATTATGGTCTATTTTTGCCATTGAAAATTATACAAAACATTTTTGTTGAAATTTCTTTTTTTTGTGTGCAGTATTTCAGGTTAAAATAGAGACTAGGCCTTCATAATATTTTTTTTTTTGAAGGCAGATTAGCGCCTCTTTTGGAATTATTTAAGAAATCATGCAACCATGTGTGTGACCACTAGAGGACTCTATGGAGAGGCTTGAGAATTCACTAGCTCTGTTTTGAACACATTTAATGTTTTTTTTTTTTTTTTGGATGGATTTGAATATATATTTAAAAAATCTCAAAGACAAAGTTTTAGATTTTTTTTTGTTAGAAATATATTTTTTTTCAGTGAATTTGTGTTTTTGCCGATTTCCCATTCATTTCTTATGGTCGGTCATTTATGACCAAGGACAATGAACGCTACTTTTGTTTTTTTTTTACGACCAATTAGCATGCTCGAATCATGACCCCAATTTGTGCGTGTGTTTACATACCTAATGCTAGAAAAGTCACCAAGTTTCATATCATTCTGATGAAGCCGGTAGAGCACCAGAGGGTTAATGCAAATTTGAAATTTGCATTAAAATAGTTTTCCAGCAATTACTTACAATCGCTATGACAATTTTTTCAATAATTTTAACACATTTCTTAAACTCTTAACGCAGTTAGCACAACATTTGTCTGTGTAGGCTATACTATCAACACATTAAGTGTTGCTTTTACACAAAATGCATACAGTTAACACAAATTTAAAATGCTTGAACTTCTTTTTTACGCACAAGCTCAACCTAGATCAAAACACTGGATCTTCACTGCCAGATTGACCAATGCTTTAACACTGTATGTCAGAGCAGATAACATCATGTTCTAAACCCTAACCTTATAGACCAAAGTCAAGGTGAACCGCTGTTTATACTGTGAAGTGAAACATATATAAATATATCCCCTGTATTTTATTCCATTGTTCCTGAGAAACAGCGGATTGAAGTTATGCAAATATATAAATCACAGCTGATTCCCATCTAGGAATTGTTCAGGTGTTGATGTTCTTTCAATCACATGACCATATGTTATACAGTAAAAGAGGACGTCTTTGGGCTGATCTTGTGTGAAAAAGGAACAATATAGAGCAACACAACGAAAGGCAGAAAAAAGCCTTTATGAGGGAGAGGAAGATGAGGAAGAGCAAGGGAGAATTTCTGCAGCAAAAGAAACAAAATGCATGCATTTACTAAACCCAACAAAACACAAATGTGGAGAGGCTTCAAAACACACACAATATGATCAATACAATATACTGTCTATTGTATAAAAGCAGACCTGACACATCAAATAATGCCGATAATTCCATCGAGTGTTCGTGTTTTTATGACATTGTGCTATGATTGACTAAATGCTCCTGTTGGAAGAGAATGTGTGTTAGGGTTTTGGTAGAAATAGTGTGTATTATTGTATTTTGAAAATTAGTGCTGGAGTGTGTGATTTTGAGCATGAAATGAACGTTTTGTGTGATGTACAGTGGGTGTGTTAGTTAAGTTAAGAGTTTAAGTTGACAAAAATTGTCATAGCGATGGTAAAAAACTGTAATAAATATTACAAATGCACATGATATTCATATGTAAATGAGAATGCCTGAAAACACCCATGCTCAAAACTCATTGATGCTCTGCAGTGTTATCTGATTATAGTTTTTATTAATATTTTGAATTTTATACTTTTCATTTAAAATGTTATTTCATGTTGTAGTGATTTAGTTTTTTAGCAGTAAATGCCAATATACACTCTAAACAATGCTGGGTTAAAAACAACCCAAGTTGGGTTGAAAATGGACTAACCCAGCAATTGGATTGTTTTAAGCAAACATTTAACCCAACCGCTGGGATAAAACAACCCTTTCACTGGGTTAAAATAGCTGGTTAGTCCATTTTCAACCCAACTTGGGTTGTTTTAACCCAGCATTTTTTAGAGTATAGCTTTCGTTTAATTTTATTTCAGTTGGAACAAGTTCAAAATGAGTATTGTTCATAGAAATAGAAATGAGTTATGAAGGAGATGAAGTTTCTTATAGTGTGTTTTATTTCAGTTCAAGTGCCCAATTATGCTTTTTCGAATATTATCTGTGAATTAGAGCTGTTTGTGAAGGAACACAGAAACTTTTAAACACATACAGTTCTTGTTTTCTAAACGAAAGAAGTGATTCTGAACTGCTGGAACGAGTCAGTAATCCAGTCTCACTTCCTGTTACTCGCCTATCTAATACATTTGCATAATGCCAGACTATAGTCTTGATTGGCTGAACAGCGTCTCTTTGCCCCGCCCTCACACACTGTATCTGTATCTGAGACTGGAAAAGTTTGGTTCGTGTTGTTCATGTCAAGAAGACACACACACACACACACACACACACACACACACACACACACACACACACACACACACACACACACACTGGACCATTCACAACAGACTGGGCCATCTGACCAATCAGAGCAGAGCAGGCTCTCAGAAAGGCGGGGTTTAGAGAGATGTTTGCTTAAAACAACCCAATTGCTGGGTTACACTGCAAAAAATGCTTTTCTTACTTAGTATTTTTGTCTTGTTTTCAGTCCAAATATCTAAAAAAATCTTACATTAAGAAGCATTTACTAGACAAGCAAAAGTTTTTGTCTTGTTTTGGGGGAAATAACTCACAATTAAGAATAATCTGCCAATGGGGTAAGACAAATAATCTTAATTCAAACAGAAAACAAGATTATTTTGTTTACCCCATTGGCAGATTATTTTGCTTATTTTAAGCAAAAACTCCCTTGATTTTGAGATATTTTCCCCCAAAACAAGACAAAAACTTTTGCTTGTCTAGTAAATAATTCTTAATGTAAGATTTTTTATACATTTGGACTGAAAATAAGACAAAAATACTAAGTAAGAAAAGCATTTTTTGCAGTGTAGTCCATTTTCAACCCGACTTGGGTTATTTTTAACACAGCATTTTTTAGAGTGTATCTAACACATTTGCATATGCCAGACTATAGTCTTGATTGGCTGAACAGCGTCTCTTTGCCCCGCCCTCACACACTGTATCTGTATCTGAGACTGGAAGAGTTTGGTTAGTGTTGCGAGAAGACACACACACACACACACACACTGTGAGCGGTCGACCAATCACAACAGACTGAGCCATCTGACCAATCAGAGTAGAGCAGGCTCTCAGAAAGGCGGGGTTTAGATAAACTGAATCTTTGAATGAACTGTTTCAGACTCTTTGAGGCTTGAGGTGATGCTGAAATGTGTATTATGAGAAAATTAAAGTGTTTTCCGGCCTTGGATGCACATAAACGCATCGTAGGAGGCATAACGGGGCACTTTAAAGGGTTAGTTCACCCAAAAATGAAAATTCTGTCATTAATGACTGAGCCTCATGTGGTTGGACACCCGTCAGACCTCCGTTCATCTTCAGACACAAATGAAGATATTTTAGTGTAAATCTGATGCTCTGAAAGGCCTCCATTGGCTCAACTTTACACTCTCAAGACCCTTAAAAGACACTAAAGACTAAAGTTACAAAGTCCATCTCACTACAGCGGCTCTACAATAACTTTATGAAGAGACGAGAATAGTTTTTGTGCGCAAAAAAAACCTAAATACGACATATAGTGATGACGATTTCAAAACAAGGCATCATGAAGCTTCGAAGCGTTATGAATCAGTGAGTCGAATCCTGATTCGGATCGCGTGTCAAACCGCCAAACTGCTGAAATTTGGCGATCCAAACTGCTGAATCGACTCACTGATTCATAACGCTCCAAACTGCTGAATCGACTCACTGATTCATAACGCTCCAAACTGCTGAATTGACTCACTGATTCATAACGCTCCAAACCACTGAATCGACTCACTGATTCATAACGCTCCAAACTGCTGAATCGACTCACTGATTCATAACGCTCCAAACTGCTGAATCGACTCACTGATTCATAACGCTCCAAACTGCTGAATTGACTCACTGATTCATAACGCTCCAAACCACTGAATCGACTCACTGATTCATAACGCTCCAAACTGCTGAATCGACTCACTGATTCATAACGCACCAAACCGCTGAATCGACTCACTGATTCATAACGCACCAAACCGCTGAATCGACTCACTGATTCATAACGCTCCAAACCACTGAATCGACTCACTGATTCATAACGCTCCAAACCGCTGAATCGACTCACTGATTCATAACGCTTCGAAGCTTCATGATGCCGTGTTTTGAAATCGTCATCACTATATAAGTCGTTATTTAGGTTTTGTTTGAGCACAGAAACTATTCTCGTCTTCATAAAGTTATTGTAGAGCCGCTGTAGTGAGATGGACTTTGTAACTTTAGTCTTTAGTGTCTTTTAAGGGTCTTGAGAGTGTAAAGTTGAGCCAATGGAGGCCTTTCAGAGCATCAGATTTACACTAAAATATCTTCATTTGTGTCTGAAGATGAACGGAGGTCTGACGGGTGTCCAACCACATGAGGCTCAGTCATTAATGACACAATTTACATTTTTGGGTGAACTAACCCTTTAATGTTTATTTTATTTCCAAGTGACATCTCTGACATCCAACGTCCTATCATTTTTCCCCACAGGTACGAGGATAGCGACGAGTAATGGACTCGCTCTTCTCCTCCTCACGTCTGTCCTCATGAGGGAAGCGTGGCTATAGTTTCAAGACACTGACTGTGTTTCCCAGAATCACTCTTATTTCAGAGCCAAGAGAAAATTGCCTGCTATTTGGACGGAGCGGACAGCGCAGTCGTCCCGACCTTTACTTCAAACCACTGCACCCAATGTAGTCTAACGATCATCACCAGAAGCACTTTTGTTTTTCGGACGCCCAGGAGAAGGAAACTGCCATAGTGGACACGTGCTTCACACTCCAAATCAAGCCTGACACACACACACACACACACACACACACACACACGGACTCTTATGGGGATCTCGCGGCCCATATATATATTTTTGGTTGGTTTTTGTTGACCTTTTATCTCCAGCTGTGAATTTAATACATTGCTCTGAAGTTCGGAAGAGTCTATATTTGTGTAACATATGAATATATGAACAGATATACAGTATATATATATATATAGTATTTGATTTCATATTCTGCCATACATTCACAGCCTTGAAAACAAAAGGCTCCACGGCTTTAGTACATGTTGTGTTCTGGATGGCTCGTAAATCACAGTGTTTACGCTGCATTGATTTCCAATACATGTGCTTTTCATTTATGTTTGGCATAATAAACGTGAGTATATTCCTTTCTCCGTCCTGTTAGTATGGTTGTATACTCACATGCACTTCCATGTTCGGTTAGCATGTATAGCATGTGAGCACAACGTCTGGAGGCAATAGTGCCATTCAACAGCATCGTTTCAGTGAAGTTGGGCTGGAGAGATATTGTTTGTTTGGCTCTTGGGTCAGATAAAGGGATGGAAAACCTTGGAATCGCTAAAGCTGTCACATGACCTTCAGTGCTATTGAACGTTGTGATTGTGTCCTCTACACATCTCAAGTGTGATTCGCCTACGTTTAAGTGTGGAAGATGATTGCTTTTCACCTCTTGAAGCGACTGTCATTTCCGCCATCTTCAAAATCACGTTTCATGGATTTCCACTAAAGCTTTTCTGTTGCCGATTGGTCTTCTCTTCCCCGCTCTTTATTGTAATTAGAAAAGGAGCAGCTTTAGAACACACAGAATGGTATTCATATGCGTTTGGCCTTTTGTTTTGGAAGTGGTGTGAATTATCAGAGAAGGTGCCATTTTCCCTAAAGCAATGGCGACACTTTTAAAAAGAGTGTTTTAGTCTTGTTCTTATGCCACTGAAGACACTTAGTCCAAACAAACATATCCTCTAACCGCTCAACACCACAAAGAAGACGTTTATTCAGAGACTGAACGCAAAGAGTCGCTGAAACGTCCTCTGATTCCCAGAAGATGATTGACATGTCTTGATTTTAAAGGGTCATGACACTGATTTTTTTAATTATTTTAATGTTTCTCGAGGTTCACAGGTTCAGTTATTTTTACAGAAAAAAAACACAGTTTTGCTCAAAAGTTTACACACCCCTTGCAGAATCTGTGAAAATGTGCATTATTTTTACACAATAAGAAAAGGCATGATATTTTTATTTAGTCCTGTCCTGAATAAGAGATTTTACATAAAAGATGTTTACATCTAGTCCACAAGACAAAAAAAACAGCTGAATTTATTAAAATCACCAGTTCAAAAGTGTATGAACCCTTGATTCTTAATCCTGTGTGTGTGTGGGGTGTGTAAGTGTGTTGTTCCCTGATGATCTACGGCTGTGTGTGTGTGTGTGTGTGTGTGTGTGTGTGTGTGTGTGTGTGTCGTTCCCTGATGATCCACGGCTGTGTGTGTGTATGTGTGTGTGAGTGTGTGTATCGTTCCCTGATGATCCACGGTTGTGTGTGTGTGAGTTTAAGTGTGTGTGTGTGTTGTTCCCTGATGATCCACGGCTGTGTTTGTGTGAGTGTGTGTTGTTCCCTGATGATCCATGGCTGTGTGTGTGTGTGTGTGTGTGTGTGTCGTTCCCTGATGATCCACGGCTGTGTTTGTGTATGTGTGTGTGAGTGTGTGTATCGTTCCCTGATGATCCACGGTTGTGTGTGTGTGAGTTTAAGTGTGTGTGTGTGTGTGTGTGTGTTGTTCCCTGATGATCCACGGCTGTGTTTGTGTGAGTGTGTGTTGTTCCCTGATGATCCATGGCTGTGTGTGTGTGTGAGTTTGAGTGTGTGTGTGTGTTTTCTGAGTGTGTGTATCGTTCCCTGATGATCCACGGTTGTGTGTGTGTGAGTTTGAGTGTGTGTGTGTGTGTGTGTGTGTGTGTGTGTGTGTGTGTGCGTGTGTGTGTTGTTCCCTGATGATCCACGGCTGTGTTTGTGTGATTGTGTGTTGTTCCCTGATGATCCATGGCTGTGTGTGTGTGTGTGTGTGTGTGTGTGTGTGTGTGTGAGTTTGAGTGTGTGTGTCGTTCTCTGATGATCCACGGCTGTGTTTGTGTGTGTGTGTCGTTCAGTTTTCCAGCATCTTCTGTATAGCTGAGCCTCTCCAGCAGTGACTGTGTGATTCTCTGTGTGTGTGTGTGTGTGTGTGTGGGTGTGGGTGTGTGTGTGCAGTGACTGTGTGATTCTGAGATCTGAAGACGATTGAGCGACTCAAACAAAACTATTAAAACAGGTTCAAACATTCCCTGATGCTCCAGAAGGAAACACGACACATTCAGAGCCGGGGGTGAACACTTTTGCATTTGAAGATCGAGGTAAATTAATGTGCCTTCCTGGAAACATGTGAGTGTCTTCTGTTTCTTCTGAAGGGCATAACAACAACTGATATTTAAACAGAATAAGAAACATTTGGACATCCCCATTGTGTGCAAAAGTGTTCACCCCCGGCTCTGAATGCGTCGTGTTTCCTTCTGGAGTTTCAGGGAATGTGTGAACCTGTTTTTATAGTTGTGTTTGAGTCCCTCAATTGCTTTCAGATCTCAGAATATGACAAAGATGCTGGAAAACTGAAGAATCTGCAGGAGCTGGAGGATTTTAATGAAAAACGCTGGTCAGGTAAACTGCTCAGGACAAACAAGAGACTTTCACAAAACACACACACAGCCGTGGATCATCAGGGAATGACACACACACACACACACACACAAAACACACACACACAGCCGGAACGACACGCCGGATTAAGAATCAAGGGTTCATACACTTTTGAACGGGTCATTTGAATAAATTCAGCTGTTTTTTGTCTTGTGGACTAGATGTAAACAGCACTAAATAAAAAAAATAACATGCATTTTGTATGATCCCTCTTATTTTGTTAAAAATATTCACATTTTCACAGATTCTGCAATGGGTGTGTAAACTTTTGAGCAAGACTGAGTCATTCAGAGACGATATTCAAACGAGACGCTTGATTAAATAAATGCTTTGTTTATAACGAGGTGGACGTTTTAATCGAAGAAGCTTGCTGGATGTTTTAACGGTGCTGAGACCTCTCAAATCAAGGCAAATTTGATTTCTCATGTCATGATCCCTTTAAAATAACATCACCTGCGACGCCCTCATCACCATATTTTAAATGCGACAGCAGTGTTTGGAAATAGGATGGTGACATTTAACCAACACTGTGTTATCAACAAGAGCGAGACGTCCCTACAGGAATCTGAAGAACTGCTTCTGTTTGGCATTCTGCTCATGGATTGATATCTCGAGGTGTTTTTATATCATTTAACCAAAGACTGCTGAGATGGGCACATTGCAGGACTGTTTACAAAATACATTTAAGACCCTCGTGTATTTTGCCAAATCTATGCTTGGCTTTGGAAAACTCATTTCCTCACCCATGAGGGTGTTGTGCGTAGTGTGCGTTCCTCAGTTTTGGCTTACAGGGCAGTTGTATTGGGATTACACTGGGATTAAAACATAAGGAACAGAAAGGCTCAACAGCAAACCAAAAAAAGCAACTTAAAATGCTGAAGAAAGTCACATAAGTGGACGACCCCATAGCGAGGTTTATCCTGCACCACAAACTATTTGATGCAAAATACACCATATATTATGAATATAGCAGTATAGTTAAATCATATTTAACAATGTCGCAACCGGCACACTACAAGACAAGACAAAACATCTGAGTGTTGAAATGAGTGTTATGGCGGATTATCACTGATTAAAGGGATAGTTCACACAAAAATGATCATTCTGTCATTAATTCCTCTCCCTCATGTTGGTCCAAACCCGTCAGACTTTGGTTCATCTTCAGATATTTCTGATGAAACCTCTGACCCCTCTATAGACAGCAGTGTGATGAACACTTTCAAGGGCCAGAAAAGAAGTAAAAACATTGTTAAAATAGTCCATGTGACTCCAGTGGTTCAGCCTTAATGTGATGAAGAGATGAGAATACTTTAGAGCGGAAAAACAAACACAAATAACTACTTTATTCAACAATTTCTTCTCGGGTGTGCCAGTCTCCTACACTCTCAATAAGAGTACAAAATTGTACCTTTTAAGGTACAAGTGGCCGTCACTGGGGTGGGACGCTTAAGGGGACATTTTTGTACCTCTAAGTCAGGGGTGGGCAAGTTCGGTCCTAGAGAGCTGATGTCCTGCAGAGTTTAGCTCCAACCCTACTAAGCCACCACAGTAAAAAACTCATGGCTCCCAGCATGCATTGCAGCATTAAGTATGTCACCATTGTTGAGATTCATATGCTGACTCTTGATATCTGTGTGCGTCTCAACTTTTTTCTCCCTGGAATGTATTTAAAAATAAGAATTCAGAATGCCTGATCTGTGGCAAGAAAATATTGTTGGTGAATATTATTCATTAATATTTTTAGTCAGTGATGAGTTCAGTCAATGACAAGGTTCATTTATGGCTTCTTTTGATTTGAACAGATTATATTTGTTGTTAACACTGTAACAAAAACCACAAACTCACATAAAAAGCCAAGAGTCAAACTGGCCAACTAAATGAACACTGATCTCCATAATGGTGACCAATTTTAAGTTTTCACTAAAACATCAACATCTAAACCTCTGTTAATACTCAATAAGAGCTTCTATAGATGTCTTTCAGGGTTGGAGGCAAACTCTGCAGGCAAAACAACTTGCCCGCCAATGCTTAATTGTAGGGGTAATTGTACCCTAAGGACCAATTGTGTACCTTTTAAAGGTACAGTTATACGTTTTGTTCCCCAAGGAACAAAATTGTACCTCCACTGTACCTTTTTTTCTGAGAGTGTATGTGGTTTTGCGTTGCAAGAACGGTGGCTTACCATTGGCCGATGCTGTTCATGTGAGCACCACAACACATGTGTGTGATGATGACGCTGAAGCTAGCCAATGGGGAACCGCCTTTGAAGGCGCTGTACTGTATTTACAATGCAAACCGTGTAGGAGACTGGCACAGACAAGAAGAGATTGTTGAATAAAGTGGTTATTTGTGTTTGTTTTTGTGCACTAAAGTATTCTCAATGCTTTATCACATTATGGCTGAACGATTGGAGTCACATGGACAATTTTAACGATGTCTCTACTTCCTTTCTGGCCCTTGAAAGTGTTCATTGCTGTCTATGGAGGGGTCAGAGAGCTCTGGGGTTTCATCAGAAATATCTTCATCTGTGTCGACGAAGGGCTCACAGGTTTGACATGAGGAATTAATGACAGAATTATCATTTTTGGGGGAACTGTCACTTTAATGACACACAGTTATAATATTCGATTTGAAAAATAGTGCATGACTAGAACAGGCAAATTTATGATGCACTGAAGATGCTTTTGTCATTTTTGGAAGCACAGCTGAGTGAAGAAAGTCAGTGAAGTTTTTTCATGGCTATAGTTTCAGTTTTAGGGTGCGTTCACACTTGGGATGTTTGGTTGGATTAAAGCGATTGCTGGGTTAGTGCGGTTCATCTGAACACATGTGAAGCTGCCATCCCAACCCTGGAGCCCAAACAAGCGGAGCGAGACGCTAAAGAGACGGGTCTCAGTCCGCTTCCAAACCAACTCTGATGCGGTTCCACTGATATATGAGCGCAACACGGACCAAAGACATGTGAACCAATCAAAAACAGGACGTGATGTCACAAGATGTGGATTTGATGACGCGGAAAGATCGGTGTATCCACAATGAGTAGAAGGCAAACGTGGAGCAATGAGGAGGTACAAAATGGAAGTCCTGCTGCTGTTCTGAGTGTGTTGAGCATTTGATGAGCTCTTCGTGAGTTCTCAGCTGGTAAAGATAAAACCATATGTACACGCATGAGATGATGGCGTTTAATCAGCACACAGCATTGTTCTGAATGTTTGGTGAGCAGCTCCGTCGCAAAATATACGTCATAAAAGCCGACCAATCAGGTTGTGAGTGTATCCCTCTGCCTTGGGTTCGGGAACTTTAGGTTCGCTGTTAAAAATTACCAGGACTATATGTTTTGTTTTTGTTTTTTGGTCAAGCGAACCAAACAAACCGAACTACAAGTGTGAACGCACTCTTAGTTAACTATAATAACCCTGATCTGAGTACCATGGAAATGAGAATGCCAACTTTTAATTGAACCCTAAAAGTTCCTGATGTTTTGATGGTGTAGGATACACATCGCTGCTCTGACATCTACTAATGGACGTCTCTGGCTTGTAGCTGTAATGTGAACCGCTTTGATGGCTCTATGATCCTGATCCTTAAATGAGGTCACGGAACAAAAAACACACCACGATATGTCTTTGACTAATGAGACGGGTCGTGCAATAGAAGGTTGTTTAGCAAAATTCTTGCCAAATTGTACTCTTCATAATTGGAAGACTAATCATAAAAGCAGCTGGAACCTCTAAACTCTCTGGAGATTTATGGGCATTTGTGACTTTGAGAGCAGCTGCTATCCCAGAGTCCGTCGATGGCAATGTACGGCGGAGGTTTGTTCATCTACATAAAACTGTAACTTTAAGTCGGCACTTTAAATAGGGCACGCGGTGAATGAAGATGATGATGATGATGATGTGCTGTAAATAGACAAAACACCTCATCTAAATCCATCTGCAGCATTTCAACGCAGGACACCCGTGGTTAGCTATTCATAAAGTTGGGGTTGTCATATTATAACACACTTCTAAGTACAACAACAAACTCATTTGATTCAAAGGTTTCAGATGGATATGTACAGCCTGTGTAAAAGTCACTGTAAACTAAAACAAGCCGCATGGTTTATTTCCATTTCTGATTTGTTTTCCTTTTTCTACTCAGAAAGGAACAATTGTATATGTGTATGATTTCAATGAATTGAAGATGTTTCTGAATCTGATTTCTGTGGGAAAGACTTTCTTGTCCGGACGTTGTTTTGGATAACGATTTTGGAAAACTGAACAGCGGACGGAGACTTTGTTCCCAAAACAATCCCGGAAGATGGATCTGGCTTTGGATGATTAGACATGATTTCTGCATGAGACGAATCATTCATACGGAGAGAAGCCGTTCCACTCGGAGAAATCCCAGGATTTGTATTTCATGGAGATCTTCTTCAGATGTTTCGTCACACGGGGAATCGATGTATATATGGATCACCATCTTGTTCAAGTCATAATTAAATGTTTACTGGACTCTTTCAAAATACATGACGTGATTTCATTTTACTGAGCAAAGCTAAAGTTTGTAATATAAGACAAAATGAGCCACATTTGAATAAAGTATCTTCACGGCTGTCTACAGAGGGTTTTTATGAGATGTGCAGTGTAATTTATGGGCTGTGCTGCAGATGTGCTTTAAAGGAACTGCCGTTTGAAGGACAGAATTTGACGGATGAGAGGAAAGTTATGACACGGTCCCGCTCGAAGACATTTCCACACCACGCTCATGAAATATGAAAATTAAATTTCTCTAAAGCACTGCCTTCATTTTTATTCATTTAGCTCAAAAACAAAGACAAATGGACTGGGGAAGCGGCCGGTCTGTCCCTCATGTTCTTCCACGATTTGTGGCTTGTTTGGACGCCACCGTAAAGCTGGTCTGAAGAGTTTTTATATTCCACATTTCA
The DNA here is from genome assembly GCF_949357685.1 of Gobio gobio. Lineage (NCBI taxonomy): Eukaryota > Metazoa > Chordata > Actinopteri > Cypriniformes > Gobionidae > Gobio > Gobio gobio. Next base: position 2,011,908 of record NC_137119.1, on the reverse strand, counting down.
TCTGGAATGGCTTGATGAACGTGCTAAAGAACCTGCTGTAGTCTTATATACATCCTGAGAGCTTCATTGATTAATGCCAAAACATAAAACAATATGTCTCATTTGAATGTAAAGCTATTTATTCATGTTATTGTATAATAATTGGACTAATGGTGTCCCTGGAAGTATTTCTCATCATTGCAAACGTATTATGGTATGGCTTCAGAAGAATTTGATAAAGGGCCGTTCACACCAGGAACAATAACTATAACGATAAATACTAACGTCCACACCAGCGCACAATATCGTTCTGTTTATTATAAGTGCTGCAGTTTTGTCGCCTGTCCCTTTAAATGCGGGAGCTCTTTAAAGCAAGATGGATTCTGATTGGCCGATTGGGTTTTATCGTTCATCAGCTGGAAAAAAATAAAGCGTTCCAGTGATGTATTATGTTATAGTTCTGGTGAGGATTCTTTTATATTAAAACATTTTTCAGAACATTATATTTATCGTCCTTCACTCTCAGAAAAAAAGGGTACAGTGGAGGTACAATTTTAAACATATAACTGTACCTTTAAAGGTACAAAATTGGTCCTTAGTGTACAACTATATCATTGTTTTTCTCTACTTAGAGCAGGGGTAGGCAAGTTCGGTCCTAGAGAGCCGCTGTCCTGCAGAGTTTGGCTCCTACCCTGAAAGACATCTACAGAAGCTCTTATTGAGAATTAACAGAGGTTTAGATGTTGATGTTTTAGTGAAAAGTGTTTCCCTTAGTTGGGCAGTTTCACTTGATATTTTATGTGAGTTTGTGGTTTTTGTTACAGTGTTAACAAAACACAATCTGTTCAAATCAAAAGAAGCCATAGACAATAACTGTCATGAAGAAAACTCATAATATATAATAATAAATAATGTTCACCAACAATACTTTCTTGGCACAGATCAGGCATTCAGAATTTTGATTTTTAAACACATTCCAGGGGGAAAAGTTTAAACGCACACAGATATCAAGAATCAGCATATGAATCTCAACAATGGTGACATACTTAATGCTTGCAATGCATGCTGGGAGCCATGAGTTTTATACTGTGGTGGCTTAGTAGGGTTGGAGCTAAACTCTGCAGGACATCAGCTCTCTAGGACCGAACTTGCCCACCCCTGACTTAGAGGTACAAAAATGTCCCCCTAAGCGTCCCACCCCAGTGACGGCCACTTGTACCTTAAAAAGTAAAATTTTGTACTCTTATTTTTGACAGTGTTGATGTGAACAGACCCTAATAGTGCACAAGTAGAGCGGTCACATGATATTATGGACTGTGTGATACTTTCATTAAGGTTTTTATTATTTTGAAACTGAATCCTGGGTAAAAAGAAAAAACCTTTTAATTGTAACCCTCAATGTTTAGTCTTTGATAAGTATAATACGACACAATGACTTGAAAAATATTAAACAAGACGTTTTGCTTACGTAGAATTAAAGTTGCAACACTAAAACCGGTTTCATTTAAAGTCACCATGAAATCAAAATAGACAATTCTTATTTTTGAACTAATATTGCAGTGTTTATTCTAAATGATTTATCATCATTGTGTTAATAATCTTGAATCAGAATAACTTAATTTCTTCCCTGATGGCGAGGGCGGGGCCACCTGTCACTCACATGAGATCCACCAATAGCAAACCACAACCATCCAATCAATTCCCCACAGACACAATCAAGCCCCGCCTACATTTGTTCTTGTTTGAGAAGCGATTCACTCGATATACGGCACAATAGAGAAGAAAAGACCAACGCAACTCCTCTTTCATGATGAGTTGAAGCCATTTACACAATTCGTTGCATATAAGTATTATGAAAGTTCATGCAAAATAAGATAATCGGTAAGGTTTTATTTTAGGGATGCACGATATATTGACCACCATATCAGTATCGGCCGATATATGATCAAGTCAAGTCAAGTCAAGTCAAGTCAACTTTATTTATATAGCGCTTTTAACAATGTAGATTGTTTCAAAGCAGCTTTACAGTGTTAAACAGGAAAATAATGCAGCATAATTTTATTCAGCTGTATAGCCATTCTGGAAAAAACGCTGATGTCATCAGTTCATTTCAATTATCATACAGTGACAGTGTGGGCTTTAGATCAATAATTCGATCAGTAATTTAGTTTAAATGGTTAATTTAGTTTATTAATTAGATTTATTTCGATGTTTAGTTGAAAAATTTAGTGTCCCCAACTGAGCACGCCAAGCCAGGGGCAACAGTGGCAAGGAAACCAAAACCCCATTAGGTGACCTAATGGAGAAAAATAAACCTTGGAGAAACCAGGCTCAGTCGGGGGGGCAGTTCTCCTCTGGCCAATTAACAAACAGCGTATTATTATTATTATTCTGGCAGTTTTACAGCTCAGAGGTCATAATAGATCAGAAAAGGTTCACTTTTAATGTCATCCTTATTGGCACAGATAAGAAAATGTGGCTGATATATTAAAGCCGATAAATAATGTATTATATTACATGATGGTTTTCAATTGTTTGAATATGAGTGGAATCACTTCAAAATGAAAAATACAGTTGTGCAGCGCAATCATATCGGCTACTACCATTATAACGAGAACATCATAATGGAGTGCTTGGGAAGTGGATTTTAATGGTGAGGCTTTTGTTTTTGTAATCAGGTTCTCAAAAATGACATACAAATATGGATTTAGATTTATCGGTATATCGGTTATCGGCTTTCAAATCAGAATTATTCGGTTATCGTATCAGACAAAATGTTCATATCCGTGCATCCCTGTTTTATTTGTTAACATTAGTTGACTACATTAGTTAACATGAACTAACAATGAACAATACTTCAGCATTTATAAGTCTTAGTTAATGCTAATTTCTACATTTACTGTTAACATTAGTTAACCCAGATAGCAAATTAATGAAATCAATGTTAATGTGTCAACGTCAACTGCATTGAACATCACATTTACACCCACAATTAATGTTGAACATTTTTAGAATCAATGGTTAATGGCATCAATATAATGTTACAATGTGATGTTGGTTCAGAAACTTAAACACAACCACTACAACGGACTTAAATCCACGCAGCCTGAAAACAACTGAAGATAAAAGAAGACAATACATCTCCCAAGATCTCAGCAGAAGCTCTTATTGAGAATTAACAGAGGTTCAGATGTTGATGTTTTATTGAAAATATGGGGTCGCCATTATGGTGATCAGTGTTTGTTTTAGCTGGGCAGATGGACTCACAGCATTTTATTTGAGTTTGTGGTCTTTGTGTTTACCGAAACACATCATTTTTTGTCAACAATCCCAGCCGAGGAATAGGGTCTCATCTAGCCAAACTAGGGCTGTAACAATTTGACCAAAAATAAAATCTCTATTAATTGAACATTTTACCTCGATTACGATTAATGAACGATTATTTTGCTCTTCTTTTTTTTTTTTGCTTTCCTTTCCCCCCCCCCTCATAGTTCACTGATAAAGTTTGTACTTTAAATATTTTCTACTATTAAAGGTGGGATCTTTTTTTTCTAATGAAAAACTGCATTTCTTTGTGATTTCAAAATACTTGAAGGAAACGGTTGACTTTCAGCAGTTATTGTCAATGGGGCAGATTTCTGCTTGTTGTACATCAGATACAGACAAATTAGCACAATAGGCCTACATTACATTTCTTTGAATGCATTAATGAGAGAGTGATTGTGTGTGAATTAGTCATACCGTCTCTATTGATTATGAAGCTGTGGTTTGTACTTACTTCAAAAGGTATTAAAATCTATGCTATAACGGTTGAGTTTCTAAGCTACTTTAGTGATAAATCACAGGGCAGCGTTGACAATGAGTTTCTGCGCTCCTCTGCGCGCAATCTTCACGTGATGTGCGAGCTTCTGTCTGTGAGTGATCGTGTCACAATATATCAGGCATTAGTTCATCATAATACACATCTGGTCTAAAATCGCTTCAATGTTCAAACTGACAAGCCTTAAAACACATTCAAATGACAAAGCTTTGTGAGGACGCAAGTGAAAGTGATCTGACTTCGGGGCTTGCGCGCACCATCTCTGTGTGTGTATACGCGCATATAAGAACGGCGATTAACTTACCTATATAAACTGTGTAAAACATGCAATTTTCGGTTAATCGTCCAGCCCTAAGCCAAACCATCGGCCATTAAAAAAAAAAAAAATGAACATTTACATACTTACTTTTTGACCTAAATTGCTCATCCTGTGCTGTTCTGCGACGGATAGTGTAATTACGTCGGAAAGGTCACGCGTGACGTAGGCAGAAATACCGACCCCGTGTTTACAAAGCACTCGTGTGAAGACAAATACAAAAAAAGGTAAAACAACGATGTTGGACGATCATGAAGTTGGAGTTTTTTTGGTAAAGGCCGTTTGTGAACTAAGGTTACTGACGTTATCTGTTTGCTTTCTTTCTAGAAAGGACTTTTAATGTCCTCATGTTCTTTATCACGTGTTTCCCACATGAGCACAGATCAGATTCATCTTAAATCATCTGCTGGATTCTAGAGATATCAAATTCAAGTGCAACGAACCTACACCATGTGACCTTAACCAACGCAACGCTGAGGTCTACACGTACCACCATCATTTCATCAATCATTGCATCGCACTCCAATAACCGTGTGGATTTGAAGCTCATTTCATCATCACCTCTTCATCTCACCAAAAGACTGGACATTCAAATGATGAGTTTACTTCTTTCATTTGACTCATTTAAGAGACAAAGACCTTTGGGGTTGATTTACAGTATGCATTGAGTGTTTGGCACAGGGATATGAGCACTGGTGAAGCAAATAAAATAAGTATATTACTTGCCTGAATGATAAAAAATGGCACTGATAAGAAAAAAACGAGCCGATCGCGCCGGCGCGACCTCCGACTCGAGGGGGTTAAAAGATCATTTGGATCAGTACATGTCAAAATTCTGTTGAACCCCTCAGAGTAACATCTAACAAAAAACTCAGTCATTATATTTAAATTTTACTATCTAAAAATGAGGTTGTTACAATGTTTACAGATGTCTGTGTTTTTGTTAATGAACATAAATGTACATCTGCATCCTCCTAACTCAAGCGACTGTCAACTCACTGTCAAATGTGCTTTTCTAAGAGACAAAACATAATGTTATTAATATTGCAGCCTGTGCTGAAGATATATGCCAAACAATATCACCAATTAGAACATTAGAACATTCATTTTTTCTATTAAGAAATGTATTTTGTTAAGGAAAAAGAAATTCAAAAACGTGAAGTGTTTGTCATATTCTGACAATAAAGAGTTTAAACCATAGACTGTAAAAAAATATGGACGTAGTATCCGTGACGTCACCCATAGGATTCTGAAGCATAAAGTCGGGTCGAGCTGGCCGTCGCCATCTTGTCAGCGCTTCACTCCCGGATAATAGAAAATGGGCAAAGAGGCGGGACGTGGGCGGAGCTGAGGTGACGACTAACAGACAGCAGACAAACGGCAATCCACCTGTCACTCAAAGTGGCCACGCCCTTAATTATGCAGAACTTTAAGGCTTTATATAATGTAAACGAATGAGTTATAAAAACACCCCCCCCCCCTCACAGTCATCATGAAGGGCAACATTAGCCGTACAGACCAAAAGCACAGTTTGTCCCAGACTGTAAACATGTGTTCTTCTGCTGTAAAGTTGGCCATTTTAACATGAGCTCAATGAGATTTTGCTCCTTCTGGAGTCTGTCTCTAGTGGCCAGTCCATGAACTGCAGTTTAACTCACTTCTGTATCGGCTTCAAGAGAAACTGCGGGAGCAGCCGATTGGTTTTAACCCACAATTAACAGTCTGGCTTCTACAAATTTCACTTAGGAGCAAAAATATGCCTTTAAATTTGAAAGAAATAAAGATTTGACATGTATCTGAATAATTATCGATATCGACTGATATGAAAAGATTTTATCGAGATATTTTTTTGGCCATTTTGCCCAGCCCTACGATTGGGTCGGTACTTCCACCTACGTCATGTGACCTTTCCGACGTGATGACATCATACGCCGTGAAGAAGAACAACACTGAAGTCGAGCGTCTGAGGTTAAAGTGTATAAATGTGTGTGTGTGTTGTAAAAGTGGCGATGGTTTGTCTAGATCAGACTCTATTCCTCGTCTGTGAATGGTCAGAGCCTCTGAAACTGCAGTGATCTGGACCTTCAGCCGTTGGTTCCCATTGAAGTCCATTATGTGCAGAAAAATCCTGGAATGATCCTCAAAAAACTGAAGAAAGAAACACATGAACATCTGGGATGTTTAGAAGTTGATGTGTTATAGAACGTCACCATTATGGTGATCAGTGTTTGATTTAGCTGGGCAGTTTGACTCACAGCATTTTATCTGAGTTTGTGGACTTTGGTTTAAAAGTATATCAATATTTGAAAATGTCGGATGGTTTGTCTAGATCAGACTCTATTCCTCGTCTGGGATTGGTCAGAGCCTCTGAAACTGCAGTGATTTGGACCTTCAGCCGTTGGTTCCCATTGAAGTCCATTATGAGCAGAAAAATCCTGGAATGTTTTCCTCAAAAAACTGAAGAAAGAAACACATGAACATCTGGGATAAGATGGGGGTGAGGAAACCATCAAGAGATTTTGAAGCCAAGATTATTAAATGTTGTAAAAAATATATTGCTCATAGTTTGTTAATGTGCATTATTAATATTGACAAATGAGGTTGTATTGTAAAGTGCAACTATACATCTTGTGCACTACAGTCTGATATAATAGCTTTATGTGAGGAACAGGAGAAGCCCTGTTTTCTCGCTTTGAGTCATTGGAAGTAAAAGTCATTGCCCTTTTAGCAGCACTAGTCTAGTGTTCGCTTCACCTTTGGCAAAAACACACGCATAATCACATTATCCGCACTAGAGCAGGTAGTGCACTAACTGAGGCGAAGGCGCCTGGGTCATTGACCTTGTTCAAGGGCGTTATAATGATGTGCCAGACTCGTAATCTCAGTACGTCTCCGGTTCCTCGGGTCATTTGAGCCGTGACCTCTGCGTCAGCAGCAGATATACTTACTGAATGAATAATACGAGGACAATAAATAAACATTTCATTGCAAAGACACCAATGAGATACTTGCATCTTTTATTTGCTCTCGTTAAAACCAATCAATTTGAGTTGACGTTGATGTAAGGTCCTTTAATGGCACCCTATAAACATCCTTCATGTTAATGAACTGAGAGAGCTGGGCGTCTGGGAAACTGGGAAAACACGAAAGGGGAAGTTCGGCTGCGTCAATGTAGATCAGCCAAAGCAAATCCCCCCCGCGGACAAGCATCCACCGCTAAACACATCAAAAGAACAATGTAATGTTTAAAAGACTTTACAGCAGACAGAAATGGCCTTGCCGGAGGTTTCTCTCCATGTCTGACATTAAGCTGGAGATACTGGGAAAGGGAAAGCGGGTCACGAGTGGGTGTGATTTCCACGAGGTCGAAAAGAGGAGAAGAGAGAGAGAGAGATATAGTGGTTCTGAGACAATGGGGCAATGTTTGTGCTTGACGAGAGAACAGACAGAGCTCATGAAAACATCACGGCGATTTAGGGAGAGGGCATGTGGGAATGAACGCCTGCATCTCTGCCAGCCAGACACAATAAAAATGACACCAAAATCAAATTTATTACGGGCTCGAGTTCTTAAAGTGCCAGTTATGAGCCGTCAAATCATTGCTAACAGCATTTCACAGATTCAAATAACTATACCACATAAAAGCCATTTTATAACTAAATTAGGCTTCACTGAAACCGTGTGTGTTTTCGCCACATCACCTCACATCCTTCAAGCGTGACATCCAACATGTGTCCTTAACGACTAATGAACTCCAAATCAATATGAAATCAAAATGAGCCTGTTTATGGTCTTTCCTGGTTTTAATGACTGCCATAGTCAATAATCTATGTATTAATTAAAACATAAAACTGTAAAAACATCGCTTTTGGGACTGACAAATATAAAATTTAAAATTGTGTTTAATTCATATTTAAAAATGTGACAACAGTACCAAATAAATAAATAAATAATTGCATTTTAACATTTTAAAAACAATTTATTTATTTATTTTTAATTTATTTATTTATTATAAATAAACAAATAAATAATAAACAAATGCATTGCATTTTAAAACACTTTACAAACAATGTATTGTTTTATTCATTGTTATAAATAAATACATTTTAAAACACTTCATTTTTTATTTATTAATTTTAAATAAAGAAAGAAAGACATAAATAAATTGCATTTTTAAACACTTTACAAATAATTTAATTATGTATTCTTCATAAATAAATACATAAATAAACACATTTTAAAATGTTAAAATAATTATTTATTAATTTTAAATAAAGAAAAACATATTTAAATTGCACTTTTAAACACTTTATAAACAATTTATATTTTATTTTTTGTTATAAATTAATTAATAAACACATACATAAATAAATTGCATTTTTAAACACTACAAATAATTTAATTATTTATTTGTCATAAAAAACACATTTTAAAACATTAAAAAAATATATTTATTAATTTTAAATAAAGAAAGAAAGACATATTTAAATAGCATTTTCAAAACACTTTACAAACAATACATTTTTTTATTTATTGGTATAAATAAATAAATAAATGTCATTTTTTAATACTTTATAAATAATTTAATTATTTATTTGTCATAAATAAATAAATAAACACTGAAAAACAGTATTTATTCATTTAAATAAATAAAGAAAGACTTGAAAAAAAATTGCATTTTAAACACTGTACAAACTATTTATTTTGTATTTATTTTTATAAATAAATAAATAAATAAATAGTTTGTAAATTGTTTTAAAAAATGCAATGTAAATGTTGCATTAGAAGATGACTTAAAATTGTTTATTGTTATACATACATCACAGTTATAAGTGATTCATTCAACTGCTCTTCTTGAGTTTGATAAAGACTGATAAAGGATTCTGTCATTTTATTTTAAGTTGCACATTTTTCGTAAGAATAAAAATGTCTGTCCTCAATCTTTCATCAATGACTAAAACAGCTAACATCAGTAAACGCTTGTTTCTCCATTAGCAGTCAGTCAGAGGAGGAAATCACTTTCATCTCAATATAAGTTGTGACCTACATTTTGCTCAGCACCAATCAAAGCAGAAGCTACTCATTACAAGTCAAATAATTGGGTCAGTCATCCAGATTATCTTATAAAAGATGTCGTTTCTCCAGAACTGCACAGCACTCACGAATGGAAATCTAGTTGGTTTGATTCAGATATAATCTTACCAAGCATTCATAATCCGATCCATAACGTTGCTCACTTGTCCTATTACTTCTAGACAACCGAATGAATGCAACCGAAGTTAACATCAGCACATGTTCCATTAATTCTGCTCTGATGTCAGTCAACCGGTGGCATTCATATACACGAGAAAGCAGGTTATTGAGGGTGAGATGAATGACACAAAACGATAGAAGTGTCTAAACTCAAGTGGCAGAAATGAAAGGAACAGACGAGGTTAGCATTTAATTACCACAGCGAACGCAGCTTTTGCTGAAATTAAATACTGAGTGTTTGCCTGCTTAGCATTTTGTGTCTGATATTCCTAATATTGTGTTTGCTGACCCGTCGAGGCATGGACTCCTCTAGAGCCCTGAAGGTGTGCTGTGGTATCTGGCACCAAGATGTTAGCAGCAGATCCTTTAAGTCCTGTAAGTTGTGAGGTGGGGCCTCCATGGATCAGACTTGTTTGTTCAGCTCATCCCACAGATGCTCGATTGGATTGAGATCTGGGGAATTTGGACTCGTTGTTGTGCTCCTCAAACCATTCCTGAAGCATTTGTGCTTTGTGGCGGCGCATTATCTGCTGAAAGAGCCACAGCCACAGGGAATAAAACAATTTGGCCCTTGTCAAACTCGCTCTAATCCTTACGCTTGCCCATTTTTCCTGCTTCTAACACATCAACTCTGAGGACAAAATGTTCACTTGCTGCCTAAGTGCCATGATAGTCAGTGTTATTCACTTCACCTGGTCATAATGTTATGCCTGATCAGTGTATATATTGCCCTCAGTTTAGTTTGTCTTCGTTTGGTGTTGATTGTGTTTACTCACACGGTCTAATTTACCTTCATTTGTGGATATCACTCTTTTTGCTTTATTTAATAAAGTAACTGCTGCCTCCGCCTCTTCTTTCTTACTTAGTATTTTTGTCTTGTTTTCAGTCCAAATATCTAAAAAATCTTACATTAAGAAGCATTTACTAGACATGCAAAAGTTTTTGTCTTGTTTTGGGGGAAAATAACTCAAAATTTGTTTTTGCTTAAAAAAAATTGTTTTCTGTTTGAATTAAGATTATTTTGCTTACCCCATTGGCAGATTATTTGGCTTATTTTATGCAAAAACTCCCTTGATTTGGAGTTATTTTCCCCCAAAATAAGACAAAAACTTTTGCTTGTTTAGTAAATGCTTCTTAATGTAAGATTTTTTAGATATTTGGACTGAAAACAAGACTTTTTTGCAGTGTAAGGGCAAGAACGGCAAGCGATTGATGAATTTAAGGGCGCAGGATATTTGTATGCAGAGACTTAAAGTGTGGAAGTCTGAATATTGACAGTGTCCAAAGGAGAAGCGCACATGACCTATAAAAGGGACTCTGACTCATATTCTGGCTTCAGGGATTCTGTCTAATTAACATTTTAATTAATACGAAATATTGTTAACTGAGGGCCATTCTCTGAGCCTCGACTCAGACCGTCTAATTAAAGATGTGTTCACTCTACACATGGTATAAAAAGTGCAGTGAAAGAGAGAGGAATATGACACGATTGACTCGCTTCACAATGTCAAAACATCTCGTTTCAGCTCAACTTTCTCCTTTGTCAGCTGTTTGCTTTGTCCGATCTAAACCTCCACAGGGATGATGAATCAGTTTGGCAGATGATTGTGTGAATGTGTGAATTCTTCATTGTGTTCAGCAAAACCTCTGTGTTTATTTGTCTTTGCACCAGATGAGTCATTCCGAGTGACTTACTGTCTAAATGCTGATGACACTTTCAAACCAACCCAAAATCTGTCCTGAAATCTCAGTCATATTCATAAATATGTGCATGTAAACGGTACATTTTAGTATGATAGGATCAGTGTTGGGGTAATGCATTACAAGTAATGCCAGTTAAGTAATCGGATTACTTTTCCAAGTAACTAGTAACGTAGAACACTACTTTTAAAATTACAACAAAAGTTACTTTTTCAAATACCAACTGCTCATTCGTGACTGTGAATCTGAAGAAGAAGAAGAGAGACAGTATTTACCGTAGATATCCATAATAAAGGCTAGATGTGTTATGGCGGAGTCTCTAACGTCATCACCGGCGACCATCTTGTCACAGGCAAGCTTTCTGGCAGCCATCTTGTCACAGGCAAGCTTTCTGGCGGCCATCTTGTCACAGGCAAGCTCTCTGGCGGCCATCTTGTCACAGGCAAGCTTTCTGGCGGCCATCTTGTCACAGGCAAGCTTTCTGGCAGCCATCTTGTCACAGGCAAGCTTTCTGGCGGCCATCTTGTCACAGGCAAGCTCTCTGGCGGCCATCTTGTCACAGACCAGCTTTCTGGCGGCCATCTTGTCACAGACCAGCTTTCTGGCGGCCATCTTGTCACATACCAGCTTTCTGGCGGCCATCTTGTACCTGTAAGGGGAGTGATCTGAACACAAATACTCTTATCTCACTGAAATCTGGACGGATTTACAAATGGTTTGGTTTCTTAGAAACGTTATTAACATGGCTATGATTCTGGATGCTTGAACAAATTATGAATAATTATTCATAAGTAGGGGAGCGCGGGGCACAACCTAACGCGGGGTTAGTTGTAACACGCATGTTTTAACCCTTTCCACACATGCCAGAATGACCAAACTTACTGTATTTACTAGTTGCCATATCAACATTATTTAGAGAAAAAATCGCGCCAAAATTAAAAAATCTCTGGAAGATATCACTGAACATGTATTTAACCATAGCAAACGTTAATTTCTTACTTAAGTTTAGTTTTCATCTCTGTTTTTGTGTTTATTTAAAATAAGACAAATCTGATATTATTTTAATCTTATATCTGTTATTGAACAGTTGAGATGTAGTTTAATTCTGATCTAACAGCAGAAGACACGAGCCGGGTTTAAATCCCAGTTGTGCAGATGGTGTGTGTGTTAACACTGCGTTACAATGAGCCCCTATTAGAATTATATATTCTATACTTTTATGAATTCTTTTGAGAAACCATGAGAAAAGGGTGAATAATGACTGAGTTAATGTTCAGAAATGATTCATTATTATTATGTTTTGAACTGTATAGCTGTATTTAGCGATGTGTTTGTAGTCAAACTCAAAAATGCTTATATTTTTAATGATTAAAAAATGCCATTATTATATTATAAAGAGTGAATGATTGTATTTTGTTGACAAAATATTTAAGCTTGTCTTTTTTTTTGATTATATCAGGTAACATTTTAAGCTGTTGTTTGGTCATGTTATAATGTACTCCACCTATGGGGCATGTTGTCACAGTTCACTTCCAATCTTTCGGGGTAAATCAAGAAAAAAGTACACACTGTATTAATGAAACAAAACCACATAATTGTACTAGACATGTGTGCAATTAATGTGGGAAACAATAAATACTCTGAACCACAAGTGGATTTACACAAACTGAGAAAGTCAAAAAGCGTTTGTGCCCGCTCTCCCCTATGCAGTGTCAGACCTAGCCTACATCTCTGTCGTTTATAACAAACCAAACCGTTTGAAATTCGGTAGAAAATTTAGTAAATTATGTTTATTTAAAAAGTGCATGCACCATTAAAACACAATGTTATGAGTGAGCGAGCTGACTGTGACAAGATGGCCGCCAGATGCGGACGTCGACCTCCATTGGCCAGCAGTGCGGACGAGACATCTAGCTTTAATTATGTATATCTATGTACTATCCACTATCTACTATCCGTACTAAATATTATTTGAAAAAAGAATTAGTATGTCCCAAATCGTAGCATGTTGAAAAGAGTATTCCAAAGATTCCCGGATGGTCTACTATTTCCGGTCAGAATTTGATCGATGCGCACTCTAACGACTGATATTGCCCACAACCCATTGCCAGATGGACGAGGATGTGATTAGAACTACAAACACAGAAAAAAAGTGTTAAAAAAACTACAAACATGGTGGTTATGCGAGTCCAGCGGTTAAGTAGAGAGGGTTAGATAAAGGGGTTTGAGTGAGCAATTTTCAGTATTTAACCTGACGAAAATATATTTATTCAATACTGTCCACATTAGTAACACTTACTTTCCATCTTAATGAGTTATTTTTTGGGGAGTAATTCAGTATTGTAACGCTATACTTTTAAAAGTAACACTGGTTATGATACACACCGACAAATAAAACACCAACATATTGAAAGCATCGCAAACGTGACGTCAGTAACACTTTCTATGAAGCTCCATTTATACTTATTTATACCTATTACTATTCTATAAACATATTTATAACGACTCATTAAGACCTATACTGCATTATAAGAACAGTTATAGTTACATTTAAACTATTTTTATAATTACTTTTTCAATGTATATGCTCATAATCCATCATACACTGATCTATAAATGATCAAAATAGTTCCAGATACACTTTTTTGCTGTACCAGTTAGTTATTAATTATGTAATTAATGGCTGATGTGTGCATTTGAGGTCATGAATGGTAATTTTGATTTGTTAAAATCTATATCTCCTCAGATTTATGCATGGCATTGCTTATCGCAGTTTGGGATTATACTTGTGTTTTGCTAGTATGTAACATTAAGAACCCCCCCCCCCCCTTTTCATTATCTTATTATAGGGATTATTGTTCATTAGTTACATTTACAAGTAACAACTTATACTGAGCACATCTTCATGATTTCTTAACATTTTCTTCAGGAAAGGAAAGCCATCAAAGATGCATTTATAGAGATTAATAACTGTATTATTACTCACAATAAGTGTGTATAATAACGCAACACGGCTATTATTATTTGCTTATTTGACAGAAATGAATCTGAATGACTAAAAAGTAATTGTAACTATAATATAACATTATAATAATGCAGATTTCATTTTTATAAATACATTCCTGAAACCACGACTGACTAATTAATACTTATAAATCAGTGTATGATGATTATGAGCATATGCATTGAAAAAGCAAATGCACGACTTATAAGTAATGATAAAAATAGTATAAATGTAACAATAACTGTTCTTATAATGCCGTATAGAGTCTTTATAAATATGTTTATAGAATAGTAATAGTATAAATGGGGCTATAATTCATTATAAGCATGAGTTTACCGTAAAGTCTATTATATTAACATATTACTTCATAGACGTACGCATCTTTTTATGAATGCGGCTTCATGTCAGATGGTTCTTTGCCTCCACATCGTGAATTAAAATCGTTTAATGCACAGCATTAAAATGTTAAATGTCAAATGTGTTAAATCAATTCATTGTAATGCCATTAAACACCTTTATTTAATTAATCTTTGATAGCGTCAACATTTAGCATTAGTTATCATGCACTAATAAATTTGTTGTTAATTATTTATCTCAATTTATAAATATGCTAATTCACACCAATACATTGACTAATGATAACGTATACAACTTAAAAATGTAGTTAACCAAAATTAATAAGCCGTGTAGAATTACTGTTAGTTCTTGAATCTTATTGTAAAGTGTTATTATAAATATACAAAACACAACATATGCATTCTGTGAATTTCATAGTCTGTGAACCTCAAAGGAGTCATACACATTAATCTCCACCGCTGTATACATATATAAAACTGTCAATGTGTTGATATAGTACTTATGAGTGTCTCTCTAGGCGTATGTGTGCACGTATGAACAACTGCGATTGCTAATGAGATCCCGCCGCAATGGTCCACCCTCTGGGAAAGTTTACACATGCCACTGTTATCAAGCAGAGGAATATCACTCTTCTCTGCTTACCTGAACACAGCAGATTCCCCTCCGGCCATCTGAGAAGACCTTGCTGTAAATAGATGTTGTTTGCGCAATTATTTGTTTTGAGGACATGGCAGGGAAATCTATAAAGGAAATATTCACTGCCCACTGGAGGTCTATAGTATTGATTGAGGATGTAAAGTACAGTGCCTCAGCTCCGCAGACGGATCATTAAGAAGTGCAGGAACGTCAAATCATGAATTTAATTTGGGCATCGAATCTTCAACTAATCAATAGCATTCATAACCCTGATTGGAATAGGACATGTTTGGTATAGTTAAATAGTCTTAGCATCTAAAAAAACGCATAATTGAAATTGGAGTTTGGAGCCGCAGTTCATTTGTTCTTATGCCAAATGTTTTCTAGTTCATGCAGTTTTTGTGCCAAAATTGATGTGGAACACATGAGGAAATCATATAAATACAAACGCTATAACAACAAAAACATCTTTTAGGAGGAAAAACTGTACACTGCGGCCATATCGGGGGGGAAATATGTCTATAAAGTGAGGTCAAGGAAGTCTTCCACACACTTTCCTCGCTCACAGCTCCTCTTTCCTCGTGGTGCAGTTAGAGAACTGTAGGGGTGTTGAGATCTCGCAAGACTAAAATGTGAGAGAAATGAGGTGAGAAGCTTTCTTGCGTCATGTTATCATGACGGAGCGTGAGGGTGAAGTTAGGAGAGAATATGTCAACGCTACGTTTACGTTACGCCTCCACTGTAGTTTTGCTTTTTAATTTAGAGGTCGACCGATTAATTTTTGCTGATTCAGTGGTTTTGCCGATTCTTCGTTTTTGCCAATTCATCGGTTTTGCTGATTCGTCAGTTTTGCTGATTTGTTGGTTTTGCCGATTCATCGGTTTTGTTGATTAATTTTGATTTTGCCGATTCATCATTTTAGCCGATTTGTCGGTTTTGCAGATTCATCGGTTTTGCCGATTCGTTGGTTTTGCCGAATCATTGGTTTTTCCAATTCGTCGGTTTTGCCGATTCATAATTTTTGCCGATTCGTCGGTTTTGCCGATTCGTCGGTTTTGCCGATTTGTCAGTTTTGCCGATTCATCGGTTTTGCTGATTCATCAGTTTTGCCGATTTGTCGGTTTTGCTGATTCGTCAGTTTTGCCGATTCATCGGTTTTGTTGATTCATTTTGATTTTGCCGATTCGTCGGTTTTGCCATTTCCGCAGTTTTGCCGATTCATCGGTTTTGCGATTCGTCGGTTTTGCCGATTTGCTGTTTCGTCAGTTTTGCCGATTCGTCGGTTTTACCGATTTGCCGTTTCGTCAGTTTTGCCGAATCATCGGTTTTGTAATTCGTCGGTTTCGGCGATTCATAATTTTTGCCGATTTGTCGGTTTTGCAAATTCGTCGGTTTTGCCGATTCGTTGGTTTTGTCGATTCGTCGGTTTTGCCGATTTATCATTTTTGCCAATTTGTTGGTTTTGCCGATTCGTCGGTTTTGCCGATTCATCGGTTTTATCTCGTGAGATAAGTGTCTGGTCACACCCCTAGAGAATTGCGGTATCAAGATGGCTAACTTGGATTGGTTTCCGGGTCACAGGCTGGAGGAACGAGGAACGAGGAAGCATCCATTTGAGTATTGAGAAGCACCCCATATCCAATAGTGCAGGTGTATCAGACCCTGACCACTGTCCAGCAGAATTGAGCTCCAACCCTATTTAAACACACCTGAACCAGCCAATCAAGGGCTTTAGGATAACTAGGGCTGTGTTCCACTCCACTTTTAGACACGCACTCGCAAACTTCCCTAAGCACTTCCCCTCGGGGGAATCCCCGCCGCCATTTTGAAGTGTGTTCAACTTCGTGAAGTGGGCGAGGGTAGTTTATATGGACAGACCCTCGCTCCCTCGGTTTTGTCCGATGTACACTTCAAGCAGCTCTATATCCCACAATTGAACTTGATTGTGACGTTACAACAGGTTGCGCTTAACTGATGAATTATTTTGAGAATGAATCGCATAATAGTGTATAATATATTAATTACGTTGAGATTTAATTGCATAATACTTGTAGCTACCTTATGTTCACAGTCAAAGTTTATACTATCGCTTTTTTCGAGAATTATCATCATGGCCATGTTCATTAAATGATGCGCTCTAAGAAGAATCTAATGGTCCAACACTCTCTTATGATAAACAACATTCATATGCAAAAATGGAAAATGCTCTTCAGACAGAATTTAGAAAACAGAAAGCAAAGCAGCAATATATGGCCAATCAAACCCGCACACACAGTGACCCGTTATCCAACACCGGCACTTATTTAATTTAGTAACAGACACGTTTAACAAAAAGATCCAATCCAAACCACATCTACAGCGCATGACAATACATATACTACATCAGGTTTATAGATCAAATTAAAGAGTTCTGAAGGGCTCCCATTTAAAGGGGACATATTATGCCCCTGTTCAAAAGATGTAATATAAATCTCTGGTGTCTCCAGAATGTGTGTGTGAAGTTTCAGCTCTAAATACCCTCAGATCATATATTATAACTTGTCAAATTTGCCCCTATTTGAGTGTGAGCAAAAATTGCCGTTTTTGTGAGTGTCCCTTTAAATGCAAATGTGACAAGACGATCTCATACTGAATTATTTTTTTATCCACATTATTTTATATTTATCATTTTTTAGAGTGTGCGTCTATATGGTTTGATGCAAGAACAAATTGTGGTTGGTCTCTACATGCAGTAAAGGGAGACCAACTTATTTGTGGAAAACTCTTTGAACTAATATATTGGTCTAAAGGTTCATTCGTGTGTTCATTTGAGACAATCCTTTGCTGATGAAATAGTTTATTTCTCCCTGTGGAGAAACCACAGACAAACACTAGAGAACAATCAGACCCTTGATTACAAAGGCCTGGCCCTCATGGGGAGCTTAAAGTACCAGCACATGTTACACAAGGGAACAAGGGCAGTGCTCTCTCAGATCTTGAAATAATAAAATAATAAATCTTTGATAATTACTGCTGGCAAGATGGGATTTTAGTAAAAAGAGAGAAAGACAAATAAGTTCCAGGAGATTTTAAGTGAGGCTCATCCCACCTGTGCTGACTGTACAACACTAGCCCTTTAAAGTGTTTCCCCTTCATGGAATATCCACACTGTAAACACTCACAATACTTCATTGGTTTGAGTAGAGCCAATTCAAATTAAAAAAATTAGCACTTACAAATTAACTGTTATGAGTATTTAGAACTTTCTTTTTCTTTTGAGTTCTCAAGACTGACACATGTTAAGTAATCTGAATTTTTTCATTGTTTTGAGTTTTATGAACTTGTTTCTTTTCAGACTAATTAATGGTCAAAAATGGTTTGGGATATACAGTATATTTCCCATGATTTGCCATGACACTCAAAAGGGACAGTAAATGCCTGAAATTATGTGTTATATTATGTTTTTTGTTTGTTGTTGCAAGATTAAAGTTAAGTGGGAGATTTATTAGTGTTTAATGTTTTGTTATGCTAGTTTAGAAGAGTTTCTGTTATGATGTGTTTTGGTTTCCACATGTGACAAGTGGATCATGAGCTTAGTTTGAGAACAGTTCCCTTTCGAAAGGGAACTCGCGCTCCGTCAGCTTGACGCTAAGGGGAACGCCTCCAGCGTGACAGGTGTCTGAGCTACAATCGAATCACATCAGTCCTACTGACCAGCGACAGCCGATGACGTCATCCAGATGCGACCAGTATAAAAGGGCGCCTCTGCCAACATGACACCGCTTCTTCGTCTTCAGTGACTGTTCTGTCTGGTGTTACAAGAGAGAGAATTACATTAGTAGGATGAAGTGCTCACAGAAGACCCGACACTTTAGGAAGTGTGCGGATCCGTGTCCCAGGTATATCTGACGCCTGAGGACACGCACAATCTCTGTGTGTACTGCCTGGGGGAAGAGCACGCGCGGGAGGTTCTTGAGGGAGCCTCTTGCGCGAACTGCGAGCGTTTCCCCATCCGAACGCTCTGCTCTCGCCTGGCCCTCTTCTCGAGGGAAGAGGAGCCAGCGTCTGGGGACGGTCCTGCTCACGCCGAGGCTGAGCGACGACGGAAGTCCTGGGGTTCCCAGACGGACTTGGCTCGTCGTCTGGAGGAGGGTGTAATCCTCACAGACGATCAGCCAGGTTGCGAGGGGCGGCTGATGGGGGAGGAGTCGGATCTTTACTCCTCGTCAGCTGATGCTCTTCCATTTGAGCAGTGGATGGCTGGGCAGGGTGGTGATGAATCGGTTGGAACCGAACCCTCTCAGCCATCTTGCCCCGTGTACACAGAGTTGATGGAGGTTATGGAGCGCGCCACCAACAGGCTGGAGTTACGCTGGCAGCGCGCTAGGAGAGAACCCGAGCGTCCCGGTCGCCTGGATGATCGCTTTCTCTCCGGCCATAACCCTTCACCTCTGGGGAGCCTTCCATTCCTCCCCGATCTGCACGACCAGATCTCGGGGGCATGGAGGAACCCATACTCGGCCCGGATATTTCGGCATCAGCGTGGGAACTTCGCTGATGTTGAAGGATCGGCTGAGTATGGGTATGTGTCGACACTGAGAACTCCCACCCTGCCGTCTAAAGCGCTGAAAAACACCTCGCGCTTAAACGGCAGGGCGTACACGTCAGCGGGTCAGGCCGCTGCAGCACTGCATACTACCGCAGTGCTACAGGCATACCAGGCCGACTTGCTGAAGGATCTCAACCAGGGGGAGGGCTTACCCCCTGACGTGATGGCTGAGCTCCGCCTCACCACAGATCTGGCTTTCCGTGCTTCCAAGCAAACAGCAGTCGCCATCGGGCGTGCGATGGCGGCTATGGTAGCTACGGAGAGACATCTGTGGCTGAACCTCGCGGACATCGGGGCGAAAGAGAAAGCTTTTCTCCTCGATGCCCCGGTTTCGCCCTCTGAGCTTTTTGGCACCTCCGTCGAGGCGGTGGTGGAAAGGTTCAGAGAGGCGAGGGCGCGCTCAGCAGCATTTAGATCATGCATTCCGTGGAGATCCGGGGCCGCACCCAGGCAGGCGGGAGGCCCTGGTCCATCGCGGCCCGAGGGTCAGCGACAGGACCAGCGAGCCAGTGTCGCCTCTCGTGCGCCCCCTCAGTGGCGGAGTAGGGCGCAGAAGAGGCGGGACTCCCGCACTAGGAATAGGAAGGACGCCGGGCAAGGCCGGTTCCAGCGAAGAAGACCACGCTGGGACAAGTCTCCTCCCCCAAGAGCGCGTTGAGTGAGGAGGGCGTCCTTCTCCTAGTTTTTTCTCCCCAGGCGCTTTAACACCAGGCTGGGCGGGCCCATGATGAGCGGAGAAAGAACTACGTCAGACTCTGACGGCCTGCCTGGCCTGGTTGGTGAGTGCGCCCCCTCAGCCCTGTGGTAGTAGTACACCTAAGCATTCATGTGGAAATAAAGCTTGTGGGTGGATATCACGGCGTGCCGCGGGCGAGCGGGTAAGTCCCCTATAAGGGAAATTATTACTAGTGCTGTCAGTTAAACGCGTTATTAACGACGTTAACGCAAACCTATTTTAACGGCGTCAATTTTTTTATCGCGAGATTAACGTTCTTTTTGGTCTAACAAACTTTGTAGTTTTTTCACATGCTGTTGCAGCAACTAGTAACGTTAGAAAAACTACAAAACCACTCCGGATGTAGCTAGACCGGAAACAAAACATCAGGCACGCTGCGGCTGCCCACACTTGTTTGGGCCATTAAAAGAGTAGACGTGGATGGCAAGCGTGAGACGCCGAAATGAGAAACGTATTATGCCATGGTTTAACTCAGGGGTCTTCAACTAAAAGTGCTTGTCTTGAGCGCTGCTTTCTGCTCTGATGGTGCATTCACACCGGACGCGAATGAAGCGTTTTGCGCGAGTGATTTAAGTCAATGCAAAGACGCAAATAGACATTCTGCGGCGCGAATTAAGCGGCGTGCATGTCGCGTCATTCGCGTCCGGTGCACCTGCATGCTTGACCGCGCGTCTGGGTCTGAATGCAACAGTGAGCATTGCAACGTTAACTGTTTCATTAGCCTACGTCAAAAGCCTTCGCGGTCCGGATTTGGACCGGAGATTAAATATTTTAATCGTTTGACACCACTAATTATTACATATTTCTGTAAGCTTACGCTCCCTGTTGAGGGCTTCGGGGATCACGGGATGCAAGTTTTAAAAAAGGGCCTGTAGTTCCCCTGTTGGGTCGGCTAGAACGATAAAATGTCATTTTAACAAAAACCAGTTGCTTAAGCCCTGTACAAATAAGTCAGTATTGCTAGTGGAAGCCAGCCAACACTATATATGGTATGGTATATCTCGCGTTGAGAGCTGTACAGCCCCTTTTTTCTCAAGCCTAAAAGGCAATAAAGATGCGTTAAAAATTAGCGCTGGGAATGCCGCTCATTTCCTGAGGGTGTGTAGCGGTTATAGATATATATATATATATATATATATATATATATATATATATATATATATATATATATATATATATATATATATATAAAAAAAAGGGAAAGGGGTTTTTCTGTGTGAAAAGAAGGCTAGGCATTTTCCTCCTAGTATTAAGCTGTTAACTGGTAGCCGCCTCAGGGTAAGGCGGTCTGTATCTTCTCTCAGTGTAAATTTCTGGAGAATACAGGATCAGACCATGCTAGAACTACAGTTAGATCTAGAGCCAGATCTATTTAACGACTGGCACTTCTACCCGAGTGCCCCTTTTGCATGGTGCAATAGTAGCGGCCCTTTTATGGACCTCGGGTACAGATCTAGATTGGCCTAGGCTTTCTAGGGATTACGGAGATGCACGCCAAGAAGCGTCTGCAAAGGTAGCTGTTCCTTTTTTGAATCTAGCTTTATTATTGTCCCTAATGTAGCCTCCTCTTGTATAGAGTAGTCCGGCCAAGGCCCGCCCCCTTACCTGCGTTCTGGGGCTGTTTCTAGTAATGCAGGTTGGTGCTGTGCAGAATTGATAGCGACTTAGCCAGCAGTCGTGGGGCAAGGGTTGAGGCGTTTTTCATGCAGATACGAAAATTCCGTATGCATAGCTCAGCCCGGCTTTCCAGAGCTAGTTTCTAGAGGCCGCCAGTTTTTTGGCAGGCGCTGGCCCTTCCTGTATATGCCCTGGCCAGTTGATAGTACTCCCCTGACAAGGCAGGGCAGATTTGAGTACCTCCACTCCTAGCTCTGTATCATTCTGCCTCACCCATGGCTCGGGTCGAGCAGCACTTTGCAACCCTTTGTTTATGTTGATTTGGTCGTGAGCTCCCTTGTAGCCAGAGCATTGCCATGGCTGACGCCCTTGCACGGTATGGTAGGCCGCTATTAAAGCCAGGACCTCCATGAGGTGGGTGGCGTATGTGGTACTCCCCCCGCTTAGGGGGTACAGGGCGTTTGGTTTGCAGAGTACCCTGCTATGGACAATGTGATTAGGTTCCAGTGCTTGTAGGCGCTGCCGTTAAGACTGCACCATTATACAGTTGGCTCCAGAAGGAATTGGAGGCCTCCAGGATGGGTCACCCAGCTAGGCTGGGATGGATTATAGGACCAGCTGGCTGTGAGTAGCCAGCTGGGGCAGTCTTGGCAGTAGACTCCAGTTCAGGTAGTAGGCCTCAGACAGGCCTCCTTGCGAGTGAGTCCCGACAGTTGGGGAGGTTGGCAATTTATTAGCTGCAACCTGGAAAATAGGTAGTCAGCCTTGGTAGGCCTCTGCAAAGTTTGGCCCCATGTGTATTGCGGTATATATTGCTCCCCAACGGTGTCGGCTTCAAGTAGCAGAATTTCCCAACTAATAACCCTAGTTAGCAGTTGGATGTTAATTTTTGTCAGCCAGCAGAGAAGCTACTGTCAGCCCAAGGTTATAACAGCCAGTTTTTCACTCTTGTCACCAGGAAGCCGTCCCTGCAGGCCTGCTGTGAGGTGGTAGGCCCCATCGGGCCTCCCTGAAGGCAGGCTCCCATTCGCCAGTCGCTGTGTCAGCTAGCATGGGCTGCTAAGCTGTTGATGGGTGGTAGGCCGCACCAGGCCTCCCTGAAGACTCGGCATGAGAAGCAGGCCTCACCAGGCCTCCCTTGAGGACGCAGGCTTGGGCTCAGTCACTTGGTGGGTTGTGATGAACCGTTGGCAGGTAGTAGGCCTCACCAGGCCTCCCTGAAGGAGCGCTCCTGTTTGCCAGTCGCCGTGTCAGCTAGCACAGGAACTGCTAGGCTGCAGCGGGGTGGTAGGCCACATTAGGAAGTAGGCCAGTATTATGAATCAGCGAGTCGATTCAGCGGTTCAAAGCGTTATGAATCAGCGAGTCGATTCAGCGGTTCAAAGCGTTATGAATCAGTGAGTCGATTCAGCGGTTCAAAGCGTTATGAATCAGTGAGTCGATTCAGCGGTTCAGAGCGTGAACTAACCTTTTAAATTCAATATGAAATCAAGCTTCCTTGTGCTGTATGTAATTGCTATTGCAACACAATTAGTTATTAAATATTTGTGAGATAATTGTAATGGTAATTGATCAACGTTTATATATGAGAAAAAGCTTTATCATATAAAGTGATCTCTTCAGAAGAAATGTTTAATTGCCTAGACGTTCAATAGACGGACAAATAAATTTATTCTATTAAAAATATCTATTTGACAGTATATGCAGCGTTTCTCCGTGGTATCGAATATCGATACTTTTTTAGGTATTGTATCGAAGTTTGAAATTCCAGTATCGTGACAACACTATTACATTATATTTTTTTGTTAAATGTATGAATTATCTTACTAAAATATTTGAAGTTAAGAGCAATTATAATGTATGATTACAAAATAAAAATCTGCAAGTTCTGCTAACTCAAACTTTAAACGTCTTAACTTAACTCTTTTTTTGAGTTTTGCCAACTCAAAAACTCAGTGTACAAATCCGCAGTGGAAACCTTACAATGTAGGAATAGAAAGCTACACAGTTTAAGGACAACTTGAGGATGACTTATGTCCTTTTGCGTGACCCTTTACACATACAGTGATACTATATGTCCATGACAAATCTTGGGGTGGAGAGAGGTGTGAGACAGGGGGATTCAATGTCGCCTATTTTTTTTACGTTGAGCATTCAACCATTAGCAGAAGCCATATGTCAAAATGCAAGGATTCAGGGAATAGAGGCTGAAGGGATGACAGTATAAATTGTTCACGGACGATATACTGCTCTTCACATCTCGTTCCATCCCTGCACTCATGCAATGTATGAATGAATATGGTCTCAGGATATGAAGTTATAAAAAAAAAAAACTGAAGCAATGATGAACCCTGGTACCCGGCCATCTCAGTTAACCCATTTTACTGATCTAAACAAGCAGCTATTTGAGGCAAATTATTGTAAACTCATAAAACAAAGAAGGAATGATATAGCGAGATGGGAGATTCTCCCTCTCTCGTTGTTTGGGAGCAATTGAGGCGATAAGAACGAACTTACTGAGATTTCTCTTTTTGTTCCAGTTTCTTGTACCCGTCTCTGTTTTCAATAAATCAATTAGCTAATTTGTTTGGCAAACAAAGGAACCTGTGACAAAATTTTAAACTCTAAAAAAATGTTTAGAGGCCAGAATCAATCTCTAATCAATCAAGTAGGCCGTATTGATTCTCTTCCATCAGTGTGGGACAGTGGATTCAGAATGAGACAAAGGTCTTAGTATAATGAATCAATCACTCAATGGAACATCTTTTTCACAACTTCAAGAACAATTTAGTAATCCTTCTAAAGATACAGGTATCTCCAGATAAGACACTATATCACAACTGGTGATGAATGAACCAAATACAATAGAGGTTTTATTAATATTGTAGAAAAACACTTTCTGAAAGACATGCATCTCATTTATACAAAATGTTAATTAAAATAAAAAGCCTACATACAAAACACAGGGGATGTTAAAGGGGTCATGAACTGCATTGTTTTATTATTGTATAATGTTTATGGGGTGCACTTACAATGTTAGTATGATTTTTATATCAAAATTGTCATAATTTAGAAATAAAAGGCATTTTTCCTTCCCTGATTTAGCCTCTGACCTGACGTCTCTGAAGGGGCGTGTCTGTGAGACTTCAGTGTAAACACCCACTACTGTGATTGGCTGCTGTGAGACTTCAGTGTAAACGCCCACTGCTGTGATTGGCTGCTGTGAGACTTCAGTGTAAACGCCCACTGCTGTGATTGACAGCTGTGAGACTTCAGTGTAAACGCCCACTGCTGTGATTGGCTGCTGTGAGACTTCAGTGTAAACGCCCACTGCTGTGATTGGCTGCTGTGAGACTTCAGTGTAAACGCCCACTGCTGTGATTGGCTGCTGTGAGACTTCAGTGTAAACGCCCACTGCTGTGATTGGCTGCTGTGAGACTTCAGTGTAAACGCCCACTGCTGTTATTGGCTGCTGTGAGACTTCAGTGTAAACGCCCACTGCTGTGATTGGCAAACAGTGCAAACACAATGTAAATAAGAGATTTGTTGATTATAGCGAGAGTTTTGACGCAAGTCCAGACCTCAGTCACTGATAAACGTGCCCTGTTTGATTGACAGCTCCAGCGATTGTAAAGGGAGCATTCTTTGATGGCATTCTATATATAATTTAAACACAGTTTAAAAAACAGATTACATTTTAGATTGAACATGGTTACTTACATGCTCTCACATACTGTGGAGTCTGTTTGCAAAGCCTGCGCCTGAAATTGTGACTGATTTCCCAAAGAATCCAAAGTGAATGTAGTGCATAAATAATGCTCAACTGAGACATTCACATTGTTGAGAATAAATAAGCACATTCATAGCATGAGGATCCTTTGGAGGGTAATGTTATCTGTAGTCCAGTGATCCTGTATCGCTCGTCTCTCCTCGTCATCTCACTAACACTCCAGTGGGCGGGGCCAAAGTTGTGATGATGAAGTAGGCGTTGCTCTTCTTCTGTAGAGGTGGATCTTTCAGCATCTATGACAGACTCATTCCACTACGAGTCGTTTTCTGGGCTTGGGTAAAATAAAAGCTGTTTTTGAACTAACAGTTCTGAAACTTACAGGATATTCTTATAGTATGACAACCTCTTATATGCCAAAAGCTCAAGGAACATTTTTATTTCTCAGTTCATGAAAATGGTAAATGGGAATAAATACTATAATTGAAGATATCTGGGAATTATGTGAGGGCATCATAAAGGAATTAAAAGTCAATTATGACTGGAAAGTAAATATTAGATATTTTAGTTCACCTCACGTGACCCACCTGTGGCATTATGTTGGAGAAAAAGTGGTAAAATTGGAGATCATACACATTTTTTGGGGATTGCCCACAGATTCAAGAATTCTGTAAAAGTGTTAACGAAAAGGTAGAGATGTTTGAGAGGGGGTTAATTGTTGGGGACATTTAAATCAAGTTTAAGTTGGGAACAGGAGGTTAACTTGCCTTTTCTTTTCAGGAGAGGATGAAGATTTAGACGACCAGGTGCACTTCCAGGGCAGTGCCACCATCTTATTTCCTTTTTTGACCCCACTGTGTTTCAGAGCCTTCGGTGTCCCAGAGCCGGCTGATAGGTCAGTTTTGGATGTGGCAGGTTTGTGGAACATAAACATGGAAATCTTTTGCCAGTCCTCTGGACAGTATCTGTGTTTGGCCTCTGAGTTGAGACTGTTGGGTAATATTTGTTGGTTTATTTGATCAACTTTTAAACACCATTGGGTAGTTTCAAATTTCCAGTTGTTGGGTTAAACCTGCTGGGTCACAACGCTTGGTTGATTCTACCCAGCGCTTGGTTGTTTCACGAGCTTTGTGCCTTGATGTTTAAATTCGCTCCCAAACTGTCATTTTGGACAAAGGACAAAGCAAGGGGCAAAGCCACTGGTTGCAGATGTTTTAAGGTAAGTTTATATAATGTTTTCATTAATAATCATTTTAATTAGCATACTTTTAGGTATAGTTTTTTGTTAAGCTTACATTATATACACTCACCTAAAGAATTATTAGGAACACCATACTAAAACTGTGTTTGACCCCCTTTGGCCTTCAGAACTGCCTAAATTCTACGTGGCATTGATTCAACAAGGTCCTGAAAGCATTCTTTAGAAATGTTGGCCCATATTGATAGGAGAGCATCTTGCAGTTGATGGAGATTTGTGGGATGCACATCCAGGGCACGAAGCTCCCGTTCCACCACATCCCAAAGATGCTCTATTGGGTTGAGATCTGGTGACTGTGGGGGCCATTTTAGTCCAGTGAACTCATTGTCATGTTCAAGAAACCAATTTGAAATGATTGGAGCTTTGTGACGGTGCATTATCCTGCTGGAAGTAGCCATCAGAGGATGGGGACATGGTGCTCATAAAGGGATGGACATGGGCAGAAACAATGGTAGGCCGTGGCATTTAAACTATGCCCAATTGGCACTAAGGGGCCTAAAGTGTGCCAAGAAAACATCCCCCACACCATTACACCACCACCACCAGCCTGCACAGTGGTAACAAGGCATGATGGATCCATGTTCTCATTCTGTTTACGCCAAATTCTGACTCTACCATCTGAATGTCTCAACAGAAATCGACTCATCAGACCAGGCAACATTTGTCCAGTCTTCAACTGTCCAATTTTGGTGAGCTTGTGCAAATTGTCGCCTCTTTTCCCTATTTGTAGTGGAGATGAGTGGTACCCGGTGGGGTCTTCTGCTGTTGTAGCCCATCCGCCTCAAGGTTGTGCGTGTTGTGGCTTCACAAATGCTTTGCTGCAGACCTCGGTTGTAACGAGTGGTTATTTCAGTCAAAGTTGCTCTTCTATCAGCTTGAATCAGTCGGCCCATTCTCCTCTGACCTCTAGCATCAACAAGGCATTTTCTCCAACAGGACTGCCGCATACTGGATGTTTTTCCCTTTTCACACCATTCTTTGTAAACCCTAGAAATGGTTGTGCGTGAAAATCCCAGTAACTGAGCAGATTGTGAAATACTCAGACCGGCCCGTCTGGCACCAACAACCATGCCACGCTCAAAATTGCTTAAATCCCCTTTCTTTCCCATTCCGACATTCAGTTTGGAGTTCAGGAGATTGTATTGACCAGGACCACACCCCTAAATGCATTGAAGACACTGCCATGTGATTGGTTGATTAGATAATTGCATTAATGAGAAATTGAACAGGTGTTCCTAATAATCCTTTAGGTGAGTGTATAACGTGAAGACCAACTGATCAACATGATTCATATTCAAAAGCAAGAGCTACTTGTTTACTGTTGTTTTTATATCCACAGTCCTAGTCCTTCCCCTCACACGTATGTTCTAGTTGGCTTTCGTTCAAGTGCAGATGAGGCAACATCACAGTCGGACTTTGCCTCCACTAGTTCTTTGATGTTCTGGTGTATCTCTACCTTTAAAGGCAACGATGACCTGGGAAGAAAAGGATTTCTCATTGGTCCACATGCAGTCTCTGCCCTTCATCTCATCCAATTCCTAAGGTTTAGGCCTGTGTACATATGAATGCATGTATTCCACTGAAATCCGTTCCATCATGTTTGGACTGTGCCAAAGGTTTGCTGTTGTTTGTTTGTGAAGTGAGTAATGCATTGATAAAGCTGTAAACTGTTTATTTTAGATTATGCTAATGTGAACCACAGGCTGAAGGAGGGGTTTGCCACACTCTGATGCCAACAGCCAATCATAGCACTGCAATAGAGAAGTGTCAAATACAATCTACCCGTCATGGGACAGGGAAACAAAACTCTGGTCTGTCCAGTGTTTAATGTTTGCTTGTTTTTTGCTCTCCGAGGCAAAAAAAAAGCTCCTGGCCATCAGGAGTAAACTGCCAGGTGGAGACACAGCAAAGTATTTTTTCTTTGTTTCCAAGCCCAAACCATGCAAATACACTAATATCTATTTCCAGGACACCTGGAATTGGATGGGTTTGTCAGGCTTCCCAACCTTTACAGATCTGGGGACTTGTAAGTGTATTTCATTCATATTTCTCACCTGGTAACCAACTGCCTTGTTCATCTTTCTCTTTTCAGCACTCTAAAAATGGCTGGGTTAAAAACAACCCAATTAGTAACCCAGCGCTGGGTAAATATTGGACAGAACACATGCTGGGTTAAATTAACCCAATGGCATTTTAACCCAGCAGGCTGGGCTGTTGAGAAAACCCAAGATGTAGTCAATTTTTACCATTGATGGATTTGCTATTCTGTGTTATTCTTCTAATTTCTCCTGTGCATAGCCTACTGTAAAACTAGACAATCATGAAAAAACAAAAGAATACATGTTTAGACTGTTAAAATAATAATTTGTAATGCTTGTCAACTGGTACAATAAACAAATGTGTTAAAATGGGCAACAATGACAACTACAAGCCTAATATATTCTGTCAATTTCTTCACGTTAACTTTTATTTTGACGGGTTGCCGTGCGCCTTTGAGTGTCTGTGTTCATGATATGACCGTTCCCTTTCGTTCAGTCACTACGACGTACGTTAGTGACTAACGAATGGGGGTTTCGCCTAGAAGCTAATTACCTTCGAGGTGTTTAACAGCGCCCAATGGCGTGCCAATGCCATGGGCATGCGGAATTTGC
This sequence comes from Gobio gobio, assembly GCF_949357685.1. Classification (NCBI taxonomy): domain Eukaryota; kingdom Metazoa; phylum Chordata; class Actinopteri; order Cypriniformes; family Gobionidae; genus Gobio; species Gobio gobio. Next base: position 1,982,265 of record NC_137119.1, on the reverse strand, counting down.
ATGCGTAACTCCGCCCCACCGTGTGGGTATATAAGGAAGTACGCTGGCAACATCGCATTATGTTTCTGCTTTGGAGCCAAGAGTACCTCTTCACTCCTTCAAGCCTACAACTGAGTCTTTGTCAAGCCTTCGAGACGAGCAGCTTTCCAGAGGCGTTGGATCTGCGGCGCGTTCCAGTGATCGCATACTGCCTGCCTGCTGATCTGCGCAGTGGTCCGTCTGACAGCTGGTGTGTGGTCCCTGTGCGCTTCGGCGTCTCTGCGAAGCTTTCCTCTCCTAAAAGAGCTTACACGTGGCACGATGGATGTCTCGCCCGTGTACTTCTGGGTGTGACCGGTCGTTGACTTCCTCTGATGGGCACGATCTCTGCTTGGTATGCTTGGGCGTTCAGCATGCTCAAGCAGCGTTCGTGGATGAGTCATGTTCCCACTGCGGGAACATGACCATCGCGGTTCTGCGGTCGAGACTCAAGGATCTTCGTAATGAAGTGAGAGTCCCCTCAACCACACCCCGATCTACCGTGCCCCCCGTGGCCGGTACTTCGGCTGGTGGTCAGGGTGACCTGAGGGTTACGGTGTGGAACAAAGCCCCAACGCTCATGCCTCGGGCCACACCCCCCTCTAGCGTTCCGCAACCCGTGAGCGTTCAGGCTGAAATCGCAGGGCCTCACGTCGCGTCAATCGCGTCAAATCGAGAGCAAGAGTGGGGTTCCACTGAAACATTTTCAGAGGCTCCTGGGGCATATGGCATCTGCAGCCGCGGTAACGCCGCTCGGATTGCTACATATGAGACCGCTTCAGCACTGGCTTCGCGATCGAGTCCCGAGATGGGCATGGCGGTCTGGCACGCTCCGGGTCCAAGTAACCCGGGCCTGCTTACAGACACTCATTCCGTGGTCGAACCTCAGTTTTCTACGGACCGGCGTGTCCTTAGTATGAGTTTCCAGGCATGTTGTTGTATCAACGGATGCCTCCTCCACGGGCTGGGGTGCCATGTGCAATGGACAAGCAGCCGCGGGCTCCTGGACAGGACCCCAGCGCCTTCTGCATGTCAATTGCCTCGAGTTGCTGGCAGTACAGTTCGCCCTGCACCGCTTCCGAGCGTTGCTGAGGGGTCAACACGTACTTGTCCGGACAGACAACACGGCCACTGTAGCGTACATCAACCACTAGGGCGGTCTACGCTCCTGCCGTATGTCTCAACTCGCCCGCCATCTCGTTTTATGGAGTCAGAAGCACCTGAGGTCCCTTCGTGCTATCCACATCCCGGGAGAACTGAACCGTGCAGCCGACGAGCTCTCACGGATTCAGCCACTTCCTGGAGAATGGAGACTCCATCCCCAGACGGTCCAGCTGATTTGGGAACAGTTCGGCGACGCACAGGTAGATCTGTTTGCCTCCCACGACTCTTCCCACTGCAGCCCTTTACTATTCCCTGACCGAGGGCACGCTCGGCACGGATGCACTGGCGCACAGCTGGCTCCAGGGCCTACGCTTATATGTGTTTCCCCCAGTGAGCCTTCTCGCACGAGTACTCTGCAAGATCAGGGAGGACAAGGAGCAGGTCATGTTGGTCGCCCCGTATTGGCACGGCCAGACCTGGTTCTCAGAACTGCTACTCCTTGCGACAGCCCCTCCCTGGCCTATCCCTCTGAGACCGGACCTCCTCTCTCAGAGACGGGGCACCCTATGGCACCCGCGTCCAGCGCTCTGGAAGCTCCACGTGTGGCTTCTAGACGGGACGCGGCAGATTTGAGTGGCCTGCCACCTACGGTGGCCACCCTGAAAGTGTATGTGGCTGCAATATCTGCCCATCACGACCTCTTGGGAGACAAAAAGGTAAGTCAGCACGACCTGATCATCAGGTTCCTGAGGGGGGCGAGGAGACTGAATCCTCCTCGCTCTCCTCTCGTTCCCTCTTGGGACCTCTCAGTAGTCCTAAGTGCTCTGCAGAGGCCTCCCTTTGAGCCTTTGCGGTCGGTCGATATTAAGTTCCTGTCGATGAAGACGGCTCTGCTGACCGCATTGGCCTCTCTTAAGAGGGTCGGGGACCTGCAGGCTTTTTCAGTTGACGAAGCGTGCCTAGAATTCGGGCCGGCTAACTCACGTGACCTTGAGACCCCGGCCTGGATATGTGCCCAAGGTTCCTACCACTCCCTTCAGAGATCAGGTAGTGAACCTGCAAGCGCTGCCTTTGGAGGAGGCAGACCCAGCCTTGGCATTTCTCTGTCCAGTACGCGCTCTCCGCGCTTACGTAGACATGACGCAGTGTTTCAGGACCTCAGACCAGCTCTTTGTCTGTTATGGTGGAGAGCGGAAGGGAAGTGCTCTCTCAAAGCAGAGGTTGTCTCACTGGATAGTGGACACCATTGTTTTGGCTTACCAGCAGCAAGGTCGACCATGTCCCCTTGGTGTGAGGGCACACTCCACCCGGAGTGTGGCCTCCTCTTGGGCTTTAGCGCATGGCGCCTCGCTAGCAGACATCTGCAGAGCTGCAGGCTGGGCGACACCCAACACATTCGCCAGATTCTACAATCTCCGAGTGGAGCCAGTGTCCGACTATGTACTCGCCCCTCCGAGGGGCCGGTAATGGACCAGGCTCTAGGTGTCTTCGCTTGCTCGCCACTCCACTCCACGGACTGGATACGTGCGATATTCTCCTCAGGTGAGCTCCCCGAGAGCCCTGAGCTCCTCCAGCACTGTCGACGCCGACATCAGTTCAGTCTGCCCTTTCGAGCCCAGACCCTCATGTCCGGCCAGGTGCCCCGTGTGCATGGTTCCCTCCGGCGACCCCCACACGAGTATTTCCACCGTAAGCCTCCTCAGTGAGCAGGTGTCTTTCCCTTGGCAAGCCCCTGCCACCCCTAGGGTTAAAAATCCACCTTCGGCTGGTACCCTAGAGTTTCCCATATGCAGCCCACAGCGGGTCATATGTGTACTCTCTAAGTCCTCCCCACGGGTAGGCATCTTTGGCATTCCCTCACTGGGATATGCTTCCCAGTGTACCTTGGTAATCCTGTGATAAGTGGGAGTCCTATGGCCTTAAGTGGCGGGATCTCACACTTACGCAGGGCACTGGACGACAGCTGAGTGGCGCGGTTATATTGGAACCCCCATTCGTTAGTCACTAACGTACGTCGTAGTGACTGAACGAAAGGGAACGTCTCGGTTACGTATGTAACCCTCGTTCCCTGAGGAGGGAACGGAGATGTACGCTCCTCAGCCACGTCAGCTGTGCTGCTGGAACGCGGAGTTCAGATCTTGGCTCCGCAGCAGATACATAATGCGATGTTGCCAGCGTACTTCCTTATATACCCACGCGGTGGGCGGAGTTACGCATGCAAATTCCGCATGCCCATGGCATTGGCACGCCATTGGGCGCTGTTAAACATCTCGAAGGTAATTGGCTTCTAGGCGAAACCCCCATTGGTTAGTCACTAACGTACGTCTCCGTTCCCTCCTCAGGGAACGATGGTTACATACGTAACCGAGACGTTTTCTCAAATGAAACGGTAAATTCTCATGAAGTGACGGTTTATGTGTTCGTGTCCTCATGAAGTGACACGGCAGAGACTACAAAGACAGCGAGGGAGTGTCGCGCGCCCCCGTCATTCACATAGAGATGCAGAACATGCAGGAGTAATATTTAAATAGAATTTTGCTGTTTAATATTCACAGACACTACAGTATATTGTCCAAATATTTGCGTAGGAATGCGCTGGAAAGATGAAGTGTCTCCTGTGTTTAAATTAGTTGTGTACTGCTGAATTGCCAATCACATTGATCTGCCTCATCGATTGGCCGATGCTCAACCAGCCGAAAAGCAGCAGAGAGGGTGCGACTAGTGTCAAAGGACCCCAAAAACTGACCTGACAGATGCTCAACAACAGCCAGACTTCGGCCAATCGTTGCCTTAAAGGGTTAGTTCACCCAAAAATTTAAATTCTGTCATTAATGACTTACCCTCAAATGAAGATATTTTAGTGTAAATCTGATGGCTCAGAATGGCCTCCATTGGCTCAATGCACTTTACACTCTCAAGATCCATAAAAGGCACTAAAGACATTGTTACAAAGTCCATCTCACTACAGCGGGTCTACAATAACTTTATGAAGCGACGAGAATAGTTTTTGTGCGCAAAAAACCCTAAATAATGACTTATATAGTGATGACGATTTCAAAACACAGCATCATGAAGCTTCAAAGCGTTATGAATCAGTGAGTCGATTCAGCGGTTTGGATCGCCAAAGTCACATGATTTCAGCAGTTTGGCGGTTTGACATGCGATCCGAATCATGATTCGACTCACTGATTCATAACGCTTCGAAGTTTCATGATGCAGTGTTTTGAAATCGGCCATCACTACCCATCTGTTTCCGGGGGCCGCTACTGTAAAAAAGAACGTGGGTACAACTTCCGGTGAGGCGGCGGAAGTAGTATTCCAATGGTATTTTGTGTGCTAGTGGAGAGGCTAAGTGTTTTTTGGATCATTGGCAGGGTTTCAAAATGATAATTTTTACTTCTTTTTTTTATCAGATGGTGCCACAAGGGTTAAGTGAAGGTTACCGTGAAGTAGAGGGCTGCATTGGGATTGAGTCCCGCCGGGTCCCGCGGGACCCAACGTAAATCTCGCGGGAGCGGGCGGTTTGAATTTTGCTGCGGGCGGGAATGGGCGGCTAAAAAAAACACAGCGGGAATCGGCGGGATAGGGAGGTTGCCTAACGACATGATGGAGAAGATGTCAATAGATGATGTAGAAAAGAACCTCAAACGAGGTATTTACAGCACAAAAGCTAAGCAAGGAAAGTCTGACATTTGGAGAAGTTTCTCAATTGTTTTGGTAGGCAAAGTCATGCGGTATAACGTTATATGTATCCACATATTGCGCAGCTGGCAAATACATAGATACTTGATCATACCTCACCAAAAACGCTCAGCACTCCCTGCAGGTCAAGTTGACTGTTTTGTGTTTTTGACAAACAATACATAGAAGTTTAGTGAGTGGAAATGGATTGTTTCTAAATGTCCGTTTGCTATTTTGTGTTCACATTACGTTCTGTTGAAGCATGTTTTCTCAGGTTTCCTTTCAGTCGGTCACGTTCGACGGAATTGGGATCTGTTTTTTGTTTCTCAATCTGGTTTTCTGTTTTGCAAAGCAGTCTATTTTTAAGTGCAAAGTTTTTGATAAAAACGAAATTATATTTGAATGTATTTGTCTTTTTTTTTTTTTTTTTACATGCACACCAGGGAAACGAAACAAACAACCCCATGAATCTCTTTAATAATATCAATACAAATACGTGTTTTTTTTTTTCCCTACGGGACGGGAGAAGACACAAAATCAATGCATCTCTATTATTGTGCGGGAATAAATTCTCGGAGTTTTGCGGGTGCGGGCGGGAGTGGACATACATATTGCGGGAGCGGGCGGGAGTGTAACACATACGTTGCGGGAGCGGGCGGTAATGGTCAGAAATTCGGCGGGTGCGGGCGGGAGCGGGATGAAGAAAACAGTCCCGCGCAGGGCTCTACCGTGAAGCAGCATTTGCAGAATGACACACACTTAACATTTCATTTAGTACATTTATTAGTTAATTATTAATATCACAATACAATAAACAATACAGTTTTCGTGTCCTTAATTGTCCTTCCTTACTTTACTGACTTTCCACCAAAGTGCTGCTGCATGACTACAACAGCGTGATACGCCTCAGCTTTTCAAATTGCTCATCGCCTTACCATCACAGGCTACTGAATCTAGAAAATAGCTAAAAATGCTACCGTACGTGATACAAGGCCACTTCTTCACGTCATCCTCCCAACCAACTACCACGGAGGTTAAAGGTACTGTTGTTTTACCCTTTTGAAAGTTCGTTGAGGTTGTGTTCCCACATCGTTAGCCAATTTGGATAGCTTGAATGACTGTCGACTGTTGAATGTCAATAAGCTATATTTTGGGATAACGTCATTGCAACAAAAAAATGCTGAATGGAAACGCCAAGATGCGTATGAATTCTATAAATGCGCATAAAAAATGTATGCGCTCGTTTGAGTCGGATACATTTTCTATATGATACGACAACGTGCGCATAAACTACGATGAAAATGCATAAAGTCCCGCTTGTTTACTTCGAACCGGAAGACGCTCCCACTTTTGACGCAAGACTTCATGGGGCGTAGGAAACTTGTGGATATAAGCCATTATTTAGGGTTTTTTTGCGCACAAAAACTATTCTCATCGCTTCATAAAGTTATTTTCATGAGTTCACACGTACATCAAATTAAATGGAGTAAAGATTATGCGTATTTGGCGTGCTGTCCGGGGGAGGGCTCCGGGCTCGGAATTTGGCCCGAACCCAGAGTATCCCCCCCATGATGAAGGTAGTCTAGAACTAGACTGTATTTTATTATGGATTGTGTTGACGTCTAATGAGTTTATTAAATCAAAGTGAGGAGATGGGGTGGTGGAGGGATGCTAAAAATAAAAACGGTCAACGAAAGAAGGTAAATATGCTGTATATATACACACACACCTCTTATCGTTGATTAAATCGATTGGCTTGATATGCTCCACATGTGTTTAATTAGGTTTAATTATCTGAGGGTGCTCCACTTGGGTTTGATTAGGTTACATTATCTGGCGTGCTCCATTGTTTAGATAGGTTTAATTATCTGGACGTGCTCCTCCCGAAATTAGTTACTAAAACTTCACTTAGAACCACTGTAGTGAGATGGATTTTCTAACGACGTCTTTAGTGCCTTTTATGGGTCTTGAGAGTGTAAAGTGCATTGTGCCAATGGAGGCCTTTCAGAGCCATGGGATTTACACTAAAATATCTTCATTTGTGTTCTGAAGATGAACGGAGGTCTGACGGGTGTCCAACCACATGAGGGTAAGTCATTAATGACACAATTTTCATTTTTGGGTGAACTAACCCTTTAAGAGGCGACTGTCAGTTGTCCTCGCAGCCTTATCTGATGCTATCGGTCATTTGTTTGTGTTGGTCCACCAAGATCCAATCAAAATGTAGCAAACCTTTCTCCACTCTTGCAGGCCACCCGCCATAAATCTATGCCCTGAAATTCCCGAGAATATGATGCCAGACTTCCAGACTGCTTATAGCCAGACTTCTGCTTATAAAATATGAGCTCAGACGCATAATGGAATACCAACATACGGCCCAGATCCGGCCCACATCTGGTACGTGTGGAATCCATGTGCAGTGAAGTGTGGCCAAGTATGGTGACCCATACTTGGAATTTGTGCTCTGCATTTAACCCATCCAAGTTGTAACCCCTCCTGTTCGAACCGCCCGCTCCAAGCGGGACTCGAACCCGGGTCCACCGGCATGAGAGTCAGACACTTTATCAATGGCTGCAACCTCTAGCGTCAGTCGCTAGAGCGTCTCTTGAGATCAGAGTAGTGAGGTTTACTCGCACAGGAACTACTAGCTGGCCTCCGTTACAAAGTGCACACACACAGTAGTGAACACAGACCCAGAGTAGACCCAGTAGCCATATTTCTGGGGGCAGTTGGGGGTTCAGTGCCTTACTCAATGGCCTCACCTCAGTCGTGGTATTGAGGGTGGAGGAGAGCGCTGGTTATTCAGTCGCCTCACTGACAATTCCTGCCGGACCTGAGACTCGAACCCGCAACCTTCGGGTTACAAGTCCGACTCTCTAACCATTGGGCCACGACTGCCCCCAGTACTATACCCCATACTGTACCGAATATGAGCTGACAATGTGTTGCTGCTGGAAATGCATTGCATCTTGCAGATACTGAAAAAAAGGAATGTATGAGACAGTTTAACCCCACACCAGTTGCGGTCAATGATTCGATGACCATGTGACCTGACCAAATGCTATGTCATAACCCGGTTAACTCAGCTAAAGTCTTGTTCTGTTGCACATTAGTTTGAAGTTTAGGAAACACAAGGATAAGCTTTATTGCTTTTAGATTTGGTCCAGAAGCACAAAGCATATCCGTCTGCCAAGAGCGTCATGGTTCACAGGGTTTTGAACTGGCACTAAAATCACCTTTTCTTGAGCTATTGTTGTTTGTGCCCTTTATCCACCAGTTAATAAACTTGAACATTGGTCTACAGCAGAGATGATCTCCCTTGGAGAGGTACGAAAATTGCTTCCTGACAATACATATGGCAAACATCCTCCTAGAACTCTTAAGATCATTAGTGCGAGGTGATGCATTACACAGGAAGTCTGGCACGCACAGATTAACCTCGCTGTTTTTAAAAGAACTGTCTCAAAGCGCTCTCTCCCACCATTGATTTGTCTTTCCCTGAGTGCTTCTGTGCCTGTGCGGGTAAGAGTGTGTTTGTTTGTGAGAGAGATACAGAGAGGGAAGACAAAGCCTTGCATTTACACAAGCTGCTGACGATGAGCATAGATAAAGCTATTTTAATGATGTTTAAATGTGCAAACATAACTCACGAATAATGGACACTGTATTGAATAAGAAGAAACTAATTTATTCAACTTTTCACTTGATAATACAATTATGGCCTAATATTGTGTTGGTCCCCCTGACCTGTCGAGACATGGACATGGAAAGTTGCAAGGTGGGGCCTCCATGAATCAGACTTGTTTGTTCAGCTCGTCCCACAGATGCTCGATTGGATTGAAATCTGGGGAATTTGGACTCAAACTCGTTGTGCTCCTTAAAGCATTCCTGAAGCATTTGTGCTTTGTTATCTGCTGAAAGAGCCACAGCCACATGGAATACCGTTTCCATGCAAGGCTGGACATGGGCTCAACAATGCTTAGGTAGGTGAGACGTGTCAAAGTCACATCCACATGATGGAGGACCCAAGGTTTCCCAGCAGAACATTGCCCAAAGCATCACTGCCTCCGCCGCCACGCCTTCTTCCCATAGTGCACCTGGTGCCATGTGTTCCCCAGGTAAGCCACGCACACGCACCCGGCCATCCACGTGATGTAGAAGAACACGTGATCATCAGACCAGGCCACCTTCTTCCATTGCTCCGTGGTCCAGTTCTGATGCTCATGTGCCACTGTTGGTGCTTTGGGTGGGGTCAGGGGTCAGCATGGGCACTGGTCAGCCTTGTGACCTTGTGGCCGGTTCTCCACTGGTCCTCCATGACCCTGTGGCCGGTTCTCCACTGGTCCTTCATGACCCTGTGGCCGGTTCTCCACTGGTCCTTTATGACCTTGTGGCCGGTTCTCCACTGGTCCTCCATGACCCTGTGGCCGGTTCTCCACTGGTCCTTTATGACCTTGTGGCCGGTTCTCCACTGGTCCTTCATGACCCTGTGGCCGGTTCTCCACTGGTCCTTCATGACCCTGTGGCCGGTTCTCCACTGGTCCTCCATGACCCTGTGGCCGGTTCTCCACTGGTCCTTCATGACCATGTGGCCGGTTCTCCACTGGTCCTCCATGACCCTGTGTCCGGTTCTCCACTGGTCCTTCATGACCCTGTGGCCGGTTCTCCACTGGTCCTCCATGACCCTGTGGCCGGTTCTCCACTGGTCCTTCATGACCCTGTGGCCGGTTCTCCACTGGTCCTTCATGACCTTGTGGCCGGTTCTCCACTGGTCCATTATGACCCTGTGGCCGGTTCTCCACTGGTCCTCCATGACCCTGTGGCCGGTTCTCCACTGGTCCTTCATGACCCTGTGGCCGGTTCTCCACTGGTCCTTCATGACCCTGTGGCCGGTTCTCCACTGGTCCTTCATGACCCTGTGGCCGGTTCTCCACTGGTCCTCCATGACCCTGTGGCCGGTTCTCCACTGGTCCTCCATGACCCTGTGGCCGGTTCTCCACTGGTCCTCCATGACCCTGTGGCCGGTTCTCCACTGGTCCTCCATGACCCTGTGGCCGGTTCTCCACTGGTCCTCCATGACCCTGTGGCCGGTTCTCCACTGGTCCTTCATGACCTTGTGGCCGGTTCTCCACTGGTCCTTCATGACCTTGTGGCCGGTTCTCCACTGGTCCTTCATGACCCTGTGGCCGGTTCTCCACTGGTCCTCCATGACCTTGTGGCCGGTTCTCCACTGGTCCTTCATGACCCTGTGGCCGGTTCTCCACTGGTCCTCCATGACCTTGTGGCCGGTTCTCCACTGGTCCTTCATGACCCTGTGGCCGGTTCTCCACTGGTCCTCCATGACCTTGTGGCCGGTTCTCCACTGGTCCTTCATGACCTTGTGGCCGGTTCTCCACTGGTCCTTCATGACCCTGTGGCTGGTTCTCCACTGGTCCTCCATGACCCTGTGGCCGGTTCTCCACTGGTCCTTCATGACCTTGTGGCCGGTTCTCCACTGGTCCTTCATGACCCTGTGGCCGGTTCTCCACTGGTCCTTCATGACCCTGTGGCCGGTTCTCCACTGGTCCTTCATGACCCTGTGGCCGGTTCTCCACTGGTCCTTCATGACCCTGTGGCCGGTTCTCCACTGGTCCTTCATGACCCTGTGGCCGGTTCTCCACTGGTCCTTCATGACCCTGTGGCCGGTTCTCCACTGGTCCTTCATGACCCTGTGGCCGGTTCTCCACTGGTCCTTCCTTGGAGCACTTTTGATAGAGACTGACCACTGCAGACCCGGAACACCCCACAAGAGCTGCAGTTTTGGAGATGCTCTGACCCAGTCGTCTAGCCGTCACAATCTGGCCCTTGTCAAACTCGCTCAAATCCTTACGCTTGCCCATTTACTTCACCGGTTATAATGTTATGCCTGATCTGTGTATGTTCGGATTGTTGGTCTGCTACTAATGTGCATTTATGTATAAATTATTATTGACTGAATTACACAAGCTAACAACAAATCATTAACAGAAGAAAATACATTAAAATGACAGTGATGCCGAGGTAAGACTTTGTTAGTGTGTCTTGTAAGGCTTGGGAGGGGGGGGGGGGGGGGGGGGGGGGCAGTTGTACATGCTTATAATTTTGCCATCATATCATTTTAATAGAACATTGCATCACAGATTTGTGATCTCCTGATTCAATCAGAAGGGAAGAGAATCAGCGGGATGAAGAGATTCGTTAAACCTTTCTTAACGCACCATTTAAACTTGCACTTGTGAAAATGACTTGTTTGTTTCACATCAAGAGTTGGACCCGCTTCGATTACAGTTTAATGATGCACCCTACTTTTGCATTTCCCTTAAATGAATAATGTCTGAAAGAGTTTTTTCCACGCCTCTTGGCACTTGGTATTTCCTTATACTTTTAGCATTAATTAGTCTCATGATTATCTTTGAGAACACTAGGTTATAAATTTAAATGGTTGCAAACCCAAGAGGGCTGGGTTTTCCAGATTGCAAATCAGGCTCTTAAGATCATTTTAACTAAAGCTGAATGTTATTTTGTGATTGCTATTCCCAGACCAGCACACAGACCGCTTGTTATTAAGCACAGAACTGCATTGTTACTGAGCCAGCAGGACCTGCTAAAATAAGGCAGAAATGTTTGCCATTAGATTGTCTCCCCAAAAATAATCCAAATATAACATGCTATCTTATTGATATGAGCCCCTGGAGCTCAATATATGTGGCAATAGCCAACAATACATTGTATGGGTCAAAATTATCCATTTTTCTTTTATGCCAAAAATCATTAGGATATTAAGATCATGTTCCATGAATATATTTGGTAAATGTTCATATCATAAATGTATTATTAGTAGTTATATGCAATGCTAAGGACTTCATTTGGACAACTTTAAAAGGAGATTTTTTCAATATTTAGATGTTTTTGCACCCTCAGATTCCAGATTTTCAAGTATTGTCCTATCAACAAAAAAAAAAATCATACATCAATGGAAATATTATTTATTAATTTAGAAAAATTGACCCTTATGACTGGTTTTGTGGTCCAGGGTTACATACACTCACCTAAAGGATTATTAGGAACACCATACTAATACTGTTACTAATACTAATACTGTTACTAATACTAATACTGTTACTAATACTAATACACTACATTTTTCAACTAAACATCGAAATACATCTAAATAATAAACTAAATTAACCATTTAAACTAAATTACTGATCAAATTATTGATCTAAAGCCCACACTGTCACTGTATGATACTTTAAATTTTTCCAGAATGGCTATACAGCTGAATAAAATTATGCTGCATTATTTTCCTGTTTAACACTGTAAAGCTGCTTTGAAACAATCTACATTGTTAAAAGCGCTATATAAATAAAGTTGACTTGACTTGACTTGACTGTTTTTGACCCCCTTTCACCTTCAGAACTGCCTTAATTCTACGTGGCATTGACTCAACAAGCTGCTGAAAGCATTCTTTAGAAATGTTGGCCCATATTGATAGGAGAGCATCTTGCAGTTGATGGAGATTTGTGGGATGCACATCCAGGGCACGAAGCTCCCGTTCCACCACATCCCAAAGATGCTCTATTGGGTTGAGATCTGGTGACTGTGGGGGCCATTTTAGTTCAGTGAACTCATTGTCATGTTCAAGAAACCAGTTTGAAATGATTGGAGCTTTGTGACGGTGCATTATCCTGCTGGAAGTAGCCATCAGAGGATGGGGACATGGTGCTCATAAAGGGATGGACATGGTCAGAAACAATGCTCAGGTAGGCCGTGGCATTTAAACCATGCCCAATTGGCACTAAGGGGCCTAAAGTGTGCCAAGAAAACATCCCCCACACCATTACACCACCACCACCAGCCTGCACAGTGGGAACAAGGCATGATGGATCCATGTTCTCATTCTGTTTACGCCAAATTCTGACTCTACCATCTGAATGTCTCAACAGAAATCCAGACTCATCAGACCAGGCAACATTTTTCCAGTCTTCAACTGTCCAATTTTGGTGAGCTTGTGCTAATTGTCGCCTCTTTTTCCTATTTGTAGTGGAGATGAGTGGTACCCGGTGGGGTCTTCTGCTGTTGTAGCCCATCCGCCTCAAGGTTGTGTGTGTTGTGGCTTCACAAATGCTTTGCTGCAGACCTCGGTTGTAACGAGTGGTTATTTCAGTCAAAGTTGCTCTTCTATCAGCTTGAATCAGTCGGCCCATTCTCCTCTGACCTCTAGCATCAACAAGGCATTTTCTCTCACAGGACTGCCGCATACTGGATGTTTTTCCCTTTTCACACCATTCTTTGTAAACCCTAGAAATGGTTGTGTGTGAAAATCCCAGTAACTGAGCAGATTGTGAAATACTCAGACCGGCCCGTCTGGCACCAACAACCATGCCACGCTCTTTCCCATTCCGACATTCAGTGTGGAGTTCAGGAGATTGTCTTGACCAGGACCACACCCCTAAATGCATTGAAGCAACTGCCATGTGATTGGTTGATTAGATAATTGCATTAATGAGAAATTGAACAGGTGTTCCTAATAATCCTTTAGGTGAGTGTATATAGCCCCACATTTATTTACAACCCATAACCGGAAACACGTATACAGTACGTACACTTAACATGTACTGTAAATAACAAGACTCTAGCAAATATTTTTGTGTATACATAGATATAAACACTTTAAAATCACTTTAGTTTAGGGTTCAAATCTATGAACTAGTGTCTTATTATCATGCATATTACTATGATATTGTCGGTTTATTACACTCTAAAAAATGCTGGGTTCAAAATAACCCAAGTTGGGTTGAAAATGGACTAACCCAGCAATTGGGTTGTTTTAACCCAGCGATTGGGTTGTTTTAACCCAGCAATTGGGTGGTTTTAACCCAGCGATTGGGTTGTTTTAATATATTCTACACTAGGGATGAAACGATTACCGGTTTCACGATAAACCACGATAAAATTTAGTGACGGTTAGTAATATCGTATAAAATTTAATTAGCATTAAAACCGCGTGTGATTATCACGAAAACTTGTGTTAAATCCTGTCCAGTCAGCGTCAGTCTGAAGCAGCTCACCGCTGTTTTTTTTTAATGAGAAGAAATGGCAGAAGGCAGTGACAGCGCTGGGAGATTTTTCAGATTTCTAAAAGGACAAAATCTGAGGCGTTGTCATATTTTGGCTTTTACAAAAGTCCTGAGGGAAACTTAATCGAAGATGGTCACCCTGTCAGCAGAACATGCCAGAAGAAAGTCGCTGTAATAACACTTCAAAACTACTAACGCAAGGCAAGTGGACTTTGACCTCAAAACCAAAACTAAGTCTGGGAAATAATAACGTGAAGCGAACGAACAAATTCAGTCAAGACTAGGGTGACGTTTAAGGGATAATAATCAGGGCTTGACATCAACAACCACCATTTGCGGATGTAACGTTATTTCGGCTGCACACAATAGCCACTCTGGCTGTTGAACTTATTATAGTTATTTTCAAAAGCCATGTGTTATAATCGCGTTGCGCATTATAACCACTTACACGTGTTTCTATTATGAATGCAATGTCTCATAATCAGAGGCGTTCAGATCAGCCGGAGTTTCATTCAGAGCGCGCGCCGCTCTCACGCTGAAATCTGCTCTCAAAGCAGAGATAAACGTGCGATGTATGCAGGAGATTCACTCATCATACAGTGTTTGACTGTTTCTGTTCTATTTCAGCAGCGAGAATGGTTTAAAAAACACAGCAGAACCACAGCGCATCTGATATGACTGGCATAACGCTGGCGAATTTAGGGACCGTCTCTAAAGTTACACACAACATTGGTAACGTTACACACATTTCAAACTTCAATAGCATTTGAAGAGAATGACAGTCATACAACTGACTGTAAAGTGATCATCTAGGTGTCAGGTATGATGCACATATTTTGATATTTAATAAAATAAACTGTCAAATCATATGGAAATATGGATATGCATTATTTCACTAGGATACTGTTTGGGCTCTTACACAAAATAGTATGCTAGCTAGATTTAAATGCAACACTGATGAGAATATTGCTTGAGAATATATTTACAGAGATAATATTAGAGATTATATTTACAACAAATTATTATTTATGCTTTATGCGTTGCTATTGACGACGGCCATTATAAGGAAGGAAATCCCACAGAATAGAATCTGGCTTCTTAAAAAAGTGCATAGAGCTGCTTTAGTTATTTGTTGTTTGTTGATTTTCAAATATAAAACTTGTTGAAATGTTTTAAGTGTGTGCATATGTTCTTTTGAACACTTTCATCTCATTTGAAGAAAACCGTGATAATATTGATAACCGTGATAATTTGGGTCACTATAATCGTGATGTTAAATTTCCATACCGTTTCATCCCTATTCTACACCCCTGCCCAATACTTAAACATAACAACTACTCTACTAACTATCAATAAGCAGTTATTACGATTGAGGCAAAAGTCATACATAATACTGAGAATTAGTGAGAGACCAAATAAAAGCTCTAAAAAATGCTGGGTTAAAAACAAACCAAGTTGGTTTGAAAATGGAGTAACCCAGCAATTGGGTTGTTTTAACCCAGCGATTGGGTTGTTTTAAGGATACTTTTAACCCAACCGCTGGGTTAAAACGACCCATTTACTGGGTTAAAACAACCCAATTGCTGGGTTAGTCCATTTTCAACCCAACTTGGGTTGTTTTTAACCCAGCATTTTTTAGAGTGTAGAACAAAAATATTCCAGTTATTGTGTGTCAGGTTTCATAGCATTTCAAATACAAAAATGTACATTATATGTGTGTTCTCATTAGTTAAAGTATGATAGTTTTATTATTCTCAGTCTATTGTATGATGGTAGAGTTCAGTATATCCACTACATCTGATGTTTTCTCCCCAGATCCGCTCACACTGTAATGCTCATCCCAAAGGTGCCCTAAAGAAGTTAATCAATGATACATTCAAACTATATTTCAGTCTAAAGGAGATTCTGAGCATCTTATTCTGATTCAGCTGTAAGAGTTTTTTTAACTGGGAGTCGGCCAGTGGAGATAAGCATCAGCTTCATTGATCCAGGAGCCGCTGCTCGGACGGGATTTACAACGGCCATTACACGGAGGATTATAACAGGGCGACCCCTGGTCATACATCAGAGACAACAAACCACACTGTGTGCAGGGACACTTCTGAGACCCGGACATTATTGAGCAATTTATTTCATAATCTATCCCATTTATTTTGCAATGCAGAAGTAAACAAAATGTGCGAGGCCGCTACTGGTAAATAACTGGAAGAACACAGAGCAGTAAATGATAAAACTTGGGCAACAAAAGAAGTGTTTATACTACAATAATACATTCAAATGATGAGATAAACGCCAGTCTTCACCCTCAGACTGTTCTGTCCAGTTCAAATAACAGAGCAAGATACAAACTCACACTATTACGTTAAACATACGGTGGAAAGACATGCAATAAATATAATAAATGAGCATAGAGAGAATGACATAGATCCATCCATCTGTCAGTCTGTCTGTCTGTCCATCTATCCATCTTTCTGTCTGTCTGTCCATCTAGTGTATCTTTCCATCTATCCATCTGTCTGTCTGTCCATCTATATGTTTGTCCATCCATCTCTCCATCTGTCTGTCCGTCTGTCTGTCTGTCTCTCCAGCTGTCTATTATTTGTCTGTCTGTACCTCCGTATGCATGTTTGTCTATCTGTCTGTCCATCCGTCTATCCATCCATCCATCCATCCATCCATCCATCCATCCATCCATCCATCCATCCATCCATCCATCCATCTGTCTTTCTGTCCATCTATCCATCTGTCTGTCCATCTATCCGTCTGTCCATCTATCTGTCTGTCCATCTGTTTGTCCATCCATCTATCCATCCGTCTGTCTGTCTGTCTGTCTCTCCAGCTGTCTATTGTTTGTCTGTCTGTCACTCCGTATGCATGTTTGTCTATCTGTCTGTCCATCCGTCTATCCATCCATCCATCTGTCTGTCCATCTGTCCATCTATCTATCTGTCTGTCCATCTGTCTAGCCATCTGTCTGTCCCTCCGTCTGTCCGTCTGTTTGTCCATCCATCCATCTCTCTGTCTTTCTGTCCATCTGTTTGTCCATCCGTCTGTTTGTCTATCTGTCTGACCATCTGTCTGTCCATCCATCCATCCATCCATCCATCCATCCATCCATCCATCTGTCTCTCTGTCTGTCTGTCCATCCATCTATCTGTCTGTCTGTCTGTCCATCCGTCTGTCCATCTGTCTGTCCATCCATCTATCCGTCTGTCTGTCTGTCTGTCTGTCTGTCTCTCCAGCTGTCTATTTTTTTCTGTCTGTCCCTCAGTTTGTATGTTTGTCTATCTGTCTGTCCATCCATCTGTCTGTCTGTCCATCCATCTAGCTGTCCATCTATCTGTCTGTCCATCTATCCGTCTGTCCATCCATCTGTCCGTCTGTCCATCTGTCTGTCCATCCGTCTACCATCCATCAGTCTGTCTCTCTGTCGGTCTCTCCATCTGTCAATTCTTTGTCAGTCTGTCCCTCTGTATATTGTCTATCTGTCTGTCTGTATGTCTGTCCAACTGTCTGTCCATCCGTCTATCCAGCCATCTGTCTGTCTGTCCATCCGTCTGTCCATCTATCCATCTGTCTGTCCATCCATCTATCTGTCTGTCCTTCTGTCTGTCCATCTATGCATCTGTCCATCTGTCTAGCCATCTGTCTGTCTGTCTGTCTGTCCCTCCGTCTGCTCGACTGTCCATCTGTTTGTCCATCCATCTCTCCGTCTGTCTGTCTCTTTCTATCCGTATGTCTGTCCATCTGTCTATCCATCTGTCTGTCTATATTTCCATCTGTCTATCCGTCCGTCCATCTGTCTGTCTGTCTGTCTGTCCATCCATCTATCGACCTGTCTATCCGTCTGTCTATCTATCTTTCCATCTATGCATCTATCCATCTGTCTATCTGTCTGTCCGTCTTTTCGTCTGTCTGTCTTTCAGTCCATCTGTCTGTCTGTTCATCCGTCCATCTATCCATCTATGCATCTATTCATCTGTCTGTCTGTCCATCCATCTATCTGTCTGTCCTTCTGTCTGTCCATCTATGCATCTGTCCATCTGTCTAGCCATCTGTCTGTCTGTCTGTCCCTCCGTCTGCTCGACTGTCCATCTGTTTGTCCATCCATCTCTCCGTCTGTCTGTCTCTTTCTATCCGTATGTCTGTCCATCTGTCTATCCATCTGTCTGTCTATATTTCCTTCTGTCTATCCGTCCGTCCATCTGTCTGTCTGTCTGTCTGTCCATCCATCTATCGACCTGTCTGTCCATCCGTCTGTCCATCTATCCATCTGTCTGTCCATCCATCTATCTGTCTGTCCTTCTGTCTGTCCATCTATGCATCTGTCCATCTGTCTAGCCATCTGTCTGTCTGTCTGTCCCTCCATCTGCTCGACTGTCCATCTGTTTGTCCATCCATCTCTCCGTCTGTCTGTCTCTTTCTATCCGTATGTCTGTCCATCTGTCTGTCTATATTTCCATCTGTCTATCCGTCCGTCCATCTGTCTGTCTGTCTGTCTGTCTGTCTGTCCATCCATCTATCGACCTGTCTATCCGTCTGTCTATCTATCTTTCCATCTATGCATCTATCCATCTGTCTATCTGTCTGTCCGTCTTTTCGTCTGTCTGTCTTTCAGTCCATCTGTCTGTCTGTTCATCCGTCCATCTATCCATCTTTCCATCTATGCATCTATTCATCTGTCTGTCTGTCCATCCATCTATCTGTCTGTCCTTCTGTCTGTCCATCTATGCATCTGTCCATCTGTCTAGCCATCTGTCTGTCTGTCTGTCTGTCCCTCCGTCTGCTCGACTGTCCATCTGTTTGTCCATCCATCTCTCCGTCTGTCTGTCTCTTTCTATCCGTATGTCTGTCCATCTGTCTATCCATCTGTCTGTCTATATTTCCTTCTGTCTATCCGTCCGTCCATCTGTCTGTCTGTCTGTCCATCCATCTATCTGTCCATATATCCATCCATCCATCCATCCATCCATCCATCCATCCATCCATCCATCCATCCATCCATCCATCCGTCCAACCATCCGTCTCTCCATCTATCTGTCCATATATCCATCTGTCTGTCTGTCTGTCTGTCCATCTATCTGTCCATATATCTGTCCATCTATCCATCTATCTGTCTGTCCATCTATCCGTCTCTCCATCTATCCATCTCTCCATCTATCTGTCCCTCCATCTGTCCATCTATCTGTCTGTCCATCTGTCCATCTATCTATCTGTCTCTCCATCTATCTGTCCATCTATCCATCCCTCCATCTATCTGTCTCTCCATCTATCTGTCCATATATCCATCCCTCCATCTATCCATCCATCCATCCATCCATCCATCCATCCATCCATCCATCCATCCATCCATCCGTCCAACCATCCGTCTCTCCATCTATCTGTCCATATATCCATCTGTCTGTCTGTCTGTCTGTCCATCTATCTGTCCATATATCTGTCCATCTATCCATCTATCTGTCTGTCCATCTATCCGTCTCTCCATCTCTCCATCTGTCCATCTATCTGTCCATCCTTCTACCACACTGCAAACGCTGCTAGACTTCCTCAGCGTGCGGATAATGAAAGACTGTCCTGACGTGCGATATATAGACAGACGTGGGGAACGACGGTGAGGAAAGGTAATTGTTGTTTGGTCGATACAATTGGGGTCACAGGTGTCAAGAGACACATTTAGACACTGGGCATATTATTCTTGATCATTTCTTCTGAGTGATTACTTCACATCACCCCATCCCAACAGTGTCATTACACAGGGCTAATGTATGGACTGAATGATGTGAAAGAGTGTGTAAATTACATTTCAAGCAGAAAATTGTCATACCGGTGTGTAGAGCGTCTCAAAGAATGGAACACGGGGAGAGAAGAGGACAACAGGTGAAGGGAAGTATTAAGCTGTCGCGACAGAGGTTTTTTCTGTTGTTCTTTTTGCCCCACTTGCTGTGAGCTGTCGCTTTGAGTCAGTCTGACTCAAGTGAATAATGTTAGAATCTCACAGAGCGTCAAGGCATTTTGAGTCAAAGTGTTGGAAAAAGCCGAAGATGCACCAGTGAAGTCTTGATGCCAGCTGACAGCTTGTCTGGTCATTGTAATTCATAGGGAGGCATTACCTTTGGCTGCTTCCATCAATCACATGTAATCAAAATCACAACACTTTGCATGATACAACAATGCCATCGATGGATTTATGTTTGCGCTCGTTCGTCTGTTTGCTGAGGAAGCAGGCCATTCATTTGGGAATAATCGTCCACAAGGCAAACATTTCTGGATCATCAAGAATTATCATAAAATATGCAACATCAATTACATTTTAAGTTGAGATGTTTACTTGAACATGAATGTAAGTTACAATGTTTCTAACTCTGTCATACTATAACTGCATGTGCTACTTTCAACTATTGCAAGTTATACATCTGATTTTAGGGAGAGTCATAAACATTAACACATATTTTAAACCACTTAGTAAATAAGGCAAACCACAAACTCTTTCTTTGTTTTTATATTACCACCCTCCCACCAAAATCATCTCACAGAAACCCCATTAATTCTTTACCCCAAACAAACAAAACCCAAAAGAAAACAAAATGCACAACATGACATCCACTTCTCAGGGTTTACATTCAAAAAAAAAAACGTAAAAGTCCTTCAACAAACATACAAACCAGCTTCTGTTAATTATCTGCATTAAATCAAACAAAAGAAATTACAGTTCAGCCTCTTTTACAATAAATTGGCCTCCATATTCACTTCTTAAGCAATGAGCAGAAAATAAGTTACTTACAGTTGAGCATGAAAACAACCGTTTCCCAACAAGGACTTCACAAACAACAACCAGCAAGGCATGTTACCTGAAAGGTAACCATACTCTCTTCCTCTACTGATCACTTTACTTAATCTAACCCCAGCATCACAGGATCGCCCCCTAATGGTGAGGAATAAAATTGCAGCCTATCAAAGATCAAAGAAGTAACAGGCTGGAAAAGTGTTACAATACTTAAAATATATTTTTTAGTGCTGGGCAAGCGAATAATCGCGATTAATCGCATCCAAAATAAACGTTTGTGTTTACATAATAAATGTGTGTACATATATACATGCGATATATACATAATAATCACACACAGATATATTATGTAAACACAAACTTGTATTGTGGATGCGATTAATCGCGATTATTCGAATGATATTTTTTGTAAAATGTATAATAACTAAGTATATAAATGTATTTTAAATGTAATATTACAAGTTAGAGACTACTTTCATAAAAGTAATACAAATAAATGTATTCTATTTTATAAAAAGTCATACTAGAAGCCTCTATATTGCGATTATAAAGGTATTCATAATGTACGTTAAAAGTCAAAATGCATTATAATGTTTGCCATTATAATTACTCAAGATATGCATATTTCACACAATGCATTATTTATAAAGTCTTCATGTGAAGTGTTAGCAAAAATGTTTACGTACATTATGCACCTCTCCGATGCTTGCACACAGGTAGAGTCAGGATAAAGCCATTGACATGAGACAGAAATTGCTCCGTAAACAACCTAGAAAAAACGGCACATTAGTCAGCATTGTAATGAGGAGAGAACATTGCATTACACATCCCCATAGAACGGTGTAATGTGCTTGAGTGATTTTTGCCATCTGTTGACAACATTTCGTAGGCAGGTAATTTATCACTGCAAACAGCAGGGCCGCAAAATTAACACATTTATTTATGATCCTGTGTGAATTTGAACTGTGTAAATATCATTGGTCATATCCAAACAGCGATTCTGCCAAATGACACAAGTGTTGCAGAGAGACACAAATAGAAGAGGCGTTAGGGACGAATAAACCCTGGATGAGTCTCTAAAGCCTGTGCATTGATTGAAGAGCGGGGTATTTTTTACACGTACTTCAGTTTGGGTGGGCGGTCAGAAAATATCATTACTGACCTCAGTGCAATGAGGTCAATAACGGGATATTCCTGCGTAAATACAACTTGGCATCTGCGACCAACAACAAAAACACGTCCATCCAGAGGGAAAAAAATGATATTTCTCATGATATGAGAAAAATTGGACAGACGTTACACAGTAAAGACACGGTAAGAGCGCTTTCATGCCATCATGTATGTTTAAGTGTTATGGCTATAATTTAAAACAGTGTGATGAACTGAAATCCTTTTCTATGGTAATCAACAGAATATTACTTCATATAAACATAAGCTTATAGGAATCCACACACAAACGTTTGTTTGTTTATTAAATATCTAGGCTATTTTTACACAATTGAATATGCATGTTTAATATTTCAGAATACTTCACGGGATAAACTTGTTGTAGACTTGTTTTCTTTTCTTCAAATGTCTATTTGTGTTAGTAGGCTTGGTCAAAACATCTTATCACTGAGATATTACTTTGTTGTAAGTACATGGATGGTCATTAATGCTAAAAATGAAGTAAACAAAACTTTAATACTGTTGGTATATTAAAGTGGATTGTATTACATGTTATGGACATATATAGGGTCAAATTATTGGAACATACTTGAGCCTCACAACTTCTGAACAGCTTTGCTTACAAAACTAACAGTTATCATAAAAAAAACAAGAATTAAAAGAACCCTATTTAAATTACAACATGCTATTCACTTAAAGAGGCCTTATTATCCTTCACACAATCTTGTTTTTTCTGCTGTAATGTTGATTATTTCCTCATATTCTCCATTGTTGCGGCTCCTCTCTTCCCAGTCTGCCAGTATCGCTCTGTTTACTTCCTGTCTCTATGAAGCCCCTCCTTCTGAAAAGCACACTGTGCTCTGATTGGTCGGCTGGAGCGGTGTGTTGTGATTGGTGTTTGGGAAATGTCCCGCCCCTTACCATAACCGGCAGTTTCAACACACGACTTTCTCAACCAGGCCCCGCCCCTTTATTCTGCGCATGAATTATAATAATGAGGAATATTGTGACGTGTTGGTTCCCAGAAGCAGTCTTAATTTTCGTCAACAACCTTTTTTCACTGATGAAAAACGAGACGATCACTAAATAAAAACCAGGATCATGGGAACTGGAGTCCGGGACAGGTGTGGATTGTAACATTACCATCCTCATGCCTAAAATGTAACACCGGGGGGGGGGGGGTTTAAAATACTAAAATATTTTGTCAACAAAATACAATAATTAACTTTTTAAAATAAAATAATGGCATTTTTTAATCATTAAAAATATAAGCATTTTTGAGTTTGACAACAAACACATCGCTAATGACAGCTATACAGCATAGTTCAAAACTAGGGCTGGGCAAATTAACGCATTAACGCGGGCGATTAATTTTTTCAGCTTAACGCATTAAAAATATTTAAAGCAAATAACGCAGCGTC
This sequence comes from Gobio gobio, assembly GCF_949357685.1. Lineage (NCBI taxonomy): Eukaryota > Metazoa > Chordata > Actinopteri > Cypriniformes > Gobionidae > Gobio > Gobio gobio. The sequence continues at coordinate 1,958,992 of NC_137119.1, read as the reverse complement.
CGTTTTTATATCCATTTTTGCTTAGCGTTACATGACCATCACGCTCTTATTCATGTAAATGCTTCCAAGCGCGACAAGACCGGACAAGACACAAACGAACGCGCTGTATGACAATCCTGTGTGTGTGTGTGTGTGTGTCAGTGTCCTGTCTGTGTGGATGCGTCTCATGTCAGCTAATCAAGGGACACACACACACACACTCGACGCATAGATAGACTCGCGTCAGTTTCCTGCTCACATCGAGTTCTCTTTTGCTCTTGAACAAACAATAACACAGAGGGTTTTGAGTATTCTCCTATTAGAGTCTTAAATTAGTTAAATAACATCTTAAATGAACTTAAAGAGTTGTGTGGAAATGAGATGCGCGGGACAGTGCGTGAGATCCGCAGCTGTTCTTAAAGTGACAGGAGCACTGATGATGATGTCATTAATGTTCATCAAAGAACAACGGGAACAGAGAACATTTTAGCTTTAATGATGATTCATCTATATTTCATTTATTATTTATGCAGTTAAGAAAGATAACTATTACATTTCTGTATATGTATAACAGGGAAGGCCATGGGTAAATATATCATTTATTATTTTGGGTTAATGTAAAGATTGTTTTAAGTTCACTTAAATTAAAAGTTGTTTTTTTAAAGCCTAATAAATGTTGAGATTGGGAGCTTTCAGTTATACTGTAATGTAACGTCATTAATGTTTCATAGACACTTTAGTATCAGTGATACTGGCCTTCATTCATAAAAAGATGACAATACAACACATATTTAAAATATGCTACCTTTAAATTGTTTATACATTAATTTGGAGAGTAACTGAAATTATTACAATATCAAAATATTAAAAACGTAAAATATTAAAAACTTGCGATTAATCGTGATTAATTACAGAAAAAAGTGTGATTAATTAGTAAAAAAAATTGTATCGATGCCCAGCACTAGTCAAAACATAATAATAATGAATGATTTCTGAACATTAACTCTCAGTCATTATTCACCCTTTTCTCATGCTTTCTCAAAATAATTCATAAAAGTATAGAATATAATGGCATATTTCTAATAGGGGCTCATTGTAACGCTCATTTATAATCTACACAACTGGGATTTAACCCGCGGCTCGTGTCTTCTGCTGTTAGATCAGCATTAAAGAACAACATCAACTGTTAAATAACAGATATGAGATTAAAATAATATCGGATTTGTCTTATTTTAAATAAACACAAAAAAAAGAGATGGAAACTAAATTTAAGTAAGAAATTTTCTTTAGCTATGGTTAAATACAGTAATATCTTCCAGAGTTTTTTTGAATTTTGGCGCTATTTTTTCTCTAAATAATGTTGATATGGCAACTAGTAAATACACTAAGTTTTGTCATTCTGGCATGTGTGGAAAGGGTTAAAACATGTTAAAACAACCGTGTTAGGTTGTTCCCCGCGCTCCTCTACAACTCAAACTAGTGCACAACATCAACATCATCATTCTCAGCCACGCCCTCTGTTCGCTGATTAGACCGGTAAAAAATTGTTTGGAGAAAACCTAAGACTATATCGCAGTCCCAGACGGAGAACTGAAGGAAATTGAACATTGAGCAGAAGTACGGAAGAGGGCGGAGCCAGGCTAGGCTGAGCCCCCCTAAAATCCTAGAATCGCCCCTGGAGTCGACTAAACCTAAAAACAATTCAGGTGACTAAAATATGACAAAAACAATGGCATTTTAGTCAAAAGACTATGAGTAAAACTAAATCAAAATTTGCTGTCAAAATGAATACAGTCCGGAAGAAAACTCTGAGGCGTTTCAGGAGTTCAGAAAAAGAGCAAACAATTATCAGTCGATCTCTACAAAACATGCTAAACATCTCGAGACCATCTCTCGAAAAAATCAAGACCAGAATCAGGGCCATTTTTAGGCATAGGCGAAACAGGTGGTTGCCTAGGGCGCCATTAGCTGAAGGGGCGCCAATGAACGCATATCAGGGGTGTGTGTGTGTAAAGGGTGTATATAATTGCCGAATTATATGAAATATGATTGCCGCCCCCACTGGTTCCCCTAACACTAGAGTTACGGTCAATCACTGTCTGAATGTTGCATGTGAAGTTTGCATTCGGAGCGCTCAACACCATTAGATCAGAGCTCGGTCAAAGCTTTGGCAAGGTAACGCTTTTTTTAACCACACAATAAAGCTAAATTCAAAGGCCAATTAAAAAAACAGGTACAATAAAAAGTGCACAAATCTGTATTTTGTTAGGGTCGTATTTGTGGCAGTCGAGAAATCCCGCTGTGAAATGGGCAGATAGTGTAATGTTGCTCGGTGTGGATTATAGAGGCAAGATGTAGGCTAACCACACACACTTTAGCTGATATCATTATATTTAGACTCTATTAAGCTTTCTTCTCTTACTTGCACCTTCAAAAGGTGTGTGTTTTTGCGCTAATGGATCAGTGTGTAATTGTCCCATATGAAACTTCAACGGCCAATTTAAAAATAGTATAATAAAATGTGCTAATTCACAATATGTATTATCCTTTATTAAACCGCTTTGTCGAATTGAATGGATCTTTACGGGTGGTGTTGAAAGCTGAATCGCTTCATTCAGTTCTAATAGTGTCGGCATAGCGTTGCGTTATTTAAAGGGGAAGTTCAAGCGTTAATGAGAAACAAAGACCACACTCAATCAATATTTATTCTTGTTATTTTCATGTGACTGGAACAGCTTTTATACGTAGTTTCCAAATTGTATTTGTATATATTTGTTAATAAGGGTTACAGTTCCAAAATGGTATGTATGTATGTATTTGTTAATAAGGATTACAATTAATACCAGTAATACCATGTTGCTTTTTAAGATTTGGCTGGCGGGTGCCAATAAGGATTTCGCCTAGGGCGTCAAAATGGCTGACCAAAATAGTGGAAAAGCTGTTGACAAATCTCCCATAGGAAAGAGACGGAGCTGACTAGAGAATCCGCAGTCACTTGGAATTCCACACACTTCCTAAAGTCTCGGGCAACTTCTGGAATCTCCACCAAATGTTGTATTCCGGATGGAGTGGAGTCTCATTGGGTGTGTGTGATATTGGAAAAGGTCAGGAGCGGAGCAGCGGAGTGGGCGGAAGGAGAGCTTTCCACAGCCACACACAGACGGACCCTCAAGAGCAGCATTAAATTAAAAGGATCTGGATGAGGGTGTCTTTGTGTAAAGAAAGAGAGCGAGGGAAATTGTTTTTGTGAGTGTGTGTGAGTGAGAGGTCTATCGTTATACGAGCACCCTCTTCTTCTTCTCTCATCTCTCTGCAGCTCTGAGAGGATATTTCCATCCTTCTGTTTTTCTGAAGACGACGCGTTTGCTCTGCACAGACTCTTCACCTTTGCTTTTATAAGCAGGGCATTAATATGTGAGTTTTAAGGAATAGATTAAACTTGTTTACTCATTCTTACGTCATCCCAAACCTGTAGGATTTTTTCCCTTAAGCTCCAGAAGGGCTGGGTTTAAATTTGACCATTTGAGCAATACTATCAAAGATTCCTAAACGATGCCAGATTGATGTGTTGCTCTGTCCTGTCCTTCAGATGTCATTGCGCTGGCCTGATGTTCAGATCCTGTTCCAGTGTCGTCCTCCGCCATGCTTCCCTGCTGCTGAATTTCTAGTGGCACAGCAAATGAGAAATCACTTTCACCCAATGCAAGTTTGCACTGAATGTGATGCAATAACACGACCTTGAATAAAATAACGGAAAGACACATCTTTCAACTGAGTTGTCTACACACACACACACACTCACACACACACACACACACACAAACACTCACATACACACACACACACACACACACACACACACACACACACACACACACACACACACACACACACACACACACACACACACACACACACACACACACACACATTGTGTTTTCATGTTTTATGGGGACTTTCCATAGACTCTAACCCTACCCCTAAACTTACCCATTACACAAAACTTTCAGCATTTTTTCATTTTCAAGAAACTTCACATAGTCTGATTTATAAGCAGTTTTCCTCATTGGGACCAAAAAAATGTTCCCACAAGGACGAGGATTTCGGATGTTGCCATCTTTGCGTTGACGTTTTGTCCTCATAATGTAGGGTTTGTGTTCCGCTGAACAAAGTACGTCTGGAAACACAATGCCAGAACTTGAGTTGAACTGTCCCTTTAAAGGCTGACTAGATATTTCAGAAACGATTTCAGCGGCGAGAAATAAGCAGATATACAGCCGTGCCACATGACAGATATGACGGATCCACCGTATACTTTTGGGAAGCCATGCAAATCCGTTCTCTGTTGGACGACTTGTGCAAATATTTGTACCAAACACAAAAGGGTTTACCAGAAGTATGATGTCCAGCCGTTGGAGATTATGCGGAAAAATGTGCCGAAATTTGCTGAGGGGGGCAGTCGAAACATCTTTTGAGGACAGCGTGCATCTCCCCACAGCACTTAAAAGACATTTATGAACACAAACACACTTTGACTAATGCGAAACTTTCACCATCCGCACGTCGTTTGGAGCTTGCCGTTGCTCCGGGTGGATTTAGCTCTGCTGGAGTTACAGTTGTGAAATGTATTTGTGTCACACTGTGGATGTCTGGCGACAGATAAACCCGAGCAAATAGAGGCAGTCTTGATGAAAGGCATGGCATATCTGGCAGCGAGGTTAAGCCTTTCATAAATTGAAATCTAACTGAAAAGATAAGTAGTCTCTTTTTTCGCTTTTTTGTAGCGTGGACAATCTGCAAAGTGGGCCTTTCATCAACTCCCCCATCCAGAAAGAAGACTCACACTCACACACACACACACACACACACACACACACACACACACACACACACACACACACACACACACACACACACACACACACACACACACACACACCAGACCTAGTTTTACATAACATATAGCTCTATAATTATGTAAAAGATTGCATACTCCTTCCTTAGAAAAATAGGCGTGATTTAATCTGATTTAAAATGGAACATTTCCTGTGGAGACGAAATATTCAATTAAAAGATGTCCTTGATGATTCCTCAGTGCTGTGAGTCCAGACGAGTTCATGTTATTATTGTATATCACACTTGGATACCACTTGAGTTAAGTTTACAAGACCAAGTATAAAAGTGTTGACTGCTAACCTTGTGTGAAGTGAAGAAAAACGATCCGTTGTACAGACGCTATGCTCTCATAGATACACGTGACGGATGCAAGACGTCCACACTCAGACACTGACCTTTAACCCCTCGAAAGTCGATCAGACATAACAAAACATAAGCTAATATTGTGTTGGTCCCCCGTTTGTTGACCCGCCGAGGCATTGGACTCCACTAGACGAAGATAAAGAGATCATCAGTTTTATTCACTTCACCTGGTCATAATGTTTTGCTTGATTGGAGTACGTATGAACGCATCAACTCACTGTTCAGCATTTGGCATTGAGAGCATGAGCCGTAATTTAGAGATATTGTTAAGATGGAATATTTCATATTTATTTCATATTCTAATGTCCATGGTTTTCTGATGATACATTTTTGTTTTGTTTTGATCATATGCATGAAATGCATTGTATTTTTAAATCAACGATTGAGTGATTTGATCTGGAGACGATGGTGAATGATGACTTCAAATGCAAGCAATCCCAGCACAAGAATCCAGATCAGCTTTATATATATACACACACACCCCTAGACATTTGCAGGAGTGTTTTCTGTTTTGTTTTCCGTATGTTGTACGGAGACAAGCATGCATGATTGTGTATGTATTCTATGCATCTCATTGCAAACCATTTCACAGTAAGGTTGTGTAATAAAGGCCGAGTGTTTTATTAGTTATGCTCCACAGACCTAGAGTAACTCATGCATACCTGCAGAATATAGGAGCTATAATGGGAATGCAAATGCATTTTATGTTGACTTTAATTATTTCATATCTGCCTCCCTATGCACACTCAGCAGAAAAAGAGTCAATTAGCAGAACTAAAAGTACAGTGTTTTGCTCACATGAGATCCACCAATAGCAAACCACAACCATCCAATCAATTCCCCACAGACACACTCAAGCCCCGCCTACATTTGTTCTTGTTTGAGAAGCGATTAAATCGATATACAGCACTATAAGGTAGAAAAAACTAGCTCTTTTTCTAACTTCTCTTCCGTGCCTTTAACATGGTTAGTTCACCCAAAAATTAAAATTCTGACATCAATGACTTCCCAGACCTCCGTTCATCTTCGGAACACAAATGAAGATATTTTAGTGTAAATCTGATGCTCTGAAAGGCCTCCATTGGCACAACTTTACACTCTCAAGACCCTTAAAAGACACTAAAGACTAAAGTTACAAAGTCCATCTCACTACAGCGGCTCTACAATAACTTTATGAAGACGAGAATAGTTTCTGTGCGCAAAAAAACCCTAAATAACGACTTATATAGTGATGACGATTTCAAAACACGACATCATGAAGCTTCGAAGCGTTATGAATCAGCGAGTCGAATCATGATTCGGATCGCGTGTCAAACCACCAAACTGCTGAAATCACGTGACTTTGGCGATCCAAACCGCTGAATCGACTCACTGATTCATAACGCTCCAAACCGCTGAATCGACTCACTGATTCATAACGCTCCAAACCGCTGAATCGACTCGCTGATTCATAACGCTCCAAACTGCTGAATCGACTCACTGATTCATAACGCTCCAAACCGCTGAATCGACTCACTGATTCATAAAGCTCCAAACCGCTGAATCGACTCGCTGATTCATAACACTCCAAACCGCTGAATCGACTCACTGATTCATAACGCTCCAAACCGCTGAATCGACTCACTGATTCATATCGCTCCAAACCGCTGAATCGACTCACTGATTCATAATGCTCCAAACCGCTGAATCGACTCACTGATTCATAACGCTCCAAACCGCTGAATCGACTCACTGATTCATAACGCTCTAAACCACTGGATCGACTCACTGATTCATATCGCTCCAAACCGCTGAATCGACTCACTGATTCATAACGCTCCAAACCGCTGAATCGACTCACTGATTCATAACGCTCCAAACCGCTGAATCGACTCACTGATTCATAATGCTCCAAACCGCTGAATCGACTCACTGATTCATATCGCTCCAAACCGCTGAATCGACTCACTGATTCATAATGCTCCAAACCGCTGAATCGACTCACTGATTCATAACGCTCAAAACCGCTGAATCGTCTCACTGATTCATAACGCTCCAAACCGCTGAATCGACTCACTGATTCATAACGCTCCAAACCGCTGAATCGACTCACTGATTCGTAATGCTCCAAACCACTGAATCGACTCACTGATTCATAACGCTCCAAACCGCTGAATCGACTCAATGATTCATATCGCTCCAAACCGCTGAATCGACTCACTGATTCATAACGCTCCAAACCGCTGAATCGACTCACTGATTCATAATGCTCCAAACCACTGAATCGACTCACTGATTCATAACGCTTCGAAGCTTCATGATGCCGTGTTTTGAAATCGTCATCACTATATAAGTCGTTATTTAGGGTTTTTTGCGCACAAAAACTATTCTCGTCGTCTTCATAAAGTTATTGTAGAGCCGCTGTAGTGAGATGGACTTTGTAACTTTAGTCTTTAGTGCCTTTTAAGGGTCTTGAGAGTGTAAAGTTGAGCCAATGGAGGCCTTTCAGAGCATCAGATTTACACTAAAATATCTTCATTTGTGTCTGAAGATGAACGGAGGTCTGACGGGTGTCCAACCACATGAGGCTCAGTCATTAATGACACAATTTTCATTTTTGGGTGAACTAACCCTTTAACATGCAGGTGGCGTGGGTATAAGAATAAAGCAGGAGCACGTTTGACACAGATTAAAGTCCGCCAGAGCTGTCATAAACCTCCAGCTGTTTAATGACCAAGGGCAGAAGCGTGAGTTGACACGGCCTCCCCCAGGGCAGGATAAATGCCCTCAGGCCTCCAGGCGGGAACATCATCATTTGTCCAGTGGGTAACACAGGCCACTTAACGAAGACAAGTGTTTTTCTTGCGAGGATCCTGAGACCGTCTGTCCACCACCAGGTGAAGAATCTCCAAAAACATGCGTCTTATTATGAGCCCATCTGGGACAAAAAAAGAAAAGAAATGATCACTTGATCCGTGTTGATCCGTGGCTCATTTAAATGATTTTATAACCCGTAACTCATAACCTGTAAGTATTACACATTTATGATTATTGCTTGAAAATAAACTAGGCAAAAATAAATAAATAAATGCATTATTCACTAAAAGCCACTCAAAACAGCTTTAGCTGCTACACAGTAACTCCATAATACATGCAAGCGACACTCTCATTTCAGAATTTGAGTAAAATATGCCGGAAAAAAACTATAATAGAGAGATAGCCTATCAAATGCATCAGCTATCGATATCAAGAGCATTTAGCATTTACAATTTATGTATATAAATGAACATTATTATTAGGGTAGGCCAACTTTTATTATTAAATTGATAATACATTTATTGCCCCGTGCTAATTTTACAACATCAATTCATAACCGATACTATAAAAGAATAGATAGATTAGCTTAATTACTCCTCATTATTTAAATACATTTTGCACAATTAAACAAGGAATTATAGGCCTATAATTAAAATGATTATCAGTCTATAAAATGTCATAACACTGCAATAATATCAGAAAGTAAGAGCAGCTTTATTTCAAAAACAACTTGTTTAACACAAAATGGGCCTATACTTCTCTTCTAATTTGTTTCACAATATGAGCCACAAGAGAAATATTGAGAATATAAATTAAGAATGAATGAATGAATCTTGTCTCTGTGAGAATATGCGCCGAAAGCTCGTCAGATTTTACTTTCACTTTCACCGACTTTCGCGCACATTGCGTTTTTATGTGATATCCACTGACTCGCATTCATGATTTATAACGAAAAGTAAAAAAAATCTATATTGCTCCGTGACATTTTGTCATTCTTTTCTTTTGTCAAATGATGGACAATGGTTCACATTTTTCCCATGATAATAAAATTAAGTAAATATTAAATAATAGTAAATAAAATAATTTGTGAAAGTAAAACAAGTAAATTAATATTCAAAGTTAAAGGGTTAGTTCACCCAAAAATGTAAATTGTGTCATTAATGACTGAGCCTCATGTGGTTGGACACCCGTCAGACCTCCGTTCATCTTCAGACACAAATGAAGATATTTTAGTGTAAATCTGATGCTCTGAAAGGCCTCCATTGGCTCAACTTTACACTCTCAAGACCCTTAAAAGACACTAAAGACTAAAGTTACAAAGTCCATCTCACTACAGCGGCTCTACAATAACTTTATGAAGAGACGAGAATAGTTTTTGTGCGCAAAAAAACCCAGCATATAAATATATATTTATATGCTGTAAATAAAATGTCATATGCTTGGTATGATAAGAATAAATGCTGCTGTAAATAACGGCTCAATTCAAATGTTTACGTGCTTTTCTTCCTTTTATATTTTGAGCGGTGATTAAATATATCGCTCTTGTAAACACTGCCAGCATTTAAAGAAATACAAGTCTAGAAATGCATCCAAATGACAGCAAAGGGCAGCCGTACGGGGCTCTGCAGGGGTCAAAAAGGATATAAACAGCGAATTTTGAAGTGATATATACTTGAAAACTCAGAGATGTGGATGCGGACAGCAGTTAAATGACCACATGACCTGGTGTTTGTCTAACGCGGGTGGTGGGAGACGGACGGCAATAAAATCACTGACTGACCCCTATAAATGATGACCATACCTTCTGACCGCACGAGAAACAATTAACTTACCGTCCAAATAGGGCTTCAGCAACTCCTTCAGCGCTAACTGGAGCTGAAAAGGCTTTAACTTCTGGATATTCGGCAGTGGAGCCAGGAATGAATGGCTTCAATCGCATCTTTCTCCTCCGACATTACTGAACTACAACTCAAACTAGCGCACGACATCCACAAAATCGTTCTCAGCCGATCCCTCTGTTCGCTGATTGGACCGGTAAAAAAATGTTTAAAAGAAAACCAGAGTATATACCGCAGTCCCAGATGGAGAACTGAAGGAAAATGAACATTGAAAATCAAGTCAAACACCAGCGTCGGGAAGCTTCTTTGGTTGCATTTACACTGCAGGTCTTGATCCGATTTGGTGACTATATCCGATTCTTTTGACGACCCGCTTACAAGCGACCCGTATCTGATATTTGCATTTACACGATACACTGGCGAAACAGCCAAAGACGTTCTGACCTGGAAAAGGAAGTAAAACGGCGCGATATGCAACGGACACAACGGATGAAGGCCAGATGATTATTCAGTGTCTGCACTATCTTTAAAGGTCAGCATTGCTCTCGTAAGGCGGAGAAAAAAGAGGAGAGCCCTTGATCGCGGTTCATGTCCACCTGACGTCATTCGCCTCCGTCCCTTTTTCAATGACGTACGACTCGTGTTTATTGGGAATATCTGATTTGACCGCTTACATTGCAGACACAAATGCATATATCCGAATCATATCAGATTTATTACCGCATATGAGTGAGGCCTGAATCCGATCGGATGATATCGGAATTCATGTGTTTTTTTCCTGCTTACACAATCACATGTCATCTGTGCCACATGAGATGGAAAATGGGAATTGGGTCTCTTGAACCATGCAGTGTAAATGTGGCGTTTGAAAGTAATTAAAAACTAAAACTAACATGCAGTTACAAGCTACTAAAAACAGCAGTCGTGCGTCTCACGGGTTTATCTGTGCCAATACACTGTAAAAAATTATTGTGATTTTAACGGTGTTTTACTGTAAAAATGCTACGGTGAAAAACAGTTAATTGGTTAACAGAAAGTTTCCGTACTATATACGGTGAATAACTGTAATAGATCTAACCTTACATTTCATTTAATTTTACAGTAAAACACCGTTAAATTTACAGTTTTTGGAAGTGAAAAAGAACAAAAAAAGTCAAAACCCGTAAATTGACATTCCCAGAAAATGTGATGTATTTCCATTGCAATAACTATGTTTCTTCTTTGTTTTTTCTAATCAGTTATGTACATTAGGGTTTTATGTTACATCTGATGTTGTCAAATTAATGTTTATTGCATTTTTAAAATTTCATGTGTGTTACCATGATGGTCTTTAGTGTTTGTGTGAATGACTCTGAGCTCTTCTATATATTAGTATTGTCTTCTTAAAAGCTTTTTGTGATGAGCTTTGATTCATCACGTGATTCTCATCTCCGCTGTGATTGGTGGTTGTCCGTATATATATCAAAGGTACATAACAGATATTAGTATTTCAATAGGTTGGTAATTTAACATTATTTCAGTTAATGAAATATGTTTTTTTATCGTTAATTGTTTACAGTGTAAACATAATTATTACATTATAAACCTTTAAATTATACGGTTTTGAACTGTAAAATAAAACAGTTTTTAACCGTGATTAGTACATTATAAACCTTTTAAATGATATGGTGGTGTCCCTAAAAACGTTACTGCCGTATTTTTTACGGTAAAGTTCTGGCAACCACAGCTGCCGTTTTTTTACCGTAAATTTTACGGGGATTTTTTTTTACAGTGTAGCCAACAATACATTGAGTGGGTCAAAATTATACATTTCTCTTTTATGCCAAAAATCATTAGGATATTAATATCATGTTCCATGAAGATATTTGGTAAATGTTCATATCATATTATTAGTAGTAATATGCATTGCTAAGGACTTCATGTGGACAACTTTAAAGGAGATTTTCTCAATTTTTTTGCACCCTCAGATTCCAGATTTTCGTATCTTGGCCAAACATTGTCATATCCTAACAAAGGAAAGATCATTTATTCAGCTTTCAGATGATGTATAAATCTCAATTTCCAAAAATTGACAGGTTTTGTGGTCCAGGGTCACAAATATAGTTAGGGAAAGTTTGGGGTCGGTAACTTTCTGAAGTGAGTTTCAGTGTGGGGCAGGGCGTAAGATGCAAATCTCGCACACCAATGGCCATTGGCTCATTCTCTATACCTCGAAGCTGATAGGGTCTCCCAAAAGTGATCCCAATTCATCGACTGAAAGGGAACTGTGTTTATTGAATCATAACTCCAGTAAACAGTGAAATATTCCTCCAGTGCAGATCAACTGTTCTCTGTGTGAATATACAGTAAAGTGTCTTTTATTCCTGTGATCAAAGCTGAATTTATCATCATTACTCCAGTCTTCAGTGTCACATGACCCTTCACTAATCATTCTCATATGAGGATCTGATGATCATTTATTAATAATTGTTCTTATTCTCAATGTTGAACATTTTTGCTGCTTAACATCTTTGTGGAAATCATGCTGCATGTATTCAAAAGATTTATGTTATTTATTTATTTGACATCTTCCTGACCCCGAACGTTTGAATGGTAATGTATGACAGAAATCTGAAGCAACACAACTGTTTTGAACAGTGATAATAATCATAAATGAGCATGGAATCATCATATGTGACATAAGGGTCAATTTTCTGAAATTGAGATTTCTGAAAGATTAATTAATAATCATAATTGATGTTTGATTTGTTAGGACAATATTTGAAAATCTGGAATCTGAGGGTGCAATAAAACATTGAGAAAATCTCCTTTAAAGTTTTCCAAATGAAGTCCTTATCAATGCATATTACTACTAATAATACATTTATGATATATTTACAGCAGTAAACTTACCAAATATCTTCATGGAACATGAATTTATTATCCTAATGATTTTTTGGCTTAAAAGAAAAACGTCTCGGTTACGGATGTAACCCTCGTTCCCTGAGGAGGGAACGGAGACGTAACGTTAGTGACAAACGAATGGGGGTTTCGCTTAGAAGCCTATCAACTTCGAGTTTAGAGAAAACGCCCAATGGCGTGCCAATGCCATGGGGCATGCGGAATTTGCATACGTAACTCCGCCTCACCGCGTGAGTATATAAGGAAGTACGTGGCAATATCGCATTATAGCATAACAGACAAAGAGCTGGTCTGAGGTCCTGAAACACTGCGGCTTGTCTACGAAGGCGCGGAGGGCGCTTACTGGACAGAGCAATGCCAAGGCTGGGTCTGCCTCCTCCAAAGGCAGCGCTTGCAGGTTCACCACCTGGTCCTTAAACGGAGTGGTGGGAACCTTGGGCACATATCCAGGCCTGGGTCTCAGGATCACGTGAGAGTTAGCCGGCCCGAACTCCAGGCACGCTTCGTCAACCTAAAAAGCCTGCAGGTCCCAGACCCTCTTAACTGAGGCCAATGCGGTCAGCAGAGCCGTCTTCATAGACAGGAACTTAATATCAACCGACCGCAAAGGCTCAAAGGGAGGCCTCTGCAGAGCACTTAGGACTACTGAGAGGTCCCAAGAGGGTACGAGAGGAGAACGAGGAGGATTCAGTCTCCTCGCTCCCCTCAGGAACCTGATGACCAGGTCGTGCTGACTTACCTTCTTGTTCTCCAACAGATCGTGGTGGGCAGATATTGCGGCCACATATACTTTGAGGGTGGAGGGAGACAGCCTTTGCTCCAGCCCCTCTTGGAGAAACTCAAGCACGGACCCGATCGGGCATTTCCAGGGGTCTTCTTGGCGGGAAGAGCACCAGGTGATGAAGAGGTTCCACTTCAACGCATAGGCATGCCGAGTGGACTCTGCCCTAGCGGAAGTGATGGTGGCGACCACCGTAGGTGGCAGGCCACTAAAACCTGCCGCGTCCCGTCTAGGAGCCACACGTGGAGGCTCCAGAGGTCGGGACGCGGGTGCCATAGGGTGCCCCGTCTCTGAGTAAGGAGGTCCGGTCTCAGAGGAATAGGCCAGGGAGGGGCTGTCGCAAGGAGTATGAGTTCGGGGAACCAGGTCTGGCCGTGCCAGTACGGGGCGACCAAAAGGACCTGCTCCTTGTCCTCCTTGATCTTGCACAGGAGCTGTGCGAGTAGGCTCACTGGGGGGAACGCATATTTGCGTAGGCCCCGCGGCCAGCTGTGCGCCAGTGCATCCGTGCCGAGCGTGCCCTCGGTCAGGGAATAGTACAGGCTGCAGTGGGAAGAGTCGTGGGAGGCAAACAGATCTACCTGTGCGTCGCCGAACTGTTCCCAAATCAGCTGAACCGTCTGGGGATGGAGTCTCCATTCTCCCGGGAGAGACTGAAACCGCGAGAGCTCGTCGGCTGCGTGGTTCAGTTCTCCCGGAATATGGACAGCACGAAGGGACCTCAGGCGCTTCTGACTCCATAGGATGAGATGGCGGGCGAGTTGAGACATACGGCGGGAGCGTAGACCGCCCTGGTGGTTGATGTACGCTACTACGGCCATGTTGTCTGACCGGACAAGCACATCTTGACCCTTCAGCAGCGCTCGGAAGCGGTGCAGGGCGAACCGTACTGCCAGCAACTCGAGGCAATTGACATGCAGGAGGCGCTGGGGTCCTGTCCAGGAGCCCGCGGCTGCTTGTCCATTGCACATGGCACCCCAGCCCGTGGCAGAGGCATCCGTCGATACGACTGCTGCTGCCGAAGGGGCACAAGGGCTGCCTCGGCAATCTTCGTGAAGACGCGAGGGGACAGAGATAGCCCGAATGGGAGAACCGCGTACTGATATGCCCGCCCCTCGAAAGCAAACCGTAGGAACGGTCTGTGTCGAGGAAGGATGGAGACATGGAAGTAGGCGTCCTTCAGGTCGATCGCTGCAAACCTATCGTAAGGACGAACGCATTCGAAAAGGCGTTTCGCAGTCAACATCTTGAACGGAAGCCGGTGAAGGGATCGGTTCAAGATGCGAAGGTCCAGGATTGGTCGTAACCCACCGGTTTTCTTGGGTACAATGAAGTAGGGGCTGTAGAACCCCGACTTCATTTCGGCCGGAGGGACAGGCTCGATCGCACCCTTCGCCAGTAGAGTGGCAATCTCCGCACGCATGACAGGGGCATGGGCCCCGGTCACGGTATAGCGGACTCCCCTGTAACGGGGAGGAGCCTGCGCGAACTGAATCGCGTAGCCGAGCCTGACGGTCCGCGTAACCCAGCGGGACAGCCCCGGAAGCTGAAGCCACGCTTCCAGAGACTGCACCAACGGGGTCATATGGACAGTAGACGTACCCAGGATCCATTGGCACGCTATTGGGCGTTTTCTCTAAACTCGAAGTTGATAGGCTTCTAAGCGAAACCCCCATTCGTTAGTCACTAACGTTACGTCGTAGTGACTGAACGAAAGGGAACAGCTGATTTACACTGGAGTAATATTTCACTGTTTTACTGCATTTATGATCAGATAAATGAGCAGAAGAGACTCTTTCAGAAACAAAAAGTAAAAGTACAGTGTTGAAAAACAACACTAACTCACATAAGATCAGCCAATAGCAAACCACAACCATCCAATCAATTCCCCACAGACACACTCAAGCCCCGCCTACATTTGTTCTTGTTTGAGAAGCGATTAACTCGATATACGGCACAATAGAGAAGAAAAGACCAGCTCAAGATCTCATCGGATTTACACTGGAGGAATATTTCACTGTTTTACTGGAGTTATGATCAGATAAATGAGCAGAAGAGACTCTTTCAGAAACATTAATAACTCTTAATTATTCCACAAAAATGTGCAGGTGATACTGTTCTGATTCAGTAACAAGTTTCAGCAATATCACGCTAAATAACCATGATTTCCCCTTATCGTTTAATCTTCGCAGCAGACACGATCTCTGATGAATAATTTAAAGCCGGTTCCATCCCCTCCATTACACGAGTCTGTCAAGTGTGTTATCAAAAGCGGACGTCTGTTAAGTTCATTAATTGTGTGTGTTGTGCTTCCCCCCCACAGGCATCACATGACCACAAATGAGACAATCACGCCTTCATGTCTTTAAATAAATGTCATGTGATTGCGTTTGAGACGGTCCACATGAAAGGAGAACTGCGAGTGTCAAACCCCAAAGAGGATCATTAATTCTGAAGAGCTCTGACATCATATCGAGGCGGTTGCTCATGCAGGCCTGAAATCAATATGACTTGTAAATCAAAAATAAATTGTTTTTCCTTTTGTTCTCCACGAACAATCATCTGAAATTAATTGCTGTACCAACTGAATGTTTTAAAGCAATTAATGGCCTTTGATAGAGTGTGTTTTACATGATGTGAACGCCAGGTTAAGACACTGGTTTCGTGCTGTTAATCACAGATTCACTTTTACCAGACACACTTTCTGCTTCCTTCTGGAGACGAGGAGCGTTTCATTGCTCAAGGGTGAGTTTAGCTCAGCGTCGATCGGCCATCACACGTGGACACTTGTGGATTTACACTATGGGTGTTTGGTCTGTTCCAGTGGCCACGCCAGTCTTTTACTGGTTTTGTTTGGCACATTGTGACATTCACTTTGCAGGGACTGTACTAGGGTTATTATCGTTAACTAAACGATTAAAACATTCTGTTTAAAGGTGCAGTGTGTAAATTTTAGGGCGTTTTCACACCTGAAAGTCCGCACCAAGGTCCGAACCCACTGCAAAAAATGCTTTTCTTACTTAATGTTTTTGTCTTGTTTTCAGTCCAAATATATAAAACAAATCTTACATTAAGAAGCATTTACTAGACAAGCAAAAGTTTTTGTCTTGTTTTGGCGGAAAATAATTCAAAATTAAGGTTGAGTTTTTGCTTAAAATAAGCAGAATAATCTGCCAGTGGGGTAAGCAAAATAATCTTAATTCAAACAGAAAACAAGATTATTTTGCTTACCCCATTGGCAGATTATTTTGCTTATTTTAAGCAAAAACTCCCTTAATTTTGAGTTATTTTCCCACAAAACAAGACAAAAACTTTTGCTTGTCTAGTAAATGCTTCTTAATGTAAAAATGTTTTGATATTTGGACTAAAAACAAGACAAAAATTCTAAGTAAGAAAAGCATTTTTTTGCAGTGCCGAAGTTCATGTTTTGATAAATTTTTTACATTTGGTTATTTTTGGTTTTTGTTTCACATTGCAATTATGCGAACGCACTAAAGAACTGCACATGACACACTTGTGTCCACTCGTCTTCATCGTGTGGGCGACATCTGGACACTGATTGGTTTGCAAACGGACGTGCGTCTGACGTCAGCGTCTTTGACAAGAGTGAATGAACGGATTTACAGGAACTTCCTTTAAATGGTCTGAAAGTACGAACCATTCAGACTAGAAACGAACCGAACCTTTGTTCAGTTTGATCCGGACTGAGACGACCTCTTTTCGTCGGACCAAATTTCGTCTGTTTGGTCCGGACCATGGTCTAAGGGAAGGTTTCACACCTGTAACTTTGATTCGGACCAAACTGAAAAGTCAGAAAATCCAGGCCAAACAAGGTGTGTGTGAAAGCGCCCTTAGTGGCATCTAGTGGTGAGGTTGTGAATTGCATCCCCAACGCTCCCCCCTCCCTTTCGAAGCACATAGAGAAGCTACGGTGGCCCACACAGGACACAGATGTGGTCGTGTCAGACAGCAGAGAGTGACTAGCGCTCTGTAAAGAAGTTTGTCCCTTTAGGGCCACTGTAGAAACATGGCGTCACAAAATGGCGGCTTCACTGTAAGGGACCCGCGGTGTGTGTAGATAGAAACGGCTCATTCTAAGGTCATAAAAACATAACGGTCTTTGTACACCACTGAAAACATAGTTATGTGTATTATATTGCATTTCTGTCACTAGATCCTCATAAATACTACACACTGCACCTTTAAGTTATTAAACTGGCTTTAGCAAGACTTGGGAAGGATAAACCAGCTTTAACCAGCATTGAAATCATTTTTATTTTCCTTCATCCACGTAGAAATGATCCATTAAAGTCAGATGAGGTGTAAATTTGATCTGTTAACTGTCATTTTTTGATCAAACTTAAATGTTTGTAGCTCATGAATGCTTTAAGTGCTTTAGTGTCCGCCCACTTTTTCAGCGGCGCTGGATCCAAGAGTATTTTTTCCATTCATTTCTCCCAAAGGGAATTCAAAAAAGTCTTCATTAAAGCATTTAAACCAATGAACTGAGCCGAGCATCTACAAGGTGGACATTACAAATGTTCATTTGAAGCGGAAAAATACAAAAGGTACAAGACTGGGAACTTAAGGCTTTGGGAAAGAACGACAATCCCATGAAGCATTGCAAACAGCAAAATCAAATTACAAAACAATGGATAAATCTAAAACTACTCATTTAAAAAGGTTTATTGTATGAAAACATATTTTAAGTTAATTGCAAATATGCATATATTTTCAAATATTTAAAGGTGCTGTGTGTGGTGAATTTTAGCAGAATCTAGTGGTGAGGTTGGGAATTGCAATCTTAGAAGCTACGGTGGCTGACACAGGACAAAAATGTCATCGTCGGAGATAGCAGAGAGTAGCTAGCGCTCTGTAGAGAAGTTTGTTGAGTGTTTGCTACCGTAGAAACATGGCGTCACAAAATGGCGGCTTCACTGTAAGGGACCCGCAGTGTGTGTAGATAGAAACGGCTCATTCTAAGGTCATAAAAACATAACTGAAAACATAGTTATGTGTATTATATTGCATTTTTGTCAATAGATCCTCATAAATACTACACACTGCACGTTAATTGAAATGAAGCTGAATTTTTTTTTTTTTATTAAATAGGGCTCGGGCGCTGCGTTGCATTCTGGGACGTGGCGGCCATGTTGATGGCCTCGCGAATGTAAACATACAGCAAATCGAACGAGGAGAAGCAGAGTTGGGAGAAAGAAAAACCCCGAAATGTTAAAATCCCGAAAAGGATGTGGAATTTACCGGGATACGTTAAAAAGGGAAGCCAGGGACCGGTATATGGACAAAATTGGAACTATTAACGGTTTGGATTCATATGAAATTTGCAGTTCACAAAGGAATGGGTTCAGGAGCTGCAGACCATGAAGCCTATGTAACGTTAACCTTTTACCTTGAAGCATTCTGCACCGTTCTGTGTTCTCGGGTTGCACTACTTGCAAATAAACACTGAAAAATATCTGATTGTGTGACACTTCTTGCTTTTGCACATTATACGGTTATTGCGATTGTGTGACACTTCTTGCTTTTGCACATTATATTGATTTAAGTATATTTATTTTGAAGATTGTGGGTATGGATGCAACAGACACTTATGGCTGTATTTAATGCACATTTATTTTATTTCAACGCTAGGGCTCATGTTTGTCAGAGCACAACATACATACACAATCTTATAGAGGAATGTCATGTCTTCGTCCTTGCTTGGCAACACCATGTGAATCGGTACTTTATCTGACAAAATAGTGTACTTGTTGCGGACGGTTACAATCACCCTTTCCACGTGAATTCGGAGGTGGGCATTTTTTCTTGTGCTCCCCACATCTCTTGCATCCAGCTGACAGCGTTCTTTTGTGAAAGCAGGGATCTTTACCTCGGCACACATAAGTCCCACACTGTCCTTTATGTCAAAGCCGCGATCAGCCAACACCATATCCCCAGGTAACAGTTTGTCTTACAAGCGCGATCCAAGCGAGCCGACGACTCTTTGTTACCTCGGATACTTGGTCTCCGTGGTTGCGTCTCCAAGCAGGAAAGCGGTGGAAAGTTAATCCATTTTCGAACTTTTTCCCATGGCGATTATGTGATCTAGTGTTACACCCACAATGCAGCAACGGTTTACCATGGTTTCCAATAATAACGCCAAATTAAGACACACGACTGAGAGGGAGCACGTCTATAAACAGTGCGCAGTAGTCCGAGTAGCAGCAAATGAGGCCATCAACATGGCCGCCACACAAAGTAATGACGTCATACACCCGAGCCCTATTAAGTTAAATAATTAAATTAAATTAAATTAAATAAATAAATAAATAAATTAAAATTAAATTAAATTAAATTAAATTAAATTAAATTAAATTAAATTAAATTAAATTAAATTAAATTAAATTAAATTAAATTAAATTAAATTAAATTAAATTAAATTAAATTATTAAATTAAATTAAATTAAATTAAATTAAATTAAATTAAATTAAATAATAAAATAAAACACAATAAAAATATATAATAAAATAAAATAAATTAATAAATAGCATGAAAAGATACAGTGACCTGAGTCAGAACAGTCTGAGCCAAGTTTGAAGCTCTAGGAGGAGATACTGTCTAAATTTTGGCTCAAAAGAATACGTTTAAATAGTAGATCAGTAAGCTGACATTAACACTAATATAGTTTATTGTCCTTGATATGAACGGGCCTTTAGACTACATAAGTTTACTGAGAACTCATGGTAAACATTCATTATTTGCCGTTATTCCTCATTTTGTTTGGCCTCAGTGTGCTGTTAATGTCCCATTGTGATGTAAATGGTGATCTGTTTTATCCAGCGGCGCGTATCCCAGAACTCCACTAAAATATGTATGGCCATGCTCCATTCTTCAGACGGCGAAGTTTTGTCTGATCGCGCTGTGCTACAGTTCTGCAAACAAATATTGCTGTGCGTCTGCAGAGCGATGACTTTCTGCTTCATTCACTCGTTTTGTTTCCTGTCTGCTTCTGTGTCTTCAGCAGGAAATTGAAAGCCAGATCTCACCGCAGCACACATTACACTACAGACTCCAGAGTGTCTCGTGCACATTCTGCCGTTATAAACGTGATGGAGTCAGTTTACAGGGTTTTTTGGCCGTCGACACACACGCCAATAATTCACGAGCTTCTGATCTTCTGACAACTCACATAAGAACATAATTCGCTTAGTTCCCACACAGAGAAATCTCTCCTCGCTTTAGAAGTCATTACTCGCTGTTTGAGAAGAGCTGTTGCTTTCGAAATGCGGTTTGCAAACAGTGAATCAACCAATCAAATAAAGTGTGAAACTTTGACGGATGGTGCATAGTTGGGCCATTAAAATGCAAACACAGAGGCATTGCAACTCTCAGAAACAAAGAGAGCAGGGCATATTCAGTGAATAACAACTTAAATGTTGGTCTGTTTATCACATAAAGCTATCATATAACTTATCATTGAAACAACAGTCTACAAAATTAATCTGCACTCTGGCGTTTTTAGAAGTGACTAATCTAATCTGTGATTGGCCACTGCATTCATAAGCTCAACAGATACATGTGTGATTGGTTAGAATGCATTGCCTATAATGCATTCAATTTGGGGAGCATTTTTGCTCATTTTGGTGCCATTTTTGCCTCAAGCCCTTTACGTTCAAAGATCACAGACGGCCTCAGATTATTGTTGTTCAAAATTCACCTCACGTTAAACATCATACTCTTACTTCTACAAACTGAGTATCATTAGACAGATTAAAGACTCCAGCTTTCATATTTGGCCACTGTTTATGATAAAACTAGATTGCAGTGACATTCATTTCTTCATTTATGTCAGGAGTGCAAAATAATCGATCTGTAATGTTTGGTATTTTGAATAGAATAATTCAGTTCATTCATATTCCCTCATATATGCTCTGGTTTATTTATGTTCAGATACATGCACTAGACATGCCCCCCGAATTCAATGTGTTATAGGAAAGTCATTCTAACCAATCACACGTGTATCTGTTGAGCTTATGAATGCAGTGGCCAATCACAGATTAGATTAGTCACTGCTAAAAACGCCAGAGTGCAGATTCATTTTGTAGACTGTTTCAGTGATTATAAATTAGGGATCTTAGTCCAAAAGTGTGCATATTTGGAGAAATATTGATTTATTCTCACTTAATGGTACAGAATACCATTCTAATTCATTTCTCACTGATTTATGCCATCTGAAGCAGTGCTTGAAGTGGAAAAAATTTGGGGAAAAAGGCGGGGCTTTGTTGGGGGCGTGGTTATGGGGGGATTGTTTAGTCAATAATTCAAGACGGTCCATATTTTAAAGCTCTTTCTAAATTGTACTCAGCCTTAAAACTAACATATAGTTCTTGTAATTGTTTAACTATAGCATTTGTTACAATAAGAGTTTATTTACAAAGCAAGACCATTGACGACTCCTTATTACCATGCAGGCCAATGTTCACTTTTTTTTATCTATAGTATTTGTTATGAAAAATAGAAAAAAATAGAAACTATAGCTACAATATGCCACAGGCTTATACATCTTTAGTGAAAAAAATGTATTCCCATAACTGATTATCTATTATAAATTCTACAACTAGTCAAAATTTACCACAATAAAAACAATAGATAGTTATGATCTCAGCTGTCTTTCATTCGGCGCACAGCTGTCAATCATCTTACGTGATTCCATAATTCCTGCCCTTCTTACCCTGTCCTGTAAACTTCCTCGTACTGTCACTGTGATAAACATAACCAAACACATTTCTACTCGTCAAAAATGACGAGAATAAACACACGATAACAATGGTATATGGTTTGTGTGTGATTTTCATGCAATTTAGGCTATTTTCATATCAATAGTGGATGTTTACATTATGTAGCTATTAGCTCCATATAAAATGCTAAATATAACATATATTAACATCATATGACTAAACACATTCGACATTAGATCGCGACCAGAAGTTAATACAGACATTCAATGGTGGTTTGAGTGAAAGTGTATTATTAATCTTTTAAATTGTGTTATGTAGTTTAATGCTAATTGTAGCTCTAATGTGCCTGGAGCTATTCTATTTCACAATCTAATTTGTTAAAATAATTCACATATGGTCCCAAGAATACTTTTTTGCTTGTTTGTTTTCTAGAAAGACTTCAGATAATATGTGTATTGATGTATAGTGGGAGGAAAGTGGTGTAGATGGGCAAGCCATAATGCCAGAATAAAGGCTAATAATGGCTGAATACAAACAGAAGAATAATGATAAAAGAATAATGAAGACTAAGTCTCACACCGGCAGAGATGAGAAAGGTTCATCGAGTGAGAACAATAGAAACATGAATGGAGCAGTTCACCTCACCAGACATTAGACAATAGACGGCAATACAATATTCATTAGCATCTTATCAGCCTTCTCTAAAAACTCACCTGACATGATCTTATGAATTTATTCACAGAATTGATAGTTTTAGAGAAAACATCCTCAGATTTGAAATGAAGCATGAGCAGACGTGTGGCTTCAGCTTCATTGTGTTTCTAAGTTTCTACAACACAGATCATATTTTTATACATTTAAAAAATATATTCTTAATATGTTTATTTTTATGTTTGAGCTTATATATCACCATATTAATAACAGTCGGAGTAATTTGTGAACTGTAAACTCTCAAGTGTTGGCTTTCTAAATATATGTTGGTTATGTGTCTATTCAGAATGACTTATGAGTAGTAACCCTTTTATTTTGGGTATGTCATTTATGCCCCACTTGCCAAAACGAGGGGGTGTGCAGTGAGGCGTTAATTTGCGACCAAAGTTTCCATTCTGCCCCGCTCCTGCACACAAAGTCCCACAGATAGAGAGCAACGTGAGTTTTCAGTCTCGCTCTGTTGACAATGGCTATTTTTCCAGTGACAGGTGAGGGAGGAGAGCCTCATTCTTCAGAGCATTTGATTGGATGAAAAACTGGACACGCCCATGAGTGCAAGGTGAGTCATCATTTTCTGTATATACACTCACCTAAAGGATTATTAGGAACACACACTAATACTGTGTTTGACCCCCTTTGGCCTTCAGAACTGCCTTAATTCTACGTGGCATTGACTCAACAAGCTGCTGAAAGCATTCTTTAGAAATGTTGGCCCATATTGATAGGAGAGCATCTGCAGTTGATGGAGATTTGTGGGATGCACATCCAGGGCACGAAGCTCCCGTTCCACCACATCCCAAAGATGCTCTATTGGGTTGAGATCTGGTGACTGTGGGGCCCTTTTAGTTCAGTGAACTCATCGTCAAGTTCAAGAAACCAATTTGAAATGATTGGAGCTTTGTGACGGTGCATTATCCTGCTGGAAGTAGCCATCAGAGGATGGGGACATGGTGCTCATAAAGGGATGGACATGGGCAGAAACAATGCTCAGGTAGGCCGTGGCATTTAAACCATGCCCAATTGGCACTAAGGGGCCTAAAGTGTGCCAAGAAAACATCCCCCACACCATTACACCACCACCACCAGCCTGCACAGTGGTAACAAGGCATGATGGATCCATGTTCTCATTCTGTTTACGCCAAATTCTGACTCTACCATCTGAATGTCTCAACAGAAATCCAGACTCATCAGACCAGGCAACATTTTTCCAGTCTTTTCCCTTTTCACACCATTCTTTGTAAACCCTAGAAATGGTTGTGCGTGAAAATCCCAGTAACTGAGCAGATTGTGAAATACTCAGACCGGCCCGTCTGGCACCAACAACCATGCCCCGCTCAAAATTGCTTAAATCCCCTTTCTTTCCCATTCCGACATTCAGTGTGGAGTTCAGGAGATTGTCTTGACCAGGACCACACCCCTAAATGCATTGAAGCAACTGCCATGTGATTGGTTGATTAGATAATTAAAAAATCAAAGAAATTGAACAGATGTTCGCAATAATCCTTTAGGTGAGTGTATATTTAAAAAGCGTTTATTACAATGTGTTTTTTTTTTTTTTTTGAGCAGATTATTTATAGTGAAAGTGTTCAGGATTCACCCTCTTCTGCAAATCTTGAGTCTTTGCTGAAGATGATATTTAGGTCACACTGTACACATACCCTAGTGTGCACCCAAAACCAAAGTATACAGTACTTTGGGCTTAACTTACCAGGCCCATTACTCACTACCAAAGAAAACCAGAAATCCATTACACATTTGGCTCATTGCTGTACCTAATCAGTCTCCATGCACCTGTTTCTAATTCATGCTAAATTCACGGCCTGTTGTGTTCCTACCTCGCTCTAATCTGCCTGAAACTAAGCTCCCTCAACCCCTGAGGTGATGGATTTAGGTAGTGCATGCAAAACGAACATCTCACCCACGTGTTCAATCCTGAACTTTTAACTGCACCTGTAGGCATCGTGTACGAGCACGAAGAGTGAAGTAAATGTCAGATCTACACAGACAATGGCGTTAAACTTTCACCTTATACCACATCGTCAATACTTGTTTTCTTCCAGCGAGGCTCGGACTTATAAAAGAGACTTATTTTGGGCAAACAAAGCTTGTTATTAGTACAGTTTTGATGTGCATTGTCTTAAATGAGATGTCACCATTCTGTCGGCCCAGTGTAGCCTGTAGATTTGATATTCTATTAACATTTTTATGTCCAAGCCTTCACCAAAGGATAAGGTCATTTTGAGCACCAAGTGTGCCAAAACAATTCTCCCTGCTTCAATTAATTCTTAAATGTCATTTGAGCATGAGAGACGGAGAGCTGTGGTCTATGATGGGGGCTTTGAACTTTAAATGCCACCAGAAACCTCACACACTTGTTTGCCTATTGTATCTCTGCCAAAGTTATGGCCAGTTTAAGAGGGTCGTAATTGTTTGACCTCAGTAAGTCACACAGCACCATAGGCCATACTCCCGTGTGTCCAGCGTATTTGTTCTGATGATAATGTGATTCGTATTAAGTCTCTTAATTACTGGCAAAATAGTTTGAGCTGAAATCATGGCTGTTGACTGAAAGTGAACCTCAAGGGAACAGAATCAGGGAAATATCTGATGCAACTTTAATAACTAATTAATTTGTTTTGTATTAACCAAGCCTGCAGTACTGGACCAGTTGCTGGTCGCAGTATAGCTCATAAGCCCCGCCCCTTTGTGTATTCTTATGCTGCGTTCACACCAAACGCGAATAGTCTACCGCGTCTAGTTGGACGCTTGAACATTTTGAATCCATTCGTGTGTCCACAGTGAATTGGACGTGTGTATAAATCGAGCGTTTGAAGCGAAATAGACGTTCAAGGCACTCCAGGAGAAATATGTCATAAAACACCACTCTGCCTCTTTTCATTTTCATTAAAAATATATATTAATCATTAATAGACAACTCCAACCTTATCTTCACTGCATGTATATTTAAATATCCTAAAAAAAAAAAGTTATGAAACTTCTCTTTGCCCTCAGTCAACAGCAGACAACAAATGATGATTCATGTCACCAAAGATCGGCCGTTACAACACCAGATTATTTTTTTTTAAATAGACGCTCTCTTTATAAATAAACCACAGATTCAAGCTTTAAACAACTACATTCTCACCTGAAAAAGTCTTAAAACTACATTTTGTGACACAATAGTAGTTTTTTTTTATTATTAGGGTTTCTCATCACTTTACCATGTGACCGCAGCGAGCAGGCTCCTGATTGGTTAACGCGCCGTGAATTGACGCCAAAGTTCAAATTTTTCAACTCGGGCGTCAGACGCGAATTCGCTTCAAACGCGTCAATGCACAAAAAGCACCACTCGCGCGTATCACACAAGACGCTCAATTCGTCAACACGCGTTTCCATTGACTTAACATTGAAATCACTCGCTCCTGACGCTCTATTCGCGTTTGGTGTGAACGCAGCATTATGGACGCGAGACAAACTAAACAATCAAATTACACTTCAAATTATTTTTTTCCCAAAGTTGGTTTCTGTCATTTTAGGCAGTTTTTATCACGCTGATGTCATTTCAAGTGTTCGTTTTTTAAATAAGTTTGGTTTCAGTGAGTTATTTGATGCAATAAAAACGGGGGGTGTGACGTCATGATTGACAGCTGAGATTGACGGCTTCTCTGAGTGAAGTTGTCACTGAGGCACTAACTGACTTTTTTCAGGATTTTCGGGAGGAGATCGGGGCTTTAGCTTTAATTTCTACATTTCCGTAACTGTTTATTTCACACCGATCTCATGAGTTGTTCTGCATCTGTGAGAGTGTGGGCCGGCTTTTGACATTGCGGCTCTACTTCCTGCTCTCGACGGTCCCAAATCTGAGCTGTCAGCGCCATGATCATGATTCACTTCTCTTCGGCGGAAGCCAATGAAGTCGCGTCGTCCATATTTTTTTACGGTCTATGGTATTAAACCATTTAAGCTCACCGGTATAGTTGTAAATTTCATTTTGTAAGTATTTTTCTAGATAGTATCCATGTTTTATATCTCAATGACATGCAATAAAACAACCAAATAAAGGATTTCAAGAGGGAAAAAAAGGTAATAACTTCCTTCCTGTCACATGAGACTGCCAACGTCCTACAACGCACTCCTTCCCCAGAGTACGGATCACCATCACCTGCACCTCATCACCGCACTCATCACCAGCACTATAAGACTCACAACCACACAGCACTCCACGTCCGGTCTCGTTCGCATATACTACAGGCTATGCTTACCTCAAGGACTCCTCTACAGATACTTACCTGTCTCCAGCGTGTCTCCTTCCTTCCGTGTTCCTTGTCTGCTGTGTGGGTGTGTTCCTGTCCGTCCCTCAGTTCTCCAGCGGTCTCCAGGCTCCAGCGTCCGTCCGTCTACAAAACAAAAGACAGTAACTCTCTCTCTCGTATCACCTTCTAATCTACCAACAACCGGTTAACTCACCTGTTCCACAACACCTGCTCTACTGTGGTCTAATAAACTACCCTTACCTGTTAACATCTGTGTCTGCCTCCTGTGTACTTGTAACAACCCCTACTTCCAGGAAGCATAGCGAAGGCAAACCCTCCCAAACAAAGGTTATTTTCTTGTTACTAATAAGTATTTTTTGTTGACATTATATATATATATATATATATATATATATATATATATATATATATATATATATATATATATATATATATATATATATATATATATATATATATATATATATCTCTAAGGTCTCTAGAATCATCCAAACAAAACAATTCTTACAAGAGATCTATAATTTTTTGTACACTTAGTCAAAAGTCCAAGCGGCAATTATAGTCGGCGGTGGGCAAATGACTCGTAAGTACATATATAATGGGGAAATGGGGTATACTGTGTTAACAGGTTAATAAAGCAAGATTTTTGGTCTTGTTTAGTGCTTTTTGCTTTCATAATATCCCACCTAAAACATTAACCCTTTAACTGACATCTCTACTGTACAGTAGACCTTAATTCAATAGGGAAAAATATCATATTTTATGATATTATGTCTTGTAAGGGCCAAAATATTGAGGACCCTTCATCCTTTTTATGACTAGTAGCTTATGATTCCATTATAATGTGGAAATTCAGACAAGTAATGAGTTTACATTTTCATTATTATATGAAATAACTTACTACAGTCAGCCATTGAGTACTATGGGACTATTTATTTATTTATTTTTGTTATATAGATGTAATTTTCATTTAACTTTTTGATACACAATGCCCTGTTAGGGCAACTTAATGGCTGCACTTTGTTCTGCTCTATGTTCCACCACTTTAAGACAAATGTATTTGTTGTTTGTTGTATTTTTATACTCAACAGATAATAAGATAGATGGAGCTTTTTTGCATTTGCATCGAATGTTCTCCGACTTTTATACACAATAAATGTGTTTATGAATAAAGATTGATCTGTTGAAAACAGTTATTTTGAGTTAGATGCCAAATGTTTTCCTCCTAGTCAAATTTGACATTGAAGGGCTGCATACGACATATTAATAACTATAGTTGCCGCACATTCAAATACGATTTTCAAGAAAAAAAACTAAAACCTGGCGAAAATAAATGCAGAACATGTTCACATAGGACACTATTAACATGACTATATGCATGAAACCATTCAGAAAAATTTGGGCACAAATGGGTTAACCCTGGTGCTGTTCGGTGCTGTTTTGACAGAAAAATAGTATGTTTTGGGTTTTTTTATTTTATTTTTTATTTCATCGGAATGGTATGAAACTTGGTAAAGGTTTTGGCACTTGCTTTGTGAACACACAAAAAACCATTGACATCTTTCGAAAAGATTAAATTGTACTAGAAAAAAGTCAGGGTCACAAATGAGCACATAGGAAGCAAATTTCCCCTGGTGGAAAAATATTTGAGGTAAATGTATATTTTAGTCAAAATGACTACATTCCTGTTTAATTTGACAGTGAAGATTAGCTGAGACTAGGACAAGCCGTTCCGGAAATATTTGTGATTTTCTAAACATGTACCAATGATGAGAATATTCCCATGAAGCAGGAAAACAGCACACGTCTGTCAGAGCAGCTGACAGTGTTCATCCAGGCTTATTAATAAGCATTTCTCATGTTTAGGATCATTTGGATGTCACTACACTCTAAAAAATGCTGGGTTAAAAACAACCCAAGTTGGGTTGAAAATGGACTAACCCAGCGATTGGGTTGTTTTAAACATTTAGCCCAACCGCTGGGTTAAAACGACCCATTCACTGGGTTAAAACAACCCAATTGCTGGGTTAGTTCATTTTCAACCCAACTTGGGTTGTTTTTAACCCAGCATTTTTTAGAGTGCATGCTATATTTCAGATGTGTGTGCAACACCCAACACTGTACATTGATATCAATGCTATTGTCTTATCCTATTGATTTTTAAAAATATATCAACCTACCATAAGTCGATTTACTGTCCAGCCCTACATTCAGAACACGGCAAACACATCCCTAATTAGTGAGGTCTAGTGTTTACTATAGTGAAGTGAGCACTGAAAGGAAGCACACGTCTTTATTTCATCTTCATTGAGCCAATCTATCAGCAATCTAACGCATATGAAATCATGAAGTGCTACAAATATCATTGTTGTAACTCACGCGGTGACTTTAATAGTAGAAGCGATCTCTCACTTTTAGTGTACTATATGACTTTACTTGTCAAGCTAGTCATTATTGAGTAAATTAGGTGATATAAACATGATGTAGAGAAGCTTAATATACTCAGATTAAACTATTAAAGAGCATGCTGGCCAAAAAAAGACTTATTTACGACTTTCTGGAAGCCAAAAGCAAGCATGCGTGTATTGGATGAAATTGTATTTATTGGCATGAAAAACACATGCATCTCCATAAACTCGCTGGGAATCTTTGATGATAACTAACACTTTCAGTATGAAGAAAGATTGCCGAATTGGGCCTGCCTGCGAGATTAGTCTCGTTTAGAGAGCTCACCTTCATCTTGTGCTGCCATCTGTGGATTCCTCCCCTTATACAATCCCATTAATTAGCCACACAGTTGCTATTAGTGACACAATGTTATGGGATTGAAGGATGGGTTAGGCAGGACTGATTGCGCTGCAGATGGTTGTGATGTTCAGACAGATGGCATGTCAGGTTGATTATACACCAGCGTTGTGTGTTGATGAGAACGAGGCGAGAGCTGATTTGACCCGCACGGCTATGATTGAAATGTGACAACGAGTCGCTGGGAAATGCTAATGTGAAGTGGATTTATAGCAATGTTTGCTGTGAAATCTCAATGAACTCTATGTATAATTTCCACTGACGCTCTTAAAAAATAAAGCTTCTTTATTGGCATCGATGGTTCAAGGAAATAATTTATAATTTAAGTAAATCATTTGTATAATTAATTTACTGTAGTTTGGTTTATTATTACATTTGTCAATTTTTTTTGTTGTTGTTGTTAGTCTAACTTTATTTACTGAGTTTTAACACACATTTGTAAAGTAAATATCAGTTTTAAAAATATTCGGTTTGAACACAAAGTGATAAAATGTTACTTTAGCTCATTTTAATTACTGAAAAAGTAATTAAATAAGTACTGAGTGATATGAATGAACTACATGTACTTACTATAGGGTTAGGGGTTGTTTAGGGTTAGTTGCATGTAATTATGCATAATTTTATCTGCAGTTTATTAAATCCAAAATGTGAACAGAAATCCTGGCTTGCATGGCTTTTGGCTCTTGGCTCTTGGCTCTTGGCTTGGCCTGGCCTGGCTTTTGGCCTGGCTTTTGGCTTTTGGCCTGGCTTTTGGCTTTTGGCCTGGCTTTTGGCTTTTGGCCTGGCCTGGCTTGGCTTTTGGCTTTTGGCTTTTGGCTTTTGGCTTTTGGCTTTTGGCTTTTGGCCTGGCTTTTGGCTTTTGGCTTTTGGCTTTTGGCCTGGCTTTTGGCTTTTGGCTTTTGGCTTTTGGCTTTTGGCTTTTGGCTTTTGGCTTTTGGCTTTTGGCTTTTGGCTTTTGGCCTGGCTTTTGGCTTTTGGCCTGGCCTGGCCTGGCCTGGCCTGGCCTGGCTTTTGGCTTTTGGCTTTTGGCTTTTGGCTTTTGGCTTTTGGCTTTTGGTTGGCTTTTGGCTTGGCTTTTGGCTTGGCATTTGGCTTGGCATTTGGCTTTTGGCTTTTGGCTTTTGGCTTTTGGCTTTTGGCTTTTGGCTTTTGGCTCTTGGCTCTTGGCTCTTGGCTTTTGGCCTGGCTTGGCTTTTGGCTTGGCTTTTGGCTTTTGGCTTGGCTTGGCTTGGCTTGGCTTGGCTTTTGGCTTTTGGCTTTTGGCTTGGCTTTTGGCTTTTGGCTTTTGGCTTTTGGCTTTTGGCTTTTGGCTTTTGGCTTTTGGCTTTTAGCTTGGCTTTTGGCTTTTGGTGGCTTTTGGCCTGGCTTGGCTTTTGGTGGCTCTTGGCTTGGCTTTTGGTGGCTTGGCTTGGCTTTTGGTGGCTTTTGGCTTGGCTTGGCTTGGCTTGGCTTGGCTTTTGGCTTGGCTTTTGGCTTTTGGCTTTTGGCTTTTGGCTTTTGGCTTTTGGCTTTTGGCTTTTGGATTTTGGATTTTGGCCTGGCTTGGCTTTTGGTGGCTCTTGGCTTGGCTTTTGGTGGCTTGGCTTGGCTTTTGGTGGCTTTTGGCTTGGCTTGGCTTTTGGTGGCTTTTGGCTTGGCTTGGCTTGGCTTGGCTTGGCTTGGCTTGGCTTTGTTTGGCTTTTGGCTTGGCTTTTGGTGGCTCTTGGCTTGGCTTGGCTTGGCTTTTGGCTGGCTTTTGGCTTGGCTTTTGGCTTGACTTGGCTTGGCTTTTGGCTTGACTTTTGGCTTGGCTTGGCTTGGCTTGGCTTGGCTTGGCTTGGTTTGGCTTTTGGCTTGGCTTTTTGCGGCTTTTGGCTTGGCTTGGCTTGGCTTTTGGCTTTTGGCTTTTGGCTTTTGGCTTTTGGCTTGGCTTGGCTTGGCTTGGCTTGGCTTGGCTTGGCTTGGCTTTTGGCTTGGCTTGGCTTGGCTTGGCTTGGCTTTTGGCTTTTGGCTTTTGGTGGCTTTTGGCTTGGCTTGGCTTGGCTTGGCTTGGCTTGGCTTGGCTTGGCTTGGCTTGGCTTGGCTTGGCTTGGCTTGGCTTGGCTTGGCTTGACTTGACTTTTGGCTTGGCTTGGCTTGGCTTGACTTTTGGCTTGGCTTGGCTTGGCTTGGATTTTTGTCTGGCTTTTGGCTTGTTTGGCCAAGAAACAAGAAACATGGAACTCACCAACAATGGTTCAGGGAATAATACTTGACTAAGCAAACATGAGGACTATATATATACAGAGACTAGGGGAACACACGACTATGAAAACCAATGAACAACCAGAACTCATCCACATGACAAAACAATGAACCAATGAGAACATAACACATAGAGAAGGGAACCAATCAGAACAAGACACATGAAATTAGGGAAGCACGTGACATGATCACATAAGGGCAAGGAGGTCACATGACAAGAACCAGGAAACATGAAACATGACTGTGGAATTACAAAATAAAAGACATGAAAACATAAACATGAAACAAAACCCGAAACCGTGATAATATATAGTTATTACACTGTAAAAAAATTACATGAATAATAAGTTATGACAACATGTTTTTACATTGCTTTAATGCATCAAGATACAAAGTTGAGCAATTTTTCAACTTTTTTTTATAATTTATAAAAGATTCAACCCAATTTTTTAAGTCAGTTTAATGTAATAGAAATGACTAAAACATCCACGTTGATTGTACTTTTTTGTAAATTTAAGGCAGCAACTTTTAACTGCATGTAACAAAGACAGTAAAATAAGGTGTTACAATATAATAATATATAATAATTCAGCAAAATTGAATTATTCTATTTCTCATTGTGATGCAAGTCTTTGGGCTCAAGTTATTGTGGAGGAGGTTCATATTTTGCATGGCATATTTTCTCAGACGGTGAAGGATTGTCATTGATTTGCGGTTCAGTTTGTTCCTGATGTGCTCTTGTATGTGCGACGGGTCAGTGATATGGGCTTGCATTGCTTCTCTTACACCAGATCTGTCTGTTTGCTTTTATCATGATCTTATTCCCAGAGTCAAGGGCGGCTCAATATCAGAACCGTCACCAAATGAAATTATGACGCTGACCAGTGTGATGAATGGAGCTGTTTACATATTTTCTATGATTCAGACAAACCAAGGACACTTTGCTTTCTTAATATCTCTCTCACACCGGTAATACATGTTTTCACTCATTTGTTGAAACATTGGTCGTTTCTTTCAAAAAAGACAGAAACTCAAGGATTGTTGAAAATCTGACCCGTATCTGTATAAATGTTTTAGTGGCTAGGATGTCTTTCCTTGACAGGTAAACTCATTGGTGTTTCCATCCATCAGTGTTTAAACGAGCCCGTGTGCATCTTTGACATTCACATTTAGAGAACATATTGACAGTGTGTTTCCTTATTCAATTATTCCATATTTTCTTAACCCGGACATCACTGTCAAATATATTTTTCAAACCCCATTGAGGCGTCCATCCATTTGTTTTCTAGTAACTCTCTGTTATGAAACGTCACACATAATGTTGTGAAATGGATAACAGAGTAATTTCCGACACGTATGATTTGAAACGCTGAAATATTCATTACGTTGCTTTCATTTAGCATCTGCAGGGCAAAGCTGACAAGCAAAGCAATTAAAGCAGCAGCTGCTGTTGAAAACACACCCGTCGGGTCGGGTCGGACCGCTAACCCTCGCCTCCCTCCAGCACAATTGATTTGTGCCGACCAGTGTCGTTCAGCTGTAATGACACTTTATGTCAATCACCGGCGTTCTGCTGGCTAAATCCAATCCAGCGCTGGTTTCTGGGAAACAAACTTGCTCCTCTAACTTGATTTGTCAATGACGGGTAAGTCGATGCACTGGAAAGACAGTCAGTAAGAGAGAGAGAGAGAGAGAGAGAGAGAGAGAGAGAGAGAAATCAGATTGAGCTATTGAGGTGGAGCACAAAAGATGGCAGATGTTTTTGATCCATAAACTCTCAGCCGTTGGAGACTAGCATCTCACAGGGATTTGAAATACAAACATAATGGCCCGCCTGAAATCTGTGTATTAACAAATGCTAATCACCCTGCTGTGTCTTGGCAATCTTCCTCACGGATGATTCAGAAACCCTCACTTTAGTGCATCTTTCATTGAGGGCCCACTTGATACCGGTACATCGCTGATGCTTCACGGTTCATGATCTCATAACATTATCTCAATAATGAATGACTCCTGCGCTGTCTGCGCACAAAAGCTACGAGCCAGATAACAGAAAATGCTCTAAGACCGTTTTGCTTGTGTATTCAAAATGTTATTTTTGATGTAAGTTTTTTAAATGTTTAAAAGTTTTTTTTTTTTTTCTTGGTTAGGGGAGAGCAGGGCACAACCTAACATGCCATGATGACGAAACTTAGTGTGTTTATTAGTTACCATATCAACATTATATTGAGAAAAGCGCTATATAAATGTAACAAATCATCATCAATCAATCACTGGACTCTAGAGCAGTGGAGACGTGTTCTCTGAGTGACCAATCACGCTTCTCTGTTATGGGGTGGGGTTGTTTTTCAGGGGTTAGTTCCAGTGAAAGGAACTCTTAATGCTTCACCAAGACATTTTGGACAATTTCATGCTCCCAACTTTGTGGGCCCAGTTTGGGGACGGCCCCTTCCTGTCCCAGCATGACTGACCAGTGCACAAAGCGTCTCCATAAAGACATGATGAGGAGTTTGGTGTGGAGGAACTGGAGTCCTGAGCTCAACCCGATAGAACAGCTTTGGGATGAATTAGAGCGGAGACTGACGCCCGTTTCACACATACTCCGTTTGCAGTGCGTATGCGGTGCGTATTTTTTTCCGTCCCCATGTTAACGGATTACAGCTTTCACACTGCGCGCGGATGCTGTCCGTCAGTCCGTTCCAGGTGCGGTGCGTCTGCAGCAGTCCGGCGATCGTTTCCGTACCGAGTCTATTTTTTGCTGTGCTGCACTGCGGAATTAAAGTGACAGCACATTGTTCGCTTTAAAATAAACATGTACTGACGCGAAAATCAAGTAATTTTACCACATATGCATATAATTTAAAATATACTCTGTTTCAAAGTCAACACATGGCTTTTTTTTCTCGGGTAAAGCAAGGAAACGACACCTTACCTGGCATTTAGGTAAAAAAAATTGAAATAATGGAGAGCACGTACGTTCCTGGAGGTGGAAAAACAAAGGTCTTTATGACCTGCTTTTAAAAGGATTTAAAAACGAAAGAAAAGACGAGAGTCGGCTGTTTTTGTATATAGCCTATTGTTTCTAATTTAAAATGTTTATAGGCTATAAGTTATATTTAAATGTTTTGCCACTTGTGTGAGCTAAATCTAAAATATAGGCTATATAAATATAAAGTAATGAATTGAATAAAACGTTGTTTAAATGTAGGCTACTACGTTAAAACGTGACATCTATGAAAGTGTAAACAAAGAGAATTGCAATTCTGACAAGCCATGTTCAGTAACAACTTTTGGATTTGAAATAAAAATAAAAAAAATGAATAAATGCTGTGTTTGTGGTATACAACCGCGGATCAGTTGCGCGCTGCAAACGCAGCATATATGAAAGCACAACAGCGCGTGCTGCTCCTGCACCGCATACGCACCGCAACACGCACCGCAACACGCACCGCATACGCACTGCAGACGGAGTATGTGTGAAACGGGCGTGAGAGCCAGGCCTTCTCGTCCAACATCCCTAATGAAGAATCCCCATAAACACACTCCTAAACCTGGAGGAAAGAAGAGCTGAAGCTGTTAGAGCGACTCCATATTAAACCCTACGGATTGAGAATGGGATGGCATTAAAACTCATGTGCATGTGAAGGCAGGCGTCACAACACTTTTGCCGATATAGTGTATGTATTTATTCATATATATGTTTGTGAATTAATGATATATAACATAACTATATTTCATGTCAAATAATGATCTTTTAAAATTGTATTGGTAACATTTACAGCATAAACACCTTGTGAAACTTTTACTTGGGTTGATATAATCCCTCTATATTTGTGACAATATCTTGCAATTGACCATACAGACTTTAACATTCAGCATCAAGCACAACAATGGTAACAAAATATCATTTTTTTAATTAATAAGACAATTGCTGTTGTTATTGGGGTAATACTGACACAATACAGCAAATAAAATTGTAAAATAAAGTCATAAAAAGTAAAACAAAGCAATTAATTTATTCACGCCGCAATGCACTCTGGGAGTACACTTCCTCAGCTCACAGATACAAACTTAAATGGTTTAAGTAAGAACAACTTGATACAATTAAGTTATGCTTACTTAATTGAATTAAGGCAATTAGTTTGCACAATTGAATTAAGTAAACTGAACAAATTAGTTTTCATGTGATTGATGTGTTTTGAAGACCAGATAACTGATGTTCTATTAATGTTACTGATATTTGTTCAGCTGGGGAACATTGGACTCATTCTGAAGATAATGATAAGCTTTCGGTCAGTGTCGTCAGAAGATCAAAACACCCTAAAACATGTGGAGACTTCACTAGTGTGGTATCAGCGCTCTCAGCTCGACAGATAACTCATGCTATACCAGAGAGAGCTAATATAAACACTGCAAACCCCAGTCAGCAAAACACACAACTGTAATTAAAAAGCAAAGGGAAATGTATAGCCGCATATGCAGTCCAGAAGCTGAAAAAAGGCTTTATTTGCAAAAAATATAGTAAACACAACATGTGTGCCATTAATTCTGAAGGACGACTTCTACAGACACACTCGAGCAACTGAGCCTAATGCACTTCAGTTTATTCTAAGGGTGTTTTCACACCTGAGAGTCCGCACCAATGTCTGAATCGAACACTCAAAAAAATGATAGGTTGGATTTACTTAATTTTTTTATGTCAACAGGTTCCACGTAATTCGGTTAAGTTGAATTTAATTAAAATGGCTTATTTCAGTAATTTAAGTTTTTTACGTGAGGTTAATTAAATGCCATTTAGTTAAATCAGATTAACATTCTTAATTTTTTCCAAAACTATTCAATTGAATTATTCTAAAATGAATATAAAAAACAAAGTAATCCAGTTTAATTGATTATTTTTATTTAGTGAAAAACTATTTTTACAACATTTACAAAACCTTTTACAAGGTCTTATTGGCTAGCCAGAAGATGGTTGTGTTACATCCATGGCATGCCCAAAGTAGATGTTTTTTTTTATTATTAAAACAACTTTAACTGTTCACCAAACATATGTTCACCACAATAACCTCCAAAAACACTAACATAACACAAACTTTTAAATACCAACCATTAGGCATTAAAAAGTCTCTCAATTTTCTCATCTTGTTAAAAACGCATCAACTAGCACTTTATTTAAACATTTACTCTCCCAATTCAGGCCCTTTGCAAAGCATGATGGGAAGTGAAAGTCTTGTTTGATTGGATTACTTGATTGAAATGAAAACATCAAGTTATGTCAAAGAGTAACGGTTTTAAGTCAGTTCAACATGAATCAATTACATTTGAACCAGAAACCTGATATAATTGTGTTAAATCAAGATGAATTGCTTAAATAAAGTGAACAGCATCATTAATAATTTTTTGAGTGAACTTCATGTTTTGATGCATTTGATACATTTGGTTAGTTTTGGTTTGGTTTCACATTGCAATTATGCGAGCGCATGAAGAACTGTACATATGTGGGCGGCATCTTCACATTGATTGGTTTGTGACATTTCAGGCTTTCTATACACATATTTCTCATGTCTGTGAGGCTGAGTTTGGGTTTATTTATGAGACGTGTTCAAGAGCAATCGTGATCGCGCCGGCGCCTCCATGTCACATTTATTGTCTGCTATAGTCTATTTGCTTCTTATTTATTAAATCCAGGCAATTGGCTGATGAAACATTGATTAAAATTAAGATGCAATTTATACAAAACTAAATTCATGTTAAAGAAAGGCTTTCTACAAAACAAAACTTAATGAAGTGGTCAAAATAATTTCTGATCTTCTGTCTTCTGACATATTGCGGTTCTTTGCACTTTTCATTATCAATATAGCCAAGATGAAATTTAAAAGGAACATTATAATATTTAAACATAAGCAGGAACTTCCTGAAAATGCTCTGAAAGTCTGAACCGTACAGACTAGAAACGAACCGACTAGAAACGAACACTGAAACAAATTATTAAATTAAGCATAATTAATTTGTGCTCGTTTAAATAATTTAAATTTAGTTTTTTGATTTTAATTTTTAAAAATTAATTGGTTTTATGGAAATTGCATGTGTTTTTGCTTAAATTGAGACAAAATAAATTGATTGCGACCACTTACGATAAAATTTTTTAGTAAATTCAACGAATCATTTTTTTCAGTGAACCAAACCTTTGTTCAGTTTGATCCGGACCAAGACTTTTCGTCGGACCAAATTTCGTCTGTTTGGTCTGAACCGTGGTCTAAGGGAGGTTTCACACCTGTAACTTTGATTCGGATCAAAATGAAAAGTCCGAAAATCCAGACCAAACAAGGTAGGTGTGAAAGGGCCCTAAATCACTGGAAGGAATATTATAAAGAAAAATACAATGATCCCATTATGGGAACCTCGAAAATATTATATATGAGGTGCCCGAAGAAAGCCCTTACATAGAAGAGTTTTCAAGAAACTACATCTTCAATTGACCTATGGGTAAGCCCCTCCCCTCGAACACAGATGAGCCAATGGCAGTTGAGTACCAGTTCTCACATTACACTCAGACATCTTTAGGTTTCAGGGCCATAGAGAAACTGGGAAGATCCAAAGCTCTCAATGGTTTGATTGTGATTATGCTACAAAAATGGTAAAACGATGTGCCTGTGGAACTGTAACTCTGATTCCAGGTGTCCTGAGAGGATGGGCAATGGAATTTATTTTACTCCATTTCCTAAACCCAAACGAGACAGAGCAAAATGTCTGCTTTGGATTAAGCTGTGGCAGGTGAAGTAACCTGGTTCCCTGAGGATTCAACCCCAATCCCAAAGAAGACGAAAACATTCATGTTCTGGTTGCCATACCCTCATTACGATTAAAGTTAGTGAGTTCATGCTAACGTACAAACCGAAATAACACAATTTTCTCTCGTCATGTTACAGTGTAGGTCAAAAACACATACACGAAGGCCTTCATTCCAGGGCCTCTCCATGTTAAACTGGTTCAATATAAATGAATTTAATCTGCGGGACATGAACAGTGTTGATCCTGGATGTTGATCATCTGACATTGCGATCCAAACCCTCGCTTCCTTATTAATTAAATTGTACAGTATTGATTTTGACTATTCCTCTATTTCACTGTACACTATATCTTTGTTCTCCTCCTGGAGATGGAAAGTGTTCAATCGCAGCCTCTTCTCTGAGGAATAGAGACTTCAGAGACCGAAGCACATCGACCCAGCTTTCCCATTTTCCCTCAGGAAAACATTGTGGATGAAATTCTCATTGAGATGCTTGATTAAAATGCAAATTTACAGAAATAAAGTAAATATACGGAAGGGGAAATAAAACTATTATAAACATGACATGTTTAATTACTGTATGTTTATTGCTGAACATTCACAGGATTTTAAACTGTAATTTTATTGCACAATATTTTGATCAAATAAATGCTTTGTAAATACATTGCATATTTTAATATATTATTATTAGATTGTATTTAAGATTACTGTAAAGTACACTCTAAAAAATGCTGGGTTAAAAATGGACTAAATGGACACTGGGTTAAACAACCCAATTGCTGGGTTAGTCCATTTTCAACCCAACTTGGGTTATTTTTAACGCAGCATTTTTTTTAGAGTGTATTATTGTAAAGTAAATTTGACAAGAACATACTATTTAATTAAAAGTGTTACTTCTTACTTCTGTTCTTTCCTACAGACCTGTAAAATGAGCTCAGTTTGTGTGTTTGCATGTAACATTAGAGTATAATTCTCCCTTACTCAGTCTAATGCCACAGGAACAGCCAAGTCTGCAATTTTGTTATCATCTTTAAGAAGCTATAAAAAAGAGAAAAACATCTTTTATTATGATTTTCTGCTTCTTTCAAGCAGAAACGGAGCTGCAGGTCATGGCAAAAAAAAAAGGAAAGGATATATGACATTTCATATTTGACAGCAGCTTCTGTAAGTTAGAAATGTTAAACAAATGACAAAAATTAATACACTTTTGTCTAATTTCGCCATTTTGATTTGAACTAGGCCTATGTAATGTCATGTATAATTTAATGAACAAACAAGAAATATTAACAAAGCTGTTTTCTTCAGATTAGGCATAAGATTAGTAATGAATGTGTGCATATTGTAAATTAATAACTCCATGTGTAGCTCTCAGTAAATAATAAAGCTCAGCTTTTTTTCAGCCTGTATTGGGCATTAGATTAGTAATGTGCACATTATGAATTAATTTAATACATTTAGTTACCTAGCTTTCCTGTTAGTCTTCGGAAATGATTCATAAAGCATATAAATATCAGTTAAACATATGTTTACTTTCTTCACTGACAAAAATGGAAAAATTTATTCAGTCATTTCTGCCCATGACATGGTTTTCAAGTTATGGTTATCTCATTTTTGGGCGTTCAGAACATCTTAAAATGCACATATGTAGATCATAGAAATCTAAATTTTCTCGAGGGGCCATACCCCCGAAACAAAATAATAAACAGCCAATATCGTCTAAGGTTACGTATGTAACCTCTGTTCCCTGAGAACAGGGAACGAGCGCTGCGTCTAGCTGACGCTATGGGGAACGCCCTCGGCGTGACTGGTGTCTGAAGCTACTATCGAATCACGGCAAAGTCTTTGACCGACGTCAGCCCATGACGTCATCAACGTGCGACCCGGAAGTATAAAAGGGCGCCGTGCCAACACATACACATCTTCTCGTCTGAAGGGACTGTATGGCAGATAGGCCCTGAAGCATGGCAACGCGACGCAGCGCTCGTTCCCTGTTCTCAGGGAACAGAGGTTACATACGTAACCTTAGACGTTCCCTTTCGAAAGGGAACTCTCGCTGCGTCTAGCTGACGCTATGGGGAACGATATACCAACGCCGCCATGCTGAGGGGAGTGTCTGCCCATTGGCAGTGACAACTGTCAACTCAAGTAATTCATAGAAAAACCTGAGCGATTCCCCCTCAGGTCCTGGGCTGACAGTGACAGCACTCCCTACGGTCATAGCCCAAGGTATACAACTAAACGGAACCCTAACGCACTGCGTGGAGTTCCATCTAGACAGCTCGAAGGCCCGGGACCACTACTTCCAAAGAAGGGGTCCCTTCAAGGGAATGTGGCTAGGGGACCCGAAGGAACCCCAGCCAGTCACTACTCGGGAAATGTTCTCCCGAGTGCCACCAGGGAGGCCTGACCTGGTGCCCTAAGTGTTATGGACACTTCGGTTTAGCCAACCCTGTCTGTTCAAACAGAGCCTCTGGATGGTGCCCAAGGGGCGTCCAAGCTAAGGGACTGAAACACAGGCAGTCTTACTTAGCCCGGAACTCAGAGACGGGTTATCCAAGAGAGCAACACTCAGCGTAGTGCTTTTTTAACCCTTGCTATCGAGGGGAGTCTGCCTGCTCAAATCAAGGATCTACCAGGTGCTTGTGTTTCAAAGCAGTAGGGAGGCCGAAAGGGCCTTAATGACTGATCTAACAGGGAGGCCTCATGAGAGGCCTACGACCGTCTGACCAGGCTCAGGCGGCTGAGCACTCATAGACGACCCTCATTGAGGGGAGCAGCTGAGCCTGCCTGGCGAGTAACCTCCAGCTGTAGGCCCAACTACCACAATTTCTCACAGAGAACTGGTAATCAAAGTGCCTAGCTCAGGAACTTCAACTTCAAGGAGGCCCTGTGGGCCTACTACTTGATAGCGGGTATTCCAGGGAGGCCTATAGAGGCCTACTACCTAACCGCAAGCCATGCTGGAAACCCAAGCATCCAGGCTTGGGACTCCGTCCTCAGGGAGGCCTTAGTGAGGCCTACTACCTGACAGCAATACCGCCTGCTGAGGTTACCCTTGTTTTCTCAAGGAGGCCTATGGAGGCCTACTACTTGACAGTCAAGCTACGCAGGCTAGTCGGGCATCCTGTTTAAGGAACCCGTCCTCAAGGGAGGCCTATTTAAGGCCTACTACCTGATAACCAGCCTTTAGGGAGGCCTGGAGAGGCCTACTACCTGATTGCAATACGTGCTAAATGACTGGGTCCCAGGAACACCTCAGGGAGGCCTGATGGGGCCTACTACCTCGTTCGAGTGACCACCATCTGGGACTCGACAGTCAAGCTACGCAGGCTTTTCGAGCATCCTGATTAAGGAACTCGCCCTCAAGGGAGGCCTATTAAGGCCTACTACCTGATAAGCAGCCTTCAGGGAGGCCTGGAGAGGCCTACTACCTGTTTGCAATACGTGCTAACTGTTTCAAATGACTGGGTCCCAAGAACACATTAGGGAGGCCTGATGGGGCCTACTACCTTGTTCGAGTGACCACAATCTGGGAGCTCACCCTCCGGGAGGCCTATTGAGGCCTACTACCCGACAGTCAAGCTACGCAGGCTTTTCGAGCATCCTGATTAAGGAACTCGCCCTCAAGGGAGGCCTATTAAGGCCTACTACCTGATAACCAGCCTTTAGGGAGGCCTGGAGAGGCCTGCTACCTGTTTGCAATGCGTGCTAACTGTATCAAATGACTGGATCCCAGGAACGCCTTAGGGAGGCCTGATGGGGCCTACTACCTCGTTCGAGTGACCACAACCTGGGAGCTCACCCTCAGGGAGGCCTATTGAGGCCTACTAGTCGACAGTCAAGCTACGCAGGCTATCCGAGCATCCTGATTAAGGAACTCGCTCTCAAGGGAGGCCTATTGAGGCCTACTACCAGATAATCAGCCTTTAGGGAGGCCTGGAGAGGCCTGCTACCTGTTTGCAATTCGTGCTTAACTGTTTTAGATGACTGGATCCCAGGAACACCTTAGGGAGGCCTGATGGGGCCTACTACCTTAGAATTTAACAGCAGGTCTTCAGGGAGGCCTGATGAGGCCTACAACCTGCCTCTGGGAGTGACCACAACCTGAGAGCTCACCCTCAGGGAGGCCTAATAAGGCCTTACAACTAACAGCGGGCCTTCAGGGAGGCCTGATGAGGCCTACAACCTGATAGCCGCCAGGCTAGCTGTCCCGATGCGCACATCGGTACATACCTCCAGTGAGGCCTGGTTGAGGCCTTCCAACTGAAAACGCGCCTTGTTCAAGAGGCCTACTGAGGCCTACAATTGACAGCCGACCTTCAGGAGAGCGTATTTGCCCCTTTTTAACCTGATAGCCAGCTAGGCTAGCAGTACCTTGATGCCTCAGCATTGGCACCTGCCTTACTAGAGCCTCCGATCTAAGTGGTACATATTACCAACGGTGGCGGTGCCTCAGCAACGCG
Organism: Gobio gobio; assembly: GCF_949357685.1. Lineage (NCBI taxonomy): Eukaryota > Metazoa > Chordata > Actinopteri > Cypriniformes > Gobionidae > Gobio > Gobio gobio. The sequence continues at coordinate 1,915,433 of NC_137119.1, read as the reverse complement.
CCTCCTTCATCCACATCCCAACTGACGCCTCAGCGTTCAGTCATTGATGAATACCCAACTCTATACAGGAAACCTGGGGTCTGTAAGAAATACATATTTTTAGTGTAATACACAAAAATGACCACTCTCACCTGCGGCATGCTGAGCGAAGACTCATTGTGCGGTTCTCACCACCATGTTCTACCGCCCTTGAATGCCTGAAAGGGGCGTTCTCACTGAGCAGGTCCGGGCGGGCCGTCAGAACATAGTTCTACTCATCATGGGCCCGCCTCAGGCCTGATGTAAGAAGTGCCTGGGTAAAAAATCATTAAAAGACATTAAAAAGGAAAAAGGAGAGGGCTAGGATGTAACCGCCCTCAAGGGAAGTGATCCATCACCAACGCCGAGAGCGTTGGTCCTGGATCACCTCCCTCAGATCCTTTTTCCCCCCGGGAATCCCATCTCCTCTGTGCCCTGCTCCTCCACGGAGGGGGGGGCACGAGAGGAGACGCTAGCCCTCTGGTCCTGCCTACGGTCCTCAGACCGTGAAGGACCAGGTCCCGCCTGCCTGGGTGGGGGCGCGGATCTCAGCGGTATGCATGTCTTAAATGCCGCTGAACGCGCCTTCGCCTCCCTGAACTTTCCAACCCCCGCCTCAACGGAGGTGCCGAAAAATTCAGTCGGCGAAACGAGGAGAAAGCCTTTCTCTTTCTCCCCGATATCAGCCAGGCTCAGCCACAGATGCCTCTCCGTGACCACCATAGCCGCCAAGATTCAAGATTCAAGATTCAAGAGTTTTATTTGTCACATACACAGTTATATACACAATATACAACTGGCAGTGAAATGTAAACAGGTCCGCTCCATGGACAGTGCAAATAACAGTTACAAGAAATTAAAATAGAAATAGAATAAAATTAGAATAAAAAGTATTAACATAAGTAGAATTATAAATAAATCAAGTAAAGATAAAAATAGGAAATAAGATAAAATAAAAATATAAAAAATATGTGGATATGATAAGTGAGATAAACTGTAGACTTAAAAATAAGTGGTTAACATAAAATATATATATATGTATATATAAAGAAGTATAATGTGCAAGGTTTATTACATGTTGTTACACAGTAACAATAGGAACAGGAACGTAAAGTGCAGTGCAATGGCAGTATGTGGATGTTAATGTTTAAACTGGATGTTTATGCGTGTGCGGGGTGAAGTGAAGTCACGTGACTGAGTTCAGGAGTCTGATGGCCTGGGGGAAGAAACTCCTCCTGAGTCTTTCAGTCTTTGCCATCAGACTACGGAAGCGCTTACCAGATGGCAGCAGGGTGAAGTGAGAGTTTGCAGGGTGATTAATGTCTCTGATGATTTTAGTAGCTCTACCTCTGCAGCGTTTGGTGTAGATGTCCTGCAGAGACGGGAGAGCTGAGCCTGAGATGCGCTCGGATAAGCGCACCACTCTTTGCAGGGCTTTGGAATCATGACTGGTGCTGTTCCCGTACCACGCTGTGATGCACTGAGTCAGGACACTTTCTATCGCCCCTCGATAGAAAGTTTTCAGGATGGCTGGTGAAACCCTGAATTTCCTCAGCTGGCGCAGGTGGTACAGTCTTTGCCTGGCTTTTTTCACCTGTGTCTGGATGTGTGTAGTCCAGGTCAGATCCTCGGAGATGTTCACACCCAGGTATTTGAAGCTGCTCACTCTCTCTACCGGTGTCCCGCTGATCATGAGAGGGGAGTATGACCGATGCTGTCTCTTCCTGAAGTCCACAATCAGTTCTTTGGTCTTGTTAACATTCAGAGAGAGACAGTTGTCCTGGCACCATGATGTCAGTTGCTCCACTTCGTCCAAGTATGCCGTCTCATTGTTGTTGGAGATGAGACCCAGGACAACAGTATCATCAGCAAACTTGATGATGGAGGTGGAGCTGTGTGTGGACAAACAGTCATGGGTGTAGAGAGAGTAGAGCAGGGGACTCAGCACACAGCCCTGTGGAGCTCCAACACTCAGGGTGATGGAGGTGGAGGTGAACTGGCCTACTCTCACCGCCTGGGGTCTGCCAGTGAGGAAATCTTCAATCCAGAGGCAGAGAGAAGAATTCAGGCCTAGATCCAGGAGTTTGTGTGTTAGCTTAATGGGAACTATGGTGTTAAAGGCTGAGCTATAGTCAATAAATAGCAACCTGACATAGTTCCCACTTTTGCTGTCGATGTGAGTGAGGCAGGAGTGAAGGACGTGAGAAATGGCATCTTCAGTCGATCTATTGGGACGATAGGCAAACTGAAGAGGGTCCAAAGTGTCAGGAATGGAGGAGCAAATGTTGTTTTTAATGAGTCTCTCAAAGACCTTCATGACTAAAGATGTGAGAGCCACTGGACGATAGTCATTTAGGCAAGAGGGTTTACTGATCTTAGGTACAGGGATGATGGAGGATCGTTTGAAGGAGGTGGGGACAACAGATGTAGCAAGGGACTCGTTAAATATGGATGTAAAGAGCCCTGCGAGCTGATCAGCACAGGACCGCAGAACACGACCTGAAATACCATCCGGCCCAGCAGCTTTCCTGACATCCACACGTTTGAGTGCCCTCCGAACCTCGTCCTCCGAGACAGAGATCACGTGACCGTTGCTGCTCTGAGGGACTCTCTCTGACGCGTCACTCGCCGGAGTCGCGCTGCCGCGATTACCATCAAAGCGAGCGTAGAAAGAGTTTAACTCGTTCACCAGCAACGGATCAGCTCTCACCTCTGCAGAGGATTTAGTTCCAAAAGCACAGATGGTTCTCAGTCCCTGCCACATCCGCCGGGAGTCGCTGAGTTGGAAATGAGATTCCACTCTGTCTTTATAGCGGAGTTTTGCGGCTTTAACGGCGCGCCGGAGGGCGTAACATGAAGCTTTGTACTCCCTCATATCCCCCGTTAGGAGACCGGCATTGTAAGCGGTGGTGCGCGAGTTTACTGCAGTGCGAATTGAACTGTCCACCCACGGTTTCTGATTAGGGAAGGACGTTATAGTTATTGTTTGTGTGGCTTGCTCTGTCAGTGTGTTAATAAAGCAGAGCGCCACTTCTGTGAACTCGCTGACGTCTTCAGAACTCGCGCGGAACATGTCCCAGTCGACGTCATCAAGAGCTGCCTGTAGCGTGATCTCTGAATGGGATGACCAGCGTTTGACTTCCCTCCTCACCGGGGGCTCTTGAACGAGCCTTTGTTTGTATTCCGGTGTGAGGAAAATGGCGGCATGGTCCGATTTGCCAAAAGCTGGCTGTGAACGAGCTTTGTAGGCGTTCTTAAACGGAGAGTAGCAATGATCCAGTGTGTTTGCTCCTCGTGTGGGACAGGAGACATGCTGGTGAAAGTTTGGCAATACTTTCTTTAGGTTTGCTTTGTTAAAATCACCCGCGACGATGAAAGCAGCGTCGGGGTGTTTGTTTATGAAGCCGCTGGTCACATCATGGAGGGCAGATAAAGCCAGCCCCGTGTCTGCTTGTGGTGGAATATAAACGGCAGTGCAGATGACCGAGGAAAACTCCCTCGGCAGGTAGAAAGGCCGGCACATGAGAGTTAAATGTTCCAAGTGAGGCGAGCAGGATCGCGAAAGAATGGAGATGTTCCTAGGATCGCACCATTTCTTGTTTATCATGAAACACACTCCACCGCCTTTAGATTTCCCGGCCTCGGCTGTTCTGTCCATCCGAAAAACAGAGAAGTTCTCGGACGGCGTCACGGCTGTATCCGGGACCGCTGGCGTGAGCCATGTTTCGGACAGACAATAGATGTTGCAGTCTCTCATGTCCCGTTGAAAACTTATCCTGGCTCTAAGATCGTCCATCTTATTCTCCAAGGATTGGACATTTGCGAGCAAAATGCTCGGGAGAGGAGGACTGAATGCTCTTTTTCTCAGTCTGTTGCGGATCCCAGCGCGTTTCCCGCGGTGTTTTTTGAATCTTCGCCGTCGACTCGAGTGGCCATTGTTCAACTCGGCGTCCCGGCGAATCTCAGATGGAAGATTGGAGAAAGTGTCCTGAAACAGGTCAGTGTAGCGGTAACCAATTTCCAGAAGTGTTTTGCTGTCGTAACAGATCAAAGCAGATGATCCGTTGGAAAAAATAGAGAGTAAAAGAGAGAGCCATAGAGCGGCCGATGGCATCAGCAGTCTGCTTGGTGGCCCGGAGAGCAAGATCTGTGGTGCGGCGCAGCTCGGCAACCGCCTCAGGGGACAGCCCAGCCCCCTGGTCGAGATCCTCCAGCAGGTCCGCCTGGTACGCCTGAAACACCGCCATGGTGTGAAAAGCAGCACCAGCCTGACCCGCTGCCGTGTATGCCCCTGCCATTAAAGCACAGTTTGAGCTCTCAGTGTTGATGCCCACGAAACGCGAGAAAAGTCCGCAAACTTTCCTCGCCAGTCGGTAGCCTCAACACATATCCATATTCCCCTATCCCCTCGACATCAGCGAAGTTAAACGCTGATGCTGATGAATATTGGGTCGAATATGGATTCTTCCATGCCCTCTCGATCTCTGTAAGAAGATCAAGAAGGAATGGAAGGCTCATCTGAGCTGATGGTTTATGGCCAAGGAGAAAACGATCGTGTAATCTACCACGAGCGATCTCTCCTCTAACGCGCCAACATGGCAGCCGCAGCCTGCCTGCAGTACGTTCCATAACATTCATCAGCTCAGCATACACGGTCAGGGTGGCTGAGAGGATTCATACCACTCTCACCAGCCATCCCTAAGAGCACTTGCTGTTTAGTCTCGTTAACCGCCAGATCGTCGCGACGATCGGCGAGCTGCATCTGAGAACCCATGATGTATGCCAACGCTCAGCCTCAGCTTGAGCGGGACAGCATCATCCAGTCCCAGATGCCAAACTTTCTTCCCTCAGGAAAAAAGCCAGACTAGAGTGGAGCGATCTCAGATTGAAAACCGCTCACACTCACACACAAACAACTTCAAATGAACTTGACTGTGCATGCTCTTGATCCCAGGCAGTAAATACACACTCGTGTGTATTAACAATTGAATTTGTTTTACCTTAACTCGTATAGCAGTTCAAACAGACAGTCCCTGAAGACGAGAAAGATGTGTATGTGTTGGCACGGCGCCCTTTTATACTTCCGGGTCGCACGTTGATGACGTCATGGGCTGACGTCGGTCAAAGACTTTGCCGTGATTCGATAGTAGCTTCAGACACCAGTCACGCCGAGGGCGTTCCCCATAGCGTCAGCTAGACGCAGCGAGAGTTCCCTTTCGAAAGGGAACCTAATATGCATACTAATAAGCTACTAGTTAATAGTGAGAATTGGACCCTAAACTAAAGTCTTACCTATTTTTATTTTCATATCCTCTCTGGGGGCTGAGCCGCCCTATAATGAAAATCCTAAAGTCGCCCCTGGATTGTCTTTCATAACAAACCATTCATCCATGGAAAGATTATTTATTCAGCTTTCATATGATGTATACATCTCAATTAAAAAAAAATTGACCCTTGTGACTGGTTTTGTGGTCCAGGGTCACAAATGCAAATAATTAAATGTATCTTGATCTGACGCATTTGGGCAAACACCTTAAAAAGCAATGGAGGACCCTGAGTGATGCCGAGCGGTCCTGACCAATATCAATATGTGACGAGTTGGGAGTGAGAACGTGTTGGATTTTCTCGTACAGACGAAACGATTGTCAAAACAATCCCCATTCACACAGATCAGCCAAAACAACTGAAATCTCTGTATTCTGCTGCCAGGCCAGTAGATGGCGATGAAACACTTTAGACATGTGCATGACATCTTCGTTTTCACAGATTTGCGGGTTTTTTTCTGTTGACACGTCGGCCATTTTCTAAAACTTGCACTTTGAAACGTGTTTTCAAAAGTTTGCATGTTCAGGCACCGAAAACGCTGTAAAAGAACGACCAAAACACATAAAAAGTTGTAGGTTTTTAGTTGAGAACATGTCGTGTAAACAGCCCTAAGCCTCGCTGCAGTTTTGTCGTCTGTCGCTTTAAATGAGCTCGAGCTCTTAAAGCAGGATGGATTCTGATTGGCTGTCAATGTTTATCAGCTGGAAAAATGTTGTGAAAGTGAATCCAATGATATTGTTTATTATAATCGTGGTACATTTGAAATGATTTTTAGAAGTATAAATGAATCATTATCATTCTTATCATCCTTAAATATGCCATTTTTGAAATAATTGTAAATTGTAATGTTTAGCAAAGAAAAATCTAAAGGTCTATTTTATTGAAATGATTGAACACATTGCCCACCAAACAGCTGGCATTGAGACAATTAACTTGATCCAACAATCCCTTGATTTAATGAGTCTCTGCAGACTTTGTTAATTGTTCACATATGAAATGTATAAGAAAAGTTATAAAGAAGACCTCAAGTAAATGATGATCTGAAGTTATATTGATAACAACACGAGTTCTTTTATTAGTAACACTTTATTTCCATAGTTCACTTTAGACTTCTACTGACTATAAGTAACTTTGCATATACAATCAACACGTAAAAGCAAAAACATTCTCACAACATATTTAGCATGAGATTCTGGGGAACACATATTCACTATTAACCACGACTTTTACCTCAATGAACTCGTAATTACTGCTTATTAATAGTTAATAGAGTAGTGGTTAAAATGTTGGTATTGGGCAAGGGTGTAGAATATGGGCATGCATTAATATGTGCGTTATAAGTACTAATAAACAGACAATATCCTAGTAATATGCACTGTTAACCCGGATAAGTTGAATTTACCTAAAAAAATTAAGTAATGTGAACTTTGAGTTAATTTAACTTAAAATAATGTGTAATATCTATTACTTTGTAGTTATATATTTAAGTTCAACTTACTAAGTAAGTTAAGTTTATATCTATTGTTTTATTTTTAAATTTGTTATATCAAATAAAAGGTATATTCATACAATTTTCTGTTTTAGTTCAATTCAATTCCAAAACATACACACCATAAAAACACATCTGTTCAGTTTACTTCATTCAATTGTGCAAACTTGTTGCCTCAAGTTGTTCTTACTTAAACTGTTTAAGTTTTGTCAACTTAATTCCATCTGTGATCTCAGGAAGTGTACTCCCAGAGTGCATTGCGGCATGAATACATTAATTGCTTTGTTTTACTATTTTTGGCTTTATTTTACCATTTGTCTTTTGTCAATATAACCCCAATAATGACAGCAAATAAAATTGTAAAGGTATTATTAATAAGAAAAATTTAAATAAATAATAAGAAAAAACCTTGTTACCATTGTTGTGTTTTGATGCGTGTGTGTGTGTGTGTGTGTGTGTGTGTGTGTGTGTGTGTGTGTGTGTGTGTGTGTGTGTGTGTGTGTGTGTGTGTGTGTGTGTGTGTGTGTGTGTGTGTGTGTGTGTGTGTGTGTGTGTGTGTGTGTGTGTGTGTGTGAAATACAGAAATATAGAGGGATTATATCAACCCAATTAAAAGTTTATGCCATAAGTGTTAGCAAAAAAATTTTAAATGATCATTATTTGACCTGAAATATAGTTATGTTATATATCATATATATATATATATTTCTTGTTGCATCACTGCAGGAAGAGAATTATAATAATATGAATGAAGTTCCAAGTGCCGAATCAAATCGAACACGGATCCCCATAATGGTGTCCGGAAGTGGAGGAAATGAGTGAAAAGTTCAAATTTAAAATTGCCCCGCCTCAAAAATCATTTGCCCGCCTGTTTATTTTTTCTCTGCCAAAATGGTACTCAAACCAGTCAAGTAATGTTTTCTTGGGTTTTCTAAGTAACGAAGGCATAGCATGCAAAGAGTTCAGATTACTACATTGTTTTAAGTAAGTTCAACAAATTATTGGACATTAGTTTACAAAAAAAAGTCTTAGTAAGAACAACTGTTGGATTCCACAGTGTGCATGATAATAAGACACTAGTTCATAGTGAGAATTGAACCCTAAACTAAAGTGCTAGCGAGATTCTTTATCATTGTTTGTGTGATAATCATGTGCTTCTAATTAAAGCTCATAAGGAGAACAAAGAGGAAAAACGGAGACATTTGAAAAGAAAGAGAAAAAAGTCCCGTGGCATTTTCCAATCCATCAGCCTGGAAAAGTGAAGCGTATCTGGAGTAAATGGGGTAAGAGCTGCTGTTTCTAATGAATTCTCTCTTGACACGTTCATTTCTCTTACTCACATTATATAAGGGTTTTGATAGATGGCAGAAATCGGCAGGCAGCTTTATTAAGTCAACAGAGAATATATATTTCTGTTACAGCATTCAGACACCTTTACAATACATGCAAGAAAGTGTTTCCCTAATCTGAGACTTCAACATCGAGCAGGAGGAGAAAATGATCGGCCTTGTGGCAGGTTTGACTCACATATCGCCGTCGTAGGTCAGAGTCTGACAACATATCACACAAACGAGAGTTAACTCCAGATCAATTCTGTTCATTGATATCAAGCTGAAATAAAAATCGGTGACACTTTATTTTAAGGTGTTTTTTTTACACTGTAATTATACATTTAAGTACTGAGAAATATTAAAGGAGGTCTAATGCTATTTCATTCTGCCTCAGTCACTGTTAGAGATGATTCTCATGATAAACATGGACAACATTTCAAAACACGAGTGTGACGGAGGATTTCTGTGCCACACACACTCCTTCAGGATTCAGGAGTTTATGGCCCTGTGTGACATCATAAAGGGTGGAACTCCTTATATGGGCTCTTCTCCTGGATGAGCACACACACACACACACACACACACACATACACTTCTTTAGTGACATTGTTAATCTCATGTCGAAAAACACTAGATCAACAATGTCACTAAGGAAGTGTGT
>NC_137119.1:1819109-1904109 GCF_949357685.1 Gobio gobio | reverse complement strand
TCTGTTTATTAGCACTTATAAAGCACATATTAATGCATGAGCATATTCTACATCACTACACTTTACAACTACATTACTAACTATTAATAAGCAGTAATTTGTGACAATTGAGCCTTAAACTAAAGTGTGACCAAAATATAATAAAACCTCAAATATCAATGACACACACTTGAGTTTTTCAGTAGTTTTTCTGTTGCACTGATGTAATGTGAAGTGTTTGATTGGTGCAGTCATAATTCATATTCTGAGGAGACTCCGGTGTGTCATCTTCTCATTGAGCTTCATTAGCCAATCTCTGTCGTCCCCGCGCCTGATTAATCGCAGATATAATGCTAATTAGCATAATGAGGGAGGACGCGGCGCTTGCTGATAGTCAACAGATCTCCGGATGCTAAACGGCTGTTTTCTCACCATCCCAGATTACTTTGCAAACCTTTGGGAAACACGAGGCAAGGCTTGATTCATGCAGGATATCTGAGACAAGACCAGGAGTGATTAGGATCTGTTTATTTAAATATGATTATTTCTTTCATCAAGTACACTCTAAAAAATGCTGGGTTAAAAACAACCTAAGTTGGGTTGAAAATGGGCAAACCCAGCGATTTGGCTGTTTTAAGCAAACATTTAACCCAATCACTGGGTTAAAACAACCCAATCGCTAGGTTAAAGCAACCCATTAGCTGGGTTAAAACAACCCAATCGCTGGGTTAAAACAACCCAATCGCTGGGTTAAAACAACCCATTTGCTGGATAAAAACAACCCATTCGCTGGGTTAAAATAACCCAAGTTGGGTTGAAAATGGACAAACCCAGCGATTTGGCTGTTTTAAGCAAACATTTAACCCAATCGCTGGGATAAAGCAACCCAATCGCTGGGTTAAAACAACCCAATCGCTGGGTTAAAACAACCCATTCGCTGGGTTAAAACAACCCAAGTTGGGTTGAAAATGGACAAACCCAGCGATTTGGCTGTTTTAAGCAAACATTTAACCCAATCGCTGGGATAAAGCAACCCAATCGCTGGGTTAAAACAACCCAATGGCTGGGTTAAAACAACCCATTCGTTGGGTTAAAACAACCCAATGGCTGGGTTAAAACAACTCATTCGCTGGGTTAAAAGAACCCATTCGCTGGGTTAAAACAACCCAATCGCTGGGTTAAAACAAAACAACCCAATCTCTGGGTTAAAACAACCCAATCGCTGGGTTAAAACAACCCATTCGCTGGGTTAAAACAACTCATTCGCTGGGTTAAAATAACCCATATGCTGGGCTAAAACAACCCAATGGCTGGGGTAAAACAACCCATTCGCTGGGTTAAAACAACCCATTCGCTGGGTTAAAAGAACCCATTCGCTGGGTTAAAACAACCCAATCGCTGGGTTAAAACAAAACAACCCAATCTCTGGGTTAAAACAACCCAATCGCTGGGTTAAAACAACCCATTCGCTGGGTTAAAACAACCCAATCGCTTGGTTAAAACAACCCATTCGCTGGATTAAAACAACCCATTCGCTGGGTTAAAACAACCCAAGTTGGGTTGAAAATGGACAAACCCAGCGATTTGGCTGTTTTAAGCAAAAATTTAACCCAATCGCTGGGATAAAGCAACCCAATCGCTGGGTTAAAACAACCCAATGGCTGGGTTAAAACAACCCATTCGCTGGGTTAAAACAACCCATTCGCTGGGCTAAAACAACCCAATGGCTGGGGTAAAACAACCCATTCGCTGGGCTAAAACAACCCAATGGCTGGGTTAAAACAACCCAATCGCTGGGTTAAAACAACCCATTCGCTGGGTTAAAAGAACCCATTCGCTGGGTTAAAACAATCCAATCGCTGGGTTAAAACAAAACAACCCAATCTCTGGGTTAAAACAACCCAATCGCTGGGTTAAAACAACCCATTTGCTGGGTTAAAACAACCCAATGGCTGGGTTAAAACAACCCATTTGCTGGGTTAAATTGTTTTGGGTTTTTGTGTCAATTTTCAACCCAACTTGTGTTGTTTTTAACCCAGCCTTTTTTAGAGTGTACAGTTTATCATTAATAATGATGATGCATATTTTTGTTTGCATTCCATGTTTTTTTAGTGTAAATATCATGTTAGTGGTATTTAAAAAAAAAATAAAACAGTTCATATTTTAGATTGTATTCATATTTTGAATAAGCTTTGAATTGGTTTTATATATTTAGTTAAATGTGCTTTTGTCATTTTATTAGGTTGTTTTTATTGCTATTTCGTTTAATACATTTTTATTTCAGTTTAAGTTTTTATTTATTTGCAGTTCATAAGTTTTAGTGCTTCAATTTAAACTTTTTTTTCAGGTTTTTGCCTAGGTAATATTTTTAATTCTCATTTAGGTTAAGTTTTTCAACTAATATTTATACTTTATTTTATTTCAGCTTTCAATTAATATTAAAGCTGCACTATGTAAGTTTTCCGTCCACTAGAGGTCGCCTGTTCAAAACAAAGGTGTAGTTTGATGACGTCTCGTTTGAGCGCAGACTCTTGGGACATGTGGTCTTCAGCTGGTCTATAGCTGTTATTTTGAAGTAAAAAGATAAAATTAGACTCTTGGGGTAAGATGACCCAGCCATATTTGGCACAGAAGGCCCCAGGTGGCATGTTGTCACTGGTGTTATTGTTTTTAAATGTAATACTTATTGTAATTAATGGGGCTATTATTTAATATTTTCATGAATTAGATGTTCATTTCAGGCATCTTCACTTTCATTAAAACATATAGGTTAATTGAGTAAATTGTACTATGACAAAATCTATTATGTTTTATTTTTAATTTTATTTTTTTATTATGACATATCTTCAATTCAAATATGGCCAATTAAATAAATATTGTTCCCATTCAGTCGGTCACGTTCGACGTACGTCGGACGTACCGACGAATTGGGATCACTTCAGGGAGCCCCTATCAGCTTCGAGATATAGAGAACAGGCCAATGGGCCACTGGCGTGCAAGATATGCATCTCGCGCTCCGCCCCGCGCCGCGGGTATAAACAGGAAGCGAGAGCGAATGCACGCTGTCATTCACTTTGGAGCCGAACGGCGTTGATGAAGCAAGACTGCTTTTCTAAAAGAGAGCCTATCTGCAAGAGAGATGCTCCAGAGAACGAAAAGGACGCTCTGTGTTGGCGAAAAGGCACAATCAGCGCGACCGCATGTCCACCGCTGCATCAGCATAACAAACTGCTGTTCTCACAGCATCTGTCGGTCTGGTGAGGGCGTTTGTTTCAGTGAGTGCACCACAGGACTGCACTTACCACCTGTGTGTTGCCGCGGTCTTCCCCTGGGTGCTTCAGCACTGTTTAAAGAGCGTTTCCTCACAAAAGAGCAACACGGGTGTGACACTGCGTCTTTTTCAAGACGTCATTCCACTCGTGCATTTCTGGATGCGGTTGTTTCCTGTCCTGACGGCCACGATCCCTCTCGCATAAACATGTTGAGACTGTGTTCGTGGGTGATCCGTGTTCTCTCAGGGGAACGGGACCACGTCGACGCGCTGGTCATCTCGCCTTCCGCGTGAGGGTTTGAGTGTTCAGCGCGCCGTGTGCCGTCTAGCTGCCGGGTGACAGCGCGGGTTGCCACGGCAACTCTGCGCGCGTCACTCGGCGCCTCCGATGCGCGTTCGAGACTATGATGCCTCAAACGGGGTCGAGTCCCTTCGCTTATACCCCGATCTAGTCTCTTTTCTGGTGCACCAGAGGGGGGACTATTTTGGCTGATAAGCCTGGGTGACCTGAGGATTACAGTGAGGCTTCCCCACCGCGTACATCTCTGTGGGCCCCTCACTCCTCTATCGCATCGCAAGCATGTTGAGACTGTGTTCGTGGGTGGTCTATGCTCTCTCACGAGAGCATGGCCACGTCGGCGCGCTGTTTGTCTTGCCTTTTTCATAAGGGCTTGAGTGATCACGTCTCACGGCCACGCCCACTGTCTCACGTGTCTGCTGGTAGCTTACAGATGGGATTGCTGGTCCTTGAAAGGGGACCTAGCATTTCATTTGGGGCTCTAGCAGAGGACAGATGTCAATCGCTGCATCGGAGAGAGGGCTGTTATGTGTTGAAAATGAAGATGATGCTGAGATTCCCACCGTAATAGTGGGCGCTCGTGCTGAATCAGATTCATACTTGACAGCCATGCTTTCCCGGATGGCTGAGGCATAGTGCAACGCGTAAATCGCCTTGCCTGCCCCTTGCCTTTTTTCGGATGTGCATTGGAAGGCTTTGGCATTGTGGAACTATTGGTGCCAAAATATGGAACACCAATAGGGCCATAATCTGTATAAAGTTTTCCTCTCTCTCACTACCCTCATCGGTGGGGTGGCAGTGCCACTGGCAGGCCACCTCCGCCCTGCTTAGTGCACGAGGGTAGTTCTGAGCTGAGGTTGAGCTGCGCACAGCGCTGGCCCTTGGCTAGACGATGACCACCCTGGTCCAGAAACACAATTGACCCGGATTTGGTCTGGAACTGTTCTTCCCCGGAGGAGGGCCGGGTGGAAAACCATTAGTAATTCTGTTCCGCCACTGATGTTAAAAACAGCCAGTGGTACCCAAAAAAAAAAAAAAAAAAAAGAGCAGTTCCAATACCTCTGGGTCTCGGGAGTTCAGGAATGGCAGCGTGTGACGCTACAAAGCCTCGCCGCTTTCATTCCCCTCCCCACAAGAGGGCGAGAATGGCAGTGTGTGACGCTACAAAGCCTCGCCACTCTCATTCCCCTCTTCTCAGCGGTGCGTGGACAACAGTGCGCGACGCTATGCCTCGCCACTCTTGTTCCCCGCTGAGGAAGGAGGTGAGGCAGACCGTGCGCAACGCCACAAAGCCTTGCCACGCTCAGCCCCTCCTTCATTAGGGAGCGCGCTTGGCGGTGGTCGAGTGTTTGTGTTTTGTGTGTTTATATCGGGGTGTTTTGTCAACGTTTTATTAGTACTGTTGAGAGAGTAAAGCACTTTGGTCAACTTATGTTGTTTTTTAACGTGCTATAGAAATAAAGGTTGTTGTTGTTGTTTTATCTCTTTCATATGAATTTGAATGAGCATCTGCAATAATAAGACATAAACATTTCAAAATAAGAGTCCATTCGGTTACACAATGTGTTTCTCCATTTGTCCGTCTAACTTTTTCTCCTTTTTCTCCCACATGAGCTCAGTTTTCTCTGGCTAATTTTCTCCACTGCCACAGCAGTGCTGTTCCCTCGGCTCCCACAGGAGCTTCGTTTCTCTGGCTAATTTTCTCCTACTACAGCAGTGCTGTTCCCTCGGCTCCCACAGGAGCTTCGTTTCTCTGGCTAATTTTCTCCTACTACAGCAGTGCTGTTCCCTCGGCTCCCACAGGAGCTTCGTTTCTCTGGCTAATTTTCTCCTACTACAGCAGTGCTGTTCCCTCGGCTCCCACAGGAGCTTCGTTTCTCTGGCTAATTTTCTCCTACTACAGCAGTGCTGTTCCCTCGGCTCCCACAGGAGCTTCGTTTCTCTGGCTAATTTTCTCCTACTACAGCAGTGCTGTTCCCTCTGCTCCCACAGGAGCTTCGTTTCTCTGGCTAATTTTCTCCTACTACAGCAGTGCTGTTCCCTCGGCTCCCACAGGAGCTTCGTTTCTCTGGCTAATTTTCTCCTACTACAGCAGTGCTGTTCCCTCGGCTCCCACAGGAGCTTCGTTTCTCTGGCTAATTTTCTCCAACTACAGCAGTGCTGTTCCCTCGGCTCCCACAGGAGCTTCGTTTCTCTGGCTAATTTTCTCCTACTACAGCAGTGCTGTTCCCTCTGCTCCCACATGAGCTTTGTTTCTCTGGCTAATTTCTCCTACTACAGCAGTGCTGTTCCCTAGGCTCCCACAGGAGCTTTGTTTCTCTGGCTAATTTTCTCCTACTACAGCAGTGCTGTTCCCTCGGCTCCCACAGGAGCTTCGTTTCTCTGGCTAATTTTCTCCAACTACAGCAGTGCTGTTCCCTCTGCTCCCACAGGAGCTTTGTTTCTCTAGCTAATTTTCTCCTACTACAGCAGTGCTGTTCCCTCGGCTCCCACAGGAGCTTTGTTTCTCTGGCTAATTTCTCCTACTACAGCAGTGCTGTTCCCTCGGCTCCCACAGGAGCTTCGTTTCTCTGGCTAATTTTCTCCTACTACAGCAGTGCTGTTCCCTCTGCTCCCACAGGAGCTTTGTTTCTCTGGCTAATTTTCTCCTACTACAGCAGTGCTGTTCCCTCGGCTCCCACAGGAGCTTTGTTTCTCTGGCTAATTTTCTCCTACTACAGCAGTGCTGTTCCCTCTGCTCCCACATGAGCTTTGTTTCTCTGGCTAATTTCTCCTACTACAGCAGTGCTGTTCCCTCGGCTCCCACAGGAGCTTCGTTTCTCTGGCTAATTTCTCCAACTACAGCAGTGCTGTTCCCTCTGCTCCCACAGGAGCTTTGTTTCTCTAGCTAATTTTCTCCTACTACAGCAGTGCTGTTCCCTCGGCTCCCACAGGAGCTTTGTTTCTCTAGCTAATTTTCTCCTACTACAGCAGTGCTGTTCCCTCTGCTCCCACATGAGCTTTGTTTCTCTGGCTAATTTTCTCCTACTACAGCAGTGCTGTTCCCTCTGCTCCCACAGGAGCTTCGTTTAATCGGGCTAATTTCTCCTACTACAGCAGTGCTGTCCCCTCTGCTCTCACAGGAGCTTCGTTTCTCTGGCTAATTTCTCCTACTACAGCAGTGCTGTCCCCTCTGCTCCCACAGGAGCTTCGTTTCTCTGGCTAATTTTCTCCACTGCCAAAGCAGTGATGTTCTTTCCCAGAAACCTCAATCCTACATGACGGCCTGGAGATGTTTAAAGCATTTTACTTCTCTTATAAACATACCGTTCCCTGATTTTTCTCTCCTTTCAATCACCTCATTTATTTTCTACCTTAATACATCAAAGGTTACTTGAGCTGCATCCAGTTTTTTCCACAATTGATGTACGGCAATTCCTCCCCCGAGATAAACAATTCACCAACCTCTCTCTGATCAAAGGGATTCAAAGATCCCAGCCCACCCGTCCCGACACTAGACAACCTATAACGCTGGTATCCTCAAAGGTATTGACACCCTCCGCACAGACTACCAGCCCCTCAATACCGCCCGAACACTCAACGCCATGTCCTCCTAGCTTTTCTGGTTTCCTTAGATGCTTGGATTTCATCTACATTTTCAACCTCTCATCGCCAATCTAATCATATCAGTCAGAATCAAATTCTGCATTATTTTCTGTTTAACACTGTGAAGCTGCTTTGAACCAATCGGCATCGTAAAAAGCGCTTTAACTAAAGGCGAGACGACTGACCAGTCAGTTCTGGCTTAATTTTAAATGGAGAAGTTCTCCCCTGGAACCCCAGTTTCAGATGAATCTAACAAAACTGTGACACGCTTTTGGTTCCAGAAACACCTCAAATCCGTTCTCCAACCATCAGGGGTCCCAGCAAAGAACTTTTCAAGCCACTCCTTCCGTATTGGGGCAGCAACCTCAGCAGCTCAAAGTCCTCTTCCAACAGCAGATCCAAGCTCTCAGGAGATGGTCCTCCGACGCTTTCCAAAGCTATATCAGGACCAATCGGTTCCACATCAAAAAAGCCCACCAAACCCTCATTGACTAGTACACAGTAAGAATCTCCCGACCAAACACTCTTATCTTTCTCCTTTATGTTCTCAGGTTCCAGTAAGAAATGGAAAGTTTCCATGGACGCAGCTCAAGGGGAAGTTCCTTACAGCTTGAAAGAGTGGAACGTTTCCGTGCAGTATGAAAGAGTGGAAGTTCCACGCAGTACGGAAGAGCGGAAGTTCCACGCAGCGCGAAAGAGTGGAAGTTCCATGCAGCGCGAAAGAGTGGAAAGTACGAAAGAGTGTAAAGTTTCCACGCAGCGCGAAAGAGTGGAAAGTACGAAAGAGTGTAAAGTTTCCACGCAGCGCGAAAGAGTAGAAAGAGTGTAAAGTTTCCACGCAGCGCGAAAGAGTGGAAAGAGTGTAAAGTTTCCACGCAGCGCGAAAGAGTGTAAAGTTTCCACGCAGCGCAAAAGAGTGTAAAGTTTCCACGCAGTACGAAAGAGTGGAAAGTTTCCACGCAGCGCGAAAGAGTGGAAGTTCCACGCAGCGTGAAAGAGTGGAAAGTTTCCACGCAGCGCGAAAGAGTGGAAAGTTTCACGCAGCGTGAAAGAGTGTAAAGTTTCCACGCAGCGCGAAAGAGTGTAAAGTTTCAACGCAGTACGAAAGAGTGTAAAGTTTCCACGCAGCGCGAAAGAGTGGAAGTTCCACGCAGCGCAAAAGAGTGGAAAGTACGAAAGAGTGTAAAGTTTCAACGCAGTACGAAAGAGTGTAAAGTTTCCACGCAGCGCGAAAGAGTGGAAGTTCCACGCAGCGCGAAAGAGTGGAAAGTACGAAAGAGTGTAAAGTTTCCACGCAGCGCGAAAGAGTGGAAAGTACGAAAGAGTGTAAAGTTTCCACGCAGCGCGAAAGAGTGGAAAGTACGAAAGAGTGGAAAGTTTCCACGCAGTACGAAAGAGTGGAAAGTTTCCACGCAGCACGAAAGAGTGGAAAGTTTCCACGCAGCACGAAAGAGTGGAAAGTTTCCACGCAGCACGAAAGAGTGGAAAGTTTCCACGCAGCACGAAAGAGTGGAAAGTTTCCACGCAGCACGAAGAGTTGATGTTTCCACGCAGAGTGGAAGGCTTCCACGCAGCAAGTAAATGTTTTAATAATATTTTTAATATTGTTGTCTCTCCCATGTTTCTTTTTTCCTGTTTCTCTTGCAGGCAATCCCCCGGCACGATGCGCCACAACCGCCCTCAGGGGCTTACCGGTCAAGCAACCAGGCCCTTTCTTGAATGCCAGCCCGCCAAGCTCTGCACTTCTTGGGGGGTATTTAGCCAGGCGGCTGTCCTATGCTTTAGCATTTTTGGGGGGTACTCTGGGTTCGGGCCAAATTCCGAGCTCGAAGCCCTCCCCCCGGACAGCACGCCAAATACGCATTTAAACTACTCTCCATAAATGATATGTAAGTGTGAACTCGTGAAAAAATGCTGGGTTAAAAATAACCCAAGTTGGGTTGAAAATGGACTAACCATGCAATTGGGTTGTTTTAAGCAAACATTTTACCCAAGCGCTGGGTTAAAACAACCCAATTGCTGGGTTAGTCCATTTTCAACCCAACTTGGGTTATTTTTAACCCAGCATTTTTTAGAGTGTAGTGTTGTTGTTATGAATGATGATTTGCAGTGATATTCAGGGCAGAATAACCCGCCAAGCCCTCACTAAACGCCTGTGGGGAAGGGAAACCATAAAAGGTGGGCTTGTCAAATGTGTGGAGTGGAAGAATTAGCATGCTAACTTGCATTGCTGTTTTTTTACCAAGTTCCATCTCCACCACAGTGAATCCCGCTGTCATTACACCATCTCAACCGCGCACGCTCACAGGTACAGCCCATACCACTGAGGTAAACACCATTACCACAGTTACCATGGTGATAATGTATTCCAGCTAAATGGGTTTGACAGAGAAGCTGCAGGCAATCATAGATGTGGGATCAGGCCTGGGATATAGTCATGAAGACTAATCGAGCCTCATTTCATGCTCAGATTCTCTTCAGTGGATGAAGAGTCTCCATGCAAACCTTGATCAGCTTCTGACCTGTGATATGTCCAGTGTGTTCTGGACACTGCTGCCTTTCAAGTGGACAATATGACATTTTAATGCGACTCCAGGAGCGACGCGAGTGTGTTCTGCGAGTGTGTTGTGCGAGTGTATTCTGCGAGTGTGTTCTGCGAGTGTGTTCTGCTGGTGTGTTCTGCGAGTGTGTTCTGCGAGTGTGTTCTGCGAGTGTGTTCTGTTGGTGTGTTCTGCGAGTGTGTTCTGCGAGTGTGTTCTGTTGGTGTTTTCTGCTGGTGTGTTCTGCGAGTGTGTTCTGCGAGTGTGTTCTGTTGGTGTGTTCTGCGAGTGTGTTCTGCGAGTGTGTTGTGCGAGTGTGTTCTGCGAGTGTGTTCTGCGAGTGTGTTGTGCGAGTGTGTTCTGTTTGTGTGTTCTGCGAGTGTGTTGTGCGAGTGTGTTCTGCGAGTGTGTTGTGCGAGTGTGTTCTGCTGGTGTGATCTGCGAGTGTGTTCTGCGAGTGTGTTCTGCGAGTGTGTTGTGCGAGTTTGTTCTGCGAGTGTGTTGTGCGAGTGTGTTGTGCGAGTGTGTTGTGCGAGTGTGTTCTGCGAGTGTGTTCTGCGAGTGTGTTCTGTGAGTGTGTTGTGCGAGTGTGTTCTGCGAGTGTGTTCTGCTGGTGTTCTGCGAGTGTATTCTGGTGGTGTGTTCTGCGAGTGTGTTGTGCGAGTGTGTTCTGCTGGTTTGTTCTGCGAGTGTGTTCTGCGAGTGTGTTCTGCTGGTGTGTTCTGCGAGTGTGTTCTGCTGGTGTGTTCTGCGAGTTTGTTCTGCGAGTGTGTTCTGCGAGTTTGTTCTGCGAGTGTGTTCTGCTGGTGTGTTCTGCGAGTGTGTTCTGCGAGTGTGTTCTGCGAGTGTGTTCTGCGGGTGTGTTCTGCGAGTGTGTTCTGCGAGTGTGTTGTGCGAGTGTGTTGTGCGAGTGTGTTCTGCGGGTGTGTTCTGCGAGCGTGTTCTGCGAGTGTGTTGTGCGAGTGTGTTGTGCGAGTGTGTTCTGCGGGTGTGTTCTGTGAGTGTGTTCTGCGAGTGTGTTCTGCGAGTGTGTTGTGCGAGTGTGTTCTGCGAGTGTGTTGTGCGAGTGTGTTTTGCTGGTGTGTTCTGCTGGTGTGTTCTGCTGGTGTGTTCTGTGAGTGTGTTCTGCGGGTGTGTTCTGTAAGTGTGTTGTGCGAGTGTGTTGTGCGAGTGTGTTGTGCGAGTGTGTTCTGCGAGTGTGTTGTGCGAGTGTGTTGTGCGAGTGTGTTCTGCTAGTGTGTTCTGCTAGTGTGTTCTGCGAGTGTGTTCTGCTGGTGTGTTCTGCGAGTGTGTTCTGCGAGTGTGTTCTGCTGGTGTGTTCTGCGAGTTTGTTCTGCGAGTGTGTTCTGCTGGTGTGTTCTGCTGGTGTGTTCTGCGAGTGTGTTCTGCGAGTGTGTTCTGCGAGTGTGTTCTGCGAGTTTGTTCTGCTGGTGTGTTCTGCTGGTGTGTTCTGCTGGTGTGTTCTGCGAGTGTGTTCTGCGAGTGTGTTCTGCGAGTTTGTTCTGCGAGTGTGTTCTGCGAGTGTGTTCTGCGAGTGTGTTCTGCGGGTGTGTTCTGCGAGTGGGTTGTGCGAGTGTGTTGTGCGAGTGTGTTCTGCGAGTGTGTTCTGCGAGTGTGTTCTGCGAGTGTGTTCTGCGGGTGTGTTCTGTTAGTGTGTTCTGCTGGTGTGTTCTGCGAGTGTGTTGTGCGAGTGTGTTCTGCTAGTGTGTTCTGCTAGTGTGTTCTGCTGGTGTGTTCTGCGGGTGTGTTCTGCGGGTGTGTTCTGCGGGTGTGTTGTGCGAGTGTGTTGTGCGAGTGTGTTCTGCGAGTGTGTTCTGTTGGTCTCAGCAGGTTCTCATGTTCACGTCCAGCTCCTGGTGTTTATATATCAAATGCTCTGCTCATCTGTTCACTCATGGGCATCTGGTCTGAACTCCAGGTGTGATCAGGAGCATTGCTGGAGCTGCTATTGGAGGAACTGAAAACCACTGACCAACACAACACACACACACACACACACACACAAACACACACACACCTGCTCTAAAGTCACACACACACACACACACACACACAAACACACACACACCTGCTCTAAAGTCACACACACACACACACACACACACACACACACAAACACACACACCTGCTCTAAAGTCACACACACACACACACACACACACACACACACACACACACACACACACACACACACCTGCTCTAAAGTCAATAGTGCAGTATTAGTGTGTTATTTAAAGAGTGTGTTAGTGATATGAGCCTATAGGAGGAGCACAACACACACACACACACACACACACACACACACACTGATTATTACACACACACACACACACACAGATTATTACACACACAGTTACACACAGCAGCACACACACACACACACACACTCTCTCTGGTCATTACACACACAGGGACGCGCACACACACACACTCTGGTCATTACACACACACATGATTCACTAACAACATTACAGCATGATCAATAAGAAAGGCATGGTTGGTCCAACCCAAATGTGGGTCAAATATGGACTAATCCAACCGTTGGGTTACATTTTGTGAAGAAGGCTTAGGTAAAGATATGAAAATACATCTATAATTCTCTTAATTCTCAGTGGCTCAGTGGTTCATGTAGGTTGTCTACAAACTGGTTCAATCCCCAGTGGTTCAATCCCCAGTGGTTCCATCCCCAGTGGTTCCATCCCCAGTGGTTCAATCCCCATTGGTTCAATCCCCAGTGGTTCAATCCCCAGTGATTCAATCCCCAGTGGTTCAATCCCCAGTGATTTAATCCCCAGTGGTTCAATCCCCAGTGGTTCAATCCCCAGTGGTTCAATCCCCAGTGGTTCAATCCCCAGTAGTTCAATCCCCAGTAGTTCAAAACCCAGTGGTTCAATCCCCAGTGATTCAACCCCCAGTGATTCAATCTAGGCATCTGGCTTGTCGGTGGTTGAGTCGTCTTGCCTCGCGGAGATATCCAAGGTTTTTGTGGTCGGTCAGAACCAGAAATGGATGCTTGGCGCCCTCTAACCAGTGCCTCCACTCCTCCAGTGCGAGCTTGATGGCGAGGAGTTCACGGTTACCTATATCGTAGTTGACCTCCGCCGGGCTGAGCTTGCGGGAGAAGAAGGCACATGGATGGAGACGACTGGGGTTCCCCTGCTGCTGAGACAGGACCCCACCCACCCCGGTGGTGGAGGCATCCACTTCGACGACGAAAGGGATCTCTGGATCGGGTGGACCAAGAGGGGAGCGGTCGTGAAGGCATCCCTCAGGGTCTGGAAGGCTTGAGTGGCGGATGGGGTCCAGGACAGAGACTTGGGCTTGTTTCGGAGAAGGCTGGTGAGGGGGCTGGCGATGGAGCTGTAGTTCTGGATGAAGTGTCGGTAGAAATTGGCAAAACCTAGGAATCGTTGGAGTTCCTTCACGGATGATGGGGTTGGCCAGGACCGGATGGCTTCCACCTTCCTCTCATCCATCCGGATGCCACTGTGATCAATGATGTAGCCGAGAAACTGCACTGAGGGCTGATGGAAGGAGCATTTCTCGGCCTTGAGGTAGAGCTGGTACTTCCTCAGGCGTTGAAGGACCTCCGCAACGTGACGGCGATGGTCGGCCTGCTCCGGGAGTAGATCAAGATGTCATCTATGTAGACCAGCACGAACCTGTGGAGACACTCCCGGAGCACCTCATGTGTGAAGTCCTGGAATACGGAGGGGGCGTTGGCGAGTCCATATGGCATCACAAGGTACTCATAGTGACCTGTGGGCGTGATAAAGGCGGTCTTCCACTCGGTTGTAAGCGCTGTGGAGGTCCAACTTCGTGAACACAGTGGCACCACGAAGATGCTCCAGGGCAGCTGGGACGAGAGGAAGGGGATATCTGAACTAAACTGTGATGTTATTGAGTGCGCGGTAGTCGATACAGGGCCGCAAGCCTCCATCCTTTTTGGCCACGAAGAAGCTCGAAACAGTAGGGGAGGTAGATGGACGGATGTAGCCTTGCTCCAACGCCTCCTTGATGTACTCCTCCATGGCCTTCTCCTCCGGAAGTGAGAGGGGATAGATCTTCCCTTTGGGCACTGGTTCACCTGGCAGCAGATCGATGGCACAGTCCCATGGCCGATGGGGAGGCAGCTTGGAAGCCCATTGGGGACAGAAGACGTCTCTGAAGGGGGCATAATAGGCGGGAACATCCACCGGTCGTCTCTCTAACGGACTCTCGATGGACGTGGCACAGACAGGGAGATCTTGGGAACGCGGAGAGGGACGAATCGGTGGAGATGGGAAGCAGTCCGGGAAGCAGTTGTCGCCCCAATTCAGGACTTCTCCCGTCTTCCAGGAGATGACTGGGTTGTGCTGCTCTAACCATGCGCGCCCCAGGATGATGTCAGCGGTGGACTCCTCCAGAACCACTAGGTGATTGAAGGTGCTCCATGTGGAGGATTCCGACTTGTACTCCGATGGGACCCACGGAGCGGCTAACCTGCCTCCGACTGAGTGGTCTTCCGGTTACCGACTGGATTTGGTAGATCGTCGGAGTAGCGGTCGTGCGGAGCTTGAGCTGACGACAGAGGGTTCCCGAGATGAAGTTCCCGGCTGACCCAGAATCGAGGAGAGCAGTCACTGAAAGGGAGGTTCCAGCAGCAGTAAGGTTTACAGTTGTGGTGAGTGGCTTCATTTTATTGAGAGAAGGAATGATTGCACTCACCATGGGTCGAGGAGGACGGACTGGGCATTCGGAGATGTAATGCCCAGAAAAACCACAGTACAAACAGAGATTCTGGGTCAGCTGCCTCTGCCGCTCAGCTGATGTCAGTCGGGATTTCTCCAGTTGCATAGGCTCGGGGTTGGGTTCTGGAGGGCTGACACCATCTGGTCGGCGGAGGAAGGGAAAGAATGACGACTGGCCCTGGTTCTCTTCTATACACGACTGCATACTAGTGGCGAAGCGGATGGAGAGTTGTATGAAGCGTTCTAGCCCGATGGTGTCCTCGTATGCAGTGAGATGCAGCCGCACCCCAGGATCCAGACCCTATCGGTAGGTCGTGATCAGGGACTGCTCGTTCCATCCACTAGCAGCAGCGAGGGTTCGAAATTGGAGGGAATACTCTTTAACTGTGGAGGTACCTTGTTTCAGATGATAAAGCTGTTCACCGATCAACGAATCCCATGATGGTTTAGGGGTGGGTTAGGGTGGTTTAGGGTGGGTTAGGGGTGGTTTAGGGTTGTTTAGGGGTGGTTCATGTGGGTTAGGGGTGGTTTAGGGTTGTTGAGGGGTGGTTCAGGGTAGTTTAGGGTGAGTTAGGGTGGTTTAGGGTGGGTTAGGGGTGGTTTAGGGTTGTTGAGGGGTGGTTCATGTGGGTTAGGGGTGGTTTAGGGTTGTTTAGGGGTGGTTTAGGGTGGGTTAGGGGTGGTTCATGTGGGTCAGGGGTGGTTTAGGGTTGTTTAGGGGTGGTTCAGGGTGGTTTAGGGGTGGTTCAGGGTGGTTTAGGGTGGGTTAGGGGTGGTTTAGGGTGGTTTAGGGGTGGTTCATGTGGGTTAGGGGTGGTTTAGGGTTGTTTAGGAGTGGTTTAGGGTGGGTTAGGGGTGGTTCATGTGGGTTAGGGGTGGTTTAGGGTTGTTTAGGGGTGGTTCAGGGTGGTTTAGGGGTGGTTCAGGGTGGTTTAGGGTGGGTTAGGGGTGGTTTAGGGTGGTTTAGGGGTGGTTCAGGGTGGGTTAGGGGTGGTTTAGGGGTGGTTTAGGGTGGTTCAGGGTGGTTTAGGGTGGGTTAGGGGTGGTTTAGGGTTGTCTAGGGGTGGTTCAGGGTGGGTTAGGGGTGGTTTAGGGTTGTTTAGGGGTGGGTCAGGGTGGGTTAGTGTGATTCAGGGTGGTTTACGGTGGATTAGGGGTGGTTTAGGGGTGGTTTAGGGTGGTTCAGGGTTGGTTTAGGGGTGGTTTAGGGTGGTTCAGGGTAGTTTAGGGTGGGTTAGGGGTGGGTTAGGGGTGGTTTAGGGTTGTTTAGGGGTGGGTAAGGGTGGTTTAGGGTGGGTTAGGGGTGGTTTAGGGTTGTTTAGGGGTGGGTAAGGGTGGTTTAGGGTGAGTTAGGGGTGGTTTAGGGTTGTTTAGGGGTGGGTTAGGGGTGGTTTAGGGTCGTTCAGGGTGGTTTAGGGTTGTTTAGGGGTGGGGTGGGGTGGGTGGGCTTATCTGTTAATAAAAAAGTATTTTTGCTAAATGGAAATATGACAGATGGTGGTCAAAAGTCCACACATTTAAATGAGCACACATTTTGATTGGTAACGACAGTCATACGTCATGACGACAGACATAACACAACACTCAGGGTAGTGGGACATTTCCCAAACACCAATCACAACACACCGCTCCAGCCGACCAATCAGAGCACAGTGTGCTTTTCAGAAGGAGGGGCTTCGTAGAGACAGGAAGTAAACAGAGCGTCACTGGAGAATATGAGGAGATAATCATCATTACAGCAGGAAAACCTGCTCTAGTAGAGACAGAAAACACATCCTCAAACAATGTCCTCTTTAACATGACATTAGTAGTAAGATCTGCTACTGTACTGTTGAGATAAATAACCTAAACCGAACCGGTGTGAACCAGCTACATCAATATTATTCCTCTGAAAGAGATGAAGCTCCAGCAGAATCCCTTCATTGTTATTTATTTATTTTTCCGCATTCTGTTTGTTTGTCCTCTTCTCTCAGTATGAATAATTTATCCTCCTCAAGAGACGAACAACAAGTCATCAGTCCCACGCTGTCAGAGACCCACCGTCAATTTTCTGCAGCACTGAATCTCAATTAAAAAGCAAAAAGCAGAGATTCTGCTGGTGTGGACACGGCGACTTCACTTCTCTCCGAGCTGAACTCCTGCGGAAAGAAAGAGAAGAAATATGCCTTCATTATGCCACAGCGTAATGGTCCTCTCTGGGAAAGTGTGGGCTCATCTTTTTTCTGACCTATTTTCCAACAAATATCAAGCAAATAATGGATTGTCTGGAGGCTTGGGGGCAAAGTGGGCCGCTGCACCCCGGCCCGGCTCTCTGTGGATTAATCCTGCTGGTAATAATAAGTAATGAACTGTCACAATCTATTATGACCTTCACAATCTCCCGCCGCGAGGCTGACGACGGCTGAATTGTTTGCTGTTGTGATGGCACATCATTATGCTTAATCTGAGCATATCGTGCTAGTAAACAAGCGGACGCACAGTTGCATACTAATATTACAGACTCGTCTACATTGATGACTCGTGCACACATTCAGATTTGTACCGTTAAAAATATTGTTTTTATTTTGAGGTGATTTTTGAGGCTCCTAGGGCCTGTACCACGATGGTAGTTTAACCCTTTAAGACCTAAGGGTATTTTTACAATAAATTTTCCGCCTGGTGTTATTTACTAAAAAAGCTTGTAAAACATCAACCCTGTTGTGCACAGACAATTGACACACCTCTTTTTTTTCAAGACAAGTTGCACTGTCAGTATATTTGTGTTGCATTGATGTCACCTGAATGTAAAATAAGTTATGGGACCATAAAGACAAATGAAAAAAAAAAACGGAAATTGAATCACTCAAATATTTATTGAAAACACACACAAATAAATAAAAGCTAAGCATATTTCCTCTGGAAAACAGTTTGTTCAAGTCTTTGGAGTCCTGGAACTCAGGAATAAACATGATAACTTATACAGAACCAAAACTATTTACATTTTTCCAAAAAAAGTCCAGGCGCTTTTGGCCTCTTTGGATTTTGGATATTTACTGGTGCCAAGCCTCAAAACAGTTCCTATCAGGAACTTCTCCTCAAACTTTTTCCTCAAACTTTCTCCACAAAACTACTAAAAACTGCAGCGCGTCTCTCTCTCTCTATCCTCAACACTAGCCGTGCGTCTCTCTCTCTTCACAATAACAAAGCTGTGGTTCATGCGTAATGACGCACACCAACGTGGATGACGGATCAGCCTGTCATTGGTCAAACCCTCATCCAAAATGGCAGCTAGCATCGCGCTAGCGGCAAAAATGACGGAAAATTTATAAATTATGGACATCAAGTGGATATATCTTGGATGTAAGCGTTTTGATTTATTGCTGAACAACTCCAAAAAGATGCACATGTTCCAGGCTGGATAGAAAACCTTCTGTAAAGGCTACAAAGACACCAAGGACACCCCCGTGATGGCTAGCTCGTTAGCTTTCTGCTGGAAAAAACGGTAAGAAAATCGATAAAAGTTTCATGAAATAATATAGATATTTATCGGAGTTGCCGTGTGACGTCGTGGGCGATGCCGTCGGGCTCTGAGGGTTAACAAACTCAAGGTTTCAGGATTAGTTTCGAGTTGACAAAACCAAACCAATCTATTCAGGCTTTGTTCATCAGCTTTCTCTGTCAACTCAGGCATTGATCCGGAGTTTAGCTGTGACATCAGCAGTGAACAGCCAATCATTTCATTTCTCTCAATTCTTAAAAATATTAAGAATTTAAACAGATTTACACAGCAAGAAGAAAAGAACTGTCTATAAAAGAGTACAGAATAATTACTACGTCAATGCAAGTAAAAGTTATGAAGTTAGCTTAGTTGATATATTGAGAGAATTGAACATTTAAGCTCACATGTAGAAATGTGTATTGCTTTATTTATTGATTTTAAAGCTTATTTGCATGACTTTTTATATAAGCTATTTATATTAATTTCAACTAAGTGCCTATTAATTATTGATCAACTGAAATTATACGTGTGTAATTGATTACGGGTTTAATAATTACATAAATTATATCTAAATCGTTCAAAATTATTATTATTATAAATAAGCATTGTTAAAAACAAGACGCTTTAGTCTTTAAAAACCTACTTTATGTAGTAACCTTTAATTTGGAGTAGAAACTTTATTGCATCAGAGGCGTGTCTCTTTGCTCACAGCTGATCCAATTTCAGTTTGAGATCTCTTATCTAGAACATAACCTGCCCTGGAGCCGGTTAACTGTGGAGATGAACAGCTAAAAGCCAAACCTCTTTAATGTTCCCTAAAACACAGGATTAGCACAAGCTAAGCTTAAACATATCTGGCTAGCCAGCTAAACCGGCTTCATGGTATCGGCCCCAAGTGTCATGTTGTTGCTGGTGTTTTTTATTCATTGAATAATTTAATGGAGTTATTATTGAATAGTGACAGCAATAGGTGTACATTTCAAACATCTTGATTATTCATGGTAAAAGATATTGCAATTGAGCAACTGAATCTGAATTCATAATCTATTGGGCATCCATTCGAATTCAATATACACTATATTGCAGCTCTTCTGGGAAGGCTTTCCTCCAGGTTTAGGAGTGTGTTTATGGGGATTCTTCAGTTGTGATGTTGGACGAGAAGGCCTGGCTCTCAGTCTCCGCTCTAATTCATCCCAAAGCTGTTCTATCGGGTTGAGGTCAGGACTCCAGTTGAAAAACAACCCCCCCACAATCCCCCCTCCACCAAACTTTACACTTGGCAAGTCCCGAACACGTCTCCACTGCTCTAGAGTCCAGTGGCGGCGTTTAGTTAAAAAACACACACACACACACACACCCCATAATCCCCCCTCCACCAAACTTTACACTTGGCACAATGTAGTCAGGCAAGTCCCGTTCTCTGGACTCTAGAGCAGTGGAGACGTGTTCTCTTAGTGACCAATCACGCTTCTCTGTCTGACAATCCCATGGACGAGTCTGGGTTTGGCGGTTGCCCGGAGAACTGGACTTGCCTGACTGCATTGTGCCAAGTGTAAAGTTTGGTGGAGGGGGGATTATAGGGTGGGGTTGTTTTTTTGTTTTTAAACTCGAATTTAAAAGTAAATACATAAATATCTCTGAAGTTGCACATAGCAGTCCAGATGTTGTCAATATTTTAAGATGCATTTGTATGGAAGCATGTGATCACCCAGGACTATAAAATGTTTGGATATTTTGGCTAATCATGATTTAACAGTAAAATAGCACAACTTTTTCTAAATATGAAAGCTGCTTCTTTCACTTTATCATGTTTTATGTTTTTAGGCTTTGCATCACTGATAAATAATTCCTAATCTGTTGCAAATTTAATTTGTTTCAATGATTTATGTGATTACAAACACATTTCCATTTGCTCTAAATTTTGCAGGACTTTTGAATGATGCTGGCTTTGGAAAACGCACAAATCTTCTCTCAGCGTGAACCGATTTGTCTGTAATATTAAACACATTTGTCATAGAATCTTATTAGCATGAATAATTTGTTAAGTATGCGTCCGCTATAATAAATAATGTTAAATAACTGCATTGTACAGGGCACTTTCCTGCGGTTTACCCCACACAGAAAAGGATTTAATGGGCAGAAAACAGCCACAAATGAATTGCAAACCTCCTTTGCTGCTTTTAGTTAATTGCCAGAGCTTCTATCAATTCATTTCAAAGCAGGAGGTAGAGCAGATCGATAAATTCGAACTTTTAGACAGTATTTTCAGTCATTCACAGAGCCAAGTGCACTAATATATCCTAACTGTCTTTCTGTCAAGCAACGGTCATTATCTTCGCTGATAATGGCTTATAAACATCCCTGCGATGAACAAACTTCTCAGTCAAGTCTCACCGCGGATACTGAGCAGACGACACTCGAAAGTTGTCTTTGTCAGCTGAGAATATGGCAGAAAGAGAAGATGCTGATCTAAGAGCAGTTGTGGGATTCAGAGAGGAAATGTTTGCATAGAAAAATCCTGAATGTAAATTATGACGGATGTGACACTTGGAAACAACACTTGCTGATATGGTGCTTTACTGGCATCTCAACCTTTAACATTTGCATTTAAGGGTCCAAAAGATGGTTTTCACAGACGATGTTTGAAAATCTGGAATCTGAGGGTGCAAAAACATCTAAATATTGAGAAAATCTCCTTTAAAGTTGTCCACATGAAGTCCTTAGCAATGCATATTACTACTAATAATACATTTATGATATATTTACGATAGGATTTTTCACTGTAAAATCCAACAGTTCTTACTAGGACTTTTTTAGTAAACTTTACTTAATGTCCAATAATTTGTTGAACTTACTTAAAACAATTAAGTAATCGGAACTATATGCATGCTATGCCTTCGTTACTTAGAAAACTGAAGTAAACATTACTTGACTGGTTTGAGTACCTTTTTGCCAAAGCAAAAAAACAAGCAGGCGGACGGGCAAAGTGTTTTTGAGGTGGTGCAATTTTTTATAGACTTTTAACTCATTTCCTCCACTTCTGGTCACCATGATGGAGATCAGTGTTCCCTTTGGTTGGACACTTGGAACTTCATTCATATTATAGTAATTAACTTCCTATTAATGCAGCAATGCAACAAGAAATCATAGTTGTACGATTTCAAAAGAAGGGAAGTAATATGTATATAACATATTTGTCCATTAATGATATACAACATAACTATATTTAATGTCAAATAATGATCTTTTAACATAATTTTTGCTTATATTCATGGCATAACCTTTTAATTGAGTTGATATAATCCCTCTATATTTGTCACAATATTATTTGACCATGCTTGAGTGTGTCACACACACACTTCAACATTCAGCATGCAAAACACAACAATGGTAACAAGGATTTTTATTTTATTTTATTTTTTATTTTTTTTATTATTAATATGACCTTTACTATTTTACTTGCTGTCATTATTCGGGTTATACTGACAAAAGACAAATAGTAAAATAAAGCTAAAAATAGTAAAACGAAGCAATTAATTTATTCATGCCACAATGCACTCTGGGAGTACACTTCCTCAGATCCCAGATAGAATTAACGGTTTAAGTAAGAACAGCTTAATGCAATTAATTAATGCTTACTTAATTGTTTTTACAGTGTAGTACCTGTAGACTATTGATAAGTAATAAATAAGTGTTGAATGGAGTTCAGTTGTTGCTTTTTGTCTTCACTTATTTTTTTAAGTTCAGCTTACTTGAAAATTTTAAGGCAATCGGTTTCCTCACTTTTTCATGGAACATGAACTTCATATCCTAATGATTTTTGGCATAAAAGAGAAATGTATAATTCTGACCCACTCGATGTGTTGTTGGCTATTGGCAGATAAACCCGAGAGACGCACGACTGCTGTTGAGCTGCAGGGGCACATCTTATAATGTAAAGCAAGTTTTTTTCTATTATAAAGAACCTTTTGTGCAATGATTGTGGTGGAAAAAACGTTTATTCTGATTTTGATTTGGTTTCCATCACATGTTTTACTATCGGATAAAAAAGGTTTCCACCTCAATTGAGTGCATGGGTTTTTTTTAGTGCACATTTTTTGAATTTATGTGCATCTTGGTGTTTCCATCCAGCATTTTTAATCCCAAAATGTGCATCAAAATAGGTGGATGGGAACATATTGAAAGGAGGTATTGGTACATTCAGAACGTCAAACTAAATTACACAAGCAATTTGATTTTTGCTACGTTTTATATGAGGTTTGCAACACTGTTACCAAAACGTGGACCATGTCGAAATAGATTTAAAGCCTGATTTTGTCATTTTTAGAGGAATAAATGCCTAAACAATAGCTTTCATTCAGTTCATCATGATTGTAAATACAATCTAAACATATTTTTTTATAATCAATTATTTTTCATAAAAATATGACTTGTCCAATTATTAATATTGCACTGTTAACCCGGATAAGTTGAATTTACTAAAAAATTTTGCCCTAAAAAAATTAAGTAATGTGAACTTAAAAATTGGAGTTAATTTAACTTAAAATAATGTGTAATATCAATTACTTTGTAGTTATTACTCATAGTATATTTAAGTTCAACTTACTAAGTAAGTTAAGTTTATATCTATTGTTTTATTTATTTTTTATTTGTTATATAAAATAAAAGGTATATTCATACAATTTTCTGTTTTAGTTCAATTCAATTCCAAAACATACACACCATAAAAACACATCTGTTCAGTTTACTTCATTCAATTGTGCAAACTCGTTGCCTCAAGTTGTTCTTACTTAAACCGTTTAAGTTTTATCAACTTAATTCCATCTGTGATCTGAGGAAGTGTACTCCCAGAGTGCATTGCGGCATGAATAAATTAATTGCTTTGTTTTACTATTTTTGGCTTTATTTTACCATTTGTCTTTTGTCAATATAACCCCAATAATGACAGCAAATAAAATTGTAAAGGTATTATTAATAATAAAAATTAAAATAAATAATAAGAAAAAACCTTGTTACCATTGTTGTGTTTTGATGCTGAATGTTGAAGTGTGTGTGTGTGTGTGTGTGTGTGTGTGTGTGTGTGTGTGTGTGTGTGTGTGTGTGTGTGTGTGTGTGTGTGTGTGTGTGTGTGTGTGTGTGTGTGTGTGTGTGTGTGTGTGTGTGTGTGTGTGTGTGTGTGTGTGTGTGTGTGTGTGTGTGTGACTGGTCAACTGCAAGATATTGTCACAAATATAGAGGGATTATATCAACCCAATTAAAAGTTTATGCCATAAGTGTTAGCAAAAAAATGTTAAATGATCATTATTTGACCTGAAATATAGTTATGATATATATATATATATATACTTCCCTTCCTTTGAAATCAGGTAGCTGGGATTTCTTGATGCATCACTGCAGGAAGAGAATTATATTAATATGAATGAAGTTCGAAGCGCTGAACCAAATTGAACACTGATCGCCATAATGGCGACTGGAAGTGGAGGAAATGAGTGAAAAGTTCAAATTTAAAATTGCCCCGCCTAAAAAATCTTTTGCCCGCCTGTTTTTTTTTTTCTTTGCCAAAATGGTACTCAAACCAGTCAAGTAATGTTTTCTTGGGTTTTCTAAGTAACGAAGGCATAGCATGCAAAGAGTTCAGATTACTACATTGTTTTAAGTAAGTTCAACAAATTATTGGACATTAGTTTACAAAAAAAAGTCTTAGTAAGAACAACTGTTGGATTTTACAGTGTGTGTGATTATTAGTGTATACATATGCTACTAATATAATTATTACACCCTGCAAATGAACCCTTAGATGTTCTCTACATTTATTCAGACAGTGAGTGAAAATCACTGAAATTCTGCAACCCAACAGGTCCAACGTTGCAATATTACAACATTCCCCTAAAAACTTACTAAAATGTCTATATATTTTTTCTATATTTGGGTCTTTCAGGGTTAAGTAAACTTTAAATGTATTTTAAAACCCCAAAATCAAGCAGTCACTCAGAATATGTTTTGACCAAATGCTTATAGTTTGTATATTTGTTCATTTTTCCAACTCTTTTTTCCGCTCACAACACCTTTAGGACTGAAATGTTGAGCATGAATGCAGTCAGAGCCATACGCAGGGTTTATCAATACTGAGCTTCCAAAATTGAGTTTGCTATGAGGGTTGGAGAAAATGTAGATTGTCCTGATTTGATCATCTGAACCTTTAACATTCATGGGAACTTTGCAGTGCACAAAATGTACTTTTTCCAAAAGATGTTTTTCACAGAAGAACCAATTCTCAGATCAGTTCTTAAAACAACCATCTTGTGTGAAGAACATTTTATAATCTAAAGAACATTTTTTTTCCATTATGAAGTGCAATGATTGTGGTGGGAAGAAAAATATTTAGATTTTTATTTGGTAACTGTGTTTCTATAGTAGTATGTGTGCATGCTTTATTATCGGATAAAGTATCTACATCTTTGAATGCACATTTTTAGAATTTATGTGGCGTTTCCATCCAGGGTTTTTTATCCCAAAATGTGCATAAAATATACAAGCAATTTTATTTTTAGTACATTTTATATGAGGTTTGCAACACTTTTACCAAAATTTGGACCATTTCTAAATAGTTTTGAAGCCTGATTCATGTGATTTTGTCATTTTTAGAGGAATAACCTTAAATTAACTTTACATTTCTTTTAAAACCCAAAAAGAAGCAGTCACTCAGTATAGGTTTTGACCAAATGCTTATAGTTTGTATATAGATGAACTCATATTTCACATACATTAAAAAAAACTAAAAGTTGTTCATGTTTCCAGTCCTTTTTGTTTCACAATAACTTTGGTAACAGGATTGAAATGTTGAGCATGGATGCATTCGGTTTTATAAAATTGAGTTTGCTGCAGGGGTTCGAGAACATTTAGATTTCCCTGATTTTTGATGGACACATTTCCGTCTGTGTCAGTGAAGAAAGTAAACATTGGATGGATTGGGACACTTCTTCCAAGTCTAAACTTCTCAGGTATATATTTATATATTTGTAAATAGTGCAGTAATAGGGCACAAAATGTAAGACACACATGAATGGTTATTAAAAGAATGTGGGACACTAAAAAAGACAAAAAAGGAATATCTTAAAGGCGTGAAACTAGAAACTAGCCACCATCTCATTTGGATAGTACTGTATCTAATAGTTCTAACAACACTAAACATTGGGTTTTGTGGCTGGGATGCTTTAATGTGATGCCAAAGTGCACCGTATTCATGGAAAGTGGCAAATACAATTGAGAAAGGAGAACAGCCTGTAATTTGGTCCTGAAAAGCATCTGGGTCGTTCCAGCCATTATAAGGCCTGGAGACGAATGAATCAAACACATTTAACACACGCACATTTGAGAAGTTAGAAATTACACATCAATTTGTGACGACAAAATGCAGATCGCACGGGAGAAAAGGAACTGGGAGGAGAGGAGGAAAAAAGGAAATTTGCAAGAAAAATCATTAGTGTAATGATTGGAGTGGGGAAGGGAAGAAATGCAGATGTGCTAATGAAGTGCCCTGTTAGCCTTCCACAATCCCTCTGATAAAACCTGTACCTTCCCTCATAACTCATCTCATTTTAGCTCACAATTAAAGACTTTTCTAGTGATCGTGCAGGCATCGATCAGGACAAGTGCGATCTATGCCTGGGATTCGGAAGGTAAAGACAGCATATGACTCGAGAATTTCAATCAATCATCACTTCTGACTTTTAATGGTCTGTTTTCTTTCTTTTACTCGCCTTCAACTTTGGATTACAATTGATGAGGAGCAGTTTTGACATTCAATGTCTGACAGTAATTTGCCCCTCCAGGATCCCTCGGTCGGATCAATAGCAATTTGATTCTTTAAACTCGATAGGACTAGAGCCCATTACGCAACAGTTTCCTTTTTTATGGTACAGTACGTTCAATTCTACAGCTGAGATCAGTCTCAGTTTCAAGAGATTTTATTCTTCTATTATTCTGCATTCATTGCAACTGCAGAGAAAAGTGTGAGCAAATGATCATGTGAAATAAACATCATTTTATTTATTTGAAGGTATCATTCATGCAAAATACTGTATACATAATCAAATATTATATATATGTTCCGTGTTCCAGGACTTTTATTATGAATTACACTATATAGCCAGAAGTATTGAGTGTGTGTGTGTGTGTGTGTGTGTGTGTGTGTGTGTGTGTGTGTGTGTGTGTGTGTGTGTGTGTGTGTGTGTGTGTGTGTGTGTGTGTGTGTTCGCTTCTACACACATTAGTGAGAGAATGGGCCGCTCTCAGGAGTGTGTGTGTGTGTGTGTGTGTGTGTGTGTGTTCGCTTCTACACACATTAGTGAGAGAATGGGCCGCTCTCAGGAGTGTGTGTGTGTGTGTGTGTGTGTGTGTGTTCGCTTCTACACACATTAGTGAGAGAATGGGCCGCTCTCAGGAGTGTGTGTGTGTGTGTGTGTGTGTGTGTGTGTGTGTGTGTTCGCTTCTACACACATTAGTGAGAGAATGGGCCGCTCTCAGGAGTGTGTGTGTGTGTGTGTGTGTGTGTGTGTGTGTTCGCTTCTACACACATATAGTGTGCTAAAAACCAAACCTAAACACCCTATACTAATTAGATCACGTTGGCTGACTTAATAAGGCCACTATTCACTAAAACCTTCTAATCTTCCACTCATCTCGTTTGACCACGATATCAATATTTCTGAGAAAAACCTGATGCAAATGACCGACCCGGTCAGATCCAGCATCCCACTAAACATGCTCAATTTATCAAACTTTTTCTCTGTTGTCAAGCAGAAATATTATGGCTAATTTACTCGACATATCTAGTGTGGTGGCGCCTGTGCAGAACATGTCTCCTTCAATGGGAAGACTTGTTATTCTGACATGAAACAGCTGAAAGGGGCTCACAGGATCAGTGTCTCGCTGTAGCGCGGAGGTTTGCAGCAGCTGTAATGATCCCTCATTAGTGTGCTACCTTTAGGCACGCGAGACCTTCCCTGCGCTCGGATGTCAGGTGGATGACGCTGAGGTTCAGCGCTGCTCTAATAATTCACTGGCTCACAATTGTACAGCAACAGCTTGTTCTTTTTGAACCAAACACAATTGCCTTTACAATGACTGTGTTTCTCCATGATCTCGAGAGACTGACACAACGAGACATGGATTGAGGATAATATGTTTCCAATTGACTGTAATGATGTGATGGTTGGCATAGGGTCATTTTAGTAAGATGTAACAGTCATTCTACTGCTGTCTAAAAAAGGGGGAAAACTTTGACTTGTCTAACATGATTGACTATCAAATGAGCAATACTGTCATGTCTGTTATAGGGTTTGTTTCATGCTAAAGTCATAGTAATGTGTCTCCTGTTCATGTCATGTGATTCCTAGATGTGTCCCAATTCAGAGGCTGCATCCTTCGAAGTCTGCGTAACACATAGGCATCACCTTTTTAGGGGGGCTTCAGCCCCTAAACTTCTGCCCAGCCCCCCTAAATAAATGTGCGATTAACCTTTATATCATATGAAACTGGCGGAGGCTTTCGTCTTTTAATCAGCTGCTCTTCAAACAGAGGTGTGTGTGTTGATCTGATCTCTCATTGGTCTGTCACTGCTCATCAATGTCAACATATTTGAGGAAACCAATCAAATCAGAGTAGGCGGGCTTTATGTTCACAGAAGCTGCTGAGGCGGAGCTGAACTTTAGCAGCGTCTCGACGTCAAGTGAGAGATATGACTAAACTAAACGCTTCATATTTGAGCTGCTTCTGTACGTCAGAAATGTTCAACAAATGACAAAAATATTCAGGCAAATTAATAAACTTTTGCCTAATTTTGCCATTTTGATTTGAAATAGGCCTATGCAATGTCATTTATAATATAATAAACAAACAAGAAATA
Organism: Gobio gobio; assembly: GCF_949357685.1. Taxonomy (NCBI): domain Eukaryota; kingdom Metazoa; phylum Chordata; class Actinopteri; order Cypriniformes; family Gobionidae; genus Gobio; species Gobio gobio. The sequence goes on along the minus strand of NC_137119.1, from coordinate 1,876,321 downwards.
TTAACAAAGTAATATTAGTAATAAATGTGTGCATTTTGTAAATTTAATCATTCCATGTGTAGCTCTGCAGTAAATAAAGCTCAGCTTTTTTCAGCCTGTATTGGGCATAAGATTAGTAATGAATGTGTGCATATTGTGAATTAATTTAATACATTTAGTTACCTAGCTTTCCTGATAGTCTTCAGCAAATTAACGTGTCTACAAAAATGATTCATAAAGCATATAAATATCAGTTAAACATATGTTTACTTTCTTCACTGACAAAAATGGAAAAACGTTGTCAGTCATATCTGCTCACTGACATGGTTTTCAAGTTATTATTATCTAAATTTTTGGCGTTCAGAACATTTTAAAATGCACATGTGTAGATCATAGAAATCTAAATGTTCTCGAGTCGCCAATGTCCCCGAAACCCCCCTAACTCACATTCGGGATCTCAGAGATTATAAACCTGCCTACATTGTAAGATTAAGGGATGTACAATATGGTCATGCAGAATGAGGCATTAATATTTGCTTTATAAGTAATAATAACCAGCCAATATCCTAATATGCATACTAATAAGCTACTAGTTAATAGTGAGAATTGGACCCTAAACTAAAGTCGTACCTTTTTTTTTTTTTTTTACATATCCTCACTGAGGCTGAGCCGCACTAATGAAAATCCTAGAAACGCCCCTGGCGTAACACGAGAATGAACCTCATTGGTTCTTGAGAAGCTATTGTTTATATTGAATAAAAACCTACATTTAATCTATTCATCATATAAAGTTTTCATATTTCATAATTTCTCAATTCAAAGTTTTACGGTCTCTTTATGAACTTTTTGAGGCGTTAAAGTGGTAGTTGTACAGACTGTCAATGGAAGGCCAGAAATCACAGATTTTATTATAAAATGTCTTCATTCATGTTTCAAAGATGAACAAAAGTCGTACGGGTTTGAAACAACTTGAGAGTGTGAAATTGATGCGAGAAATTTCAGTTTTGGGTGACCTAACCCTTTAAAGGTGCAGTGTGTAAGTTTTAGTGGCATCTAGTGGTGAGGTTGTGAATTGCACCCCCCTCGCTTTCGAAGCACATAGAGAAGCTACGGTGGCCCACACAAGACAAAGATGACGTTGTGTGAGACAGCACTAGAGAAGTTTGTCCCTTTAGGGCCACTGTAGAAACATGGCGGCACAAAATGGCGGCTTCACTGTAAGGGACCCGCGGTGTGTGTAGAGAGAAACGGCTCATTCTAAGGTCATAAAAACATAACGGCTCATTATGTAAGGTCTTTATACTCCACTGAAAAGATAGTTATGTGTATTATATTGCATGTCTGTCAATAGATCCTCGTAAATATTACACACTGCACCTTTAAAGGCAGGACATGGATTTTCTTGCTGCATTATTGAGCTGAAGTGCTGTGGACTGTGAGCGTTTGGTTCAGATTCTGCACTTCCAGGGGTCCTGCTCTTTCCTGCCACTGAGATGAATGGGAATGTTGGGGATGTCTCCAGGTATTATAGACCTCTTCGGACAGACTGTAAGATGGCCGCATCTCGGATCTCACAGTAAGAGATTGAACCATTAGGTGGGCTTGATTGTTTGATCTCCAGGATCCACTCTACCCAATATCCCACTCAACCTATTGCCGTCACAACACTGAAAATGGCCTTTTCTCTGGCTCTATTTGCCGAGGACTGAGTGGTACAGCTGACCTTCTGTACCGCAGCCTGTGCTGTGAAACCACACATGGACAAAACATGCTACCTTTGGAGAAGATCCACTGCAAACATTAACAATAGGTGCATTTACATGGAGCACTGTAATCGTTTTAAAAGTCCAATCCGAATGAAAATGCTCCATATAAACACCTCAATCAGAATAAAAATGGCCAAACTGAATGAAATTGTAATCGGTTTGAGAGGGGTGGGATAAACCTTTTTGTGGTCATAGATATAACGATCATAGATGCCTCATTCTACTGATCCGTGCAGGCGCTAATGAGGCATCTATGTATACATCTATGACCACGCTCGTATTTTGACCTCACTTAGCGGAAGTTATGTCTGAGCTCAGAGATGATCACGTTCGTCTGATAAGAGGTAAAATAATATCATAAATACTGCTGGGTTTCTCACAGAAACTGATGGTTTGTCTAGATCAGACCCTTATTCATCATCTGGTGTCGTTTAAAGCTGCTCTGAAACTGTCATTTGGACCTTGAACCGTTTGGGGCCCATTGAAGTCCATTATATGGAGAAAAACCCTGGAATGTTTTCATCTAAAACCTTAATTTCTTTTCGACTGCAGAAAGAAAGACATGGACATCTTGGATGACATGGGGGTGAGTAAATTATCAGCAAAAGTTTATTTAAAAGTGAACTAATCCTTTAACAATGTGTAATCCTTTTCTCCATGCTTATTATGCTGATGTTCTAATAAGTTTAGCAGAATTTAAAGATGTTTAAGACCTTTTGAATAAATGATTTTGTGCTTCAGTCCGGTTGTTCCCTCTTCCCAGCATGCACCGGGTAATGACTAATTAACATAAGTGGCACAGTATTGTTTAGACTTGTTTAGTTTTCAAGTTTAGTAACTGGTTGTCTTGTGATGCAAACCCTCTTCTAGTCAGGATTGACTGAAGGCGTGGTCAGGGTTATATATTTGCGACTGACTTTATTGCACATGCATTTGTAGGCGTTTCCCTTTCAGACACAATATTTATGTGAGAAGAGTATTTAAATAAATCAAGATGATTTACTAAGGGTTGCAATCGTCAGTTTACTGTGTTTGCGCCATTATTTACTGGCCAAAAAAAGCACGTCTTAAGCCAGACGCTAATATTCGCTGCTCTCTGTAGATTGTGTTGGTCCTTATGGAAATGATCCGGTCCGTCTGTGTTCTGTAATTTGTGTCAGTAAATCATGCGCAGAACTTTACACTTCCATCTGCGCTTTTATGGGATTATATCGCTCTCAGGATAATCTGCCCTGTTTGTCAATCTGGCCCATCATTAGTTTCACTATGAAAGTGATCAGTTTGTTGATCGTTGCCATTAATGTGAACCAGGTTTCAGGTCTCCAGGTTTCTTTCAACAACCATATCAAGATTTACAAATGTAACTAATTAAAGGGGGGATGAATTGAGAAATCAACTTTCCTTTGAGCCTTTTGATATATAAAAGTTCATGATAACAATATCCTGTAAGTTTCAGAGATGAAAACGTCCTTGTTAGTCAAAGAAAAGCTTTTATTGACCCCAGGCCCAGAAAACAAGAGAATATGTAGACCACTGACGTCACAGAATGCAGAAGCACCGCCTCAAGCCCCGCCCACCGACTCGTGGAGCTAAACGGGTCGAGCAATAAACATGCGGTTCCAGCTCACGTGTGTAAGACATGGTGCGTTTGTTCGCTTCATTTAACCGCGGATTCGTTTGTAAACAAGACACAGGTGGAGACTGGATTTGCAGACATATTGAGATTAAAACACAATGCTGTGCTTCTGGATCCCACAGGAACGCTGCAACACACTGATGTGAGTAAAACATGTTTTTATATGTGTTAGTATTGCATTGTTACAGATCGTTTGATATCTATTGATTACATACATTAGCACGCGGTCACAGGCTGGAGAAGCTGTTATTGGTTCATTCGGGATCAGACTCGGACTCGCCAGCTCGCAAAGCCCAACGTCCCGGGGCTGTGTGTTTTTCAGACGGGCTATGACCGACAGGCTATAGTGAAATAACATTTACTTTATTGCGTTTTTGTGTGTGTGTGTGTGTGTGTGTGTGTGTGTACGGTTCGCGGTTATATTCACCGATCGGGCCGGCCAAGTAATACAGAAATAACATTCCAGTCAATGGCGGGTGGATGAGAGATAATCATTGTGTTTGCTTGATAAAGATATTTTGTGAGTCCTGTGAGCGTTTCTCCAGACGCTTTCAAAACAATCCCCACATGTACTGAGGGAAGCTGAAGCTCATTAAATATGCAAATCTTATCCAATCCCAGCCGTGGGTGTTTACTTCCAAGTCTCCAGTGATGCACGCCCATCAGAACCCAGCGTTTCTTCAGAAAGCCTCAAAATCAGGGCAGAAAATAGCCTATTACTGATTCATTATGATGCTTCTGAATGTAAAAACCACGCCAACGTCATAAGTTGACCTCAGACAACAGTATAAAAAAATAAAAGCCAGTTCATGACCCCTTTAATAACCAGTGTTGGGAGTAACGCGTTGCAAACGTAATGCATTACAGTAACATATTACTTTTTGCTGTAACGCAGTAGTGTAAGGCATTACTAATCAGTTTTCAGTAATATTTTACTCGGTACATGTTCAGTGACGCTCGCGTTAAACACACTTTTAGTCCGAAATTTAATTGTTCAAAAAAAGAAAGAAAAAACAACAAGACCGCGAGACATTATCGAATGAAAAAAAAATAAGTAAGTTATTACCTGATCGTGGTCAGTCAATATCCGAGTGTGGTGTACAAGTTTGTAAATAAAGACTAAATGACAGCTTCTGATATATTTGTATAGTGATTTATCTCATTCATCTCCCTCTTGCTGGTGTATTGTGTGACAGTGAAGGCGTGTTTAGGGTGTGTTTTACAGGAGTGTCGCGAGGCATGATTTCAGCCTCTGTGCTCGCGCTGGCCAGCGGGAAAGCGGCTAAAGAAGGCTAAAGGCTCGGTCGTTTCAAAGAATAGCACAATGCTGGTGAGCGGTCGAGTATAAACACCTGCGGAGACACTGCGGAGACAAACGAAAGTATAAATAAGGCTTAACCCTTAAATGCATACCTCGGGTCTTTAGCGACCCGAGACCAGTGTTGGGGAAAGTTACTCTGAAAAGTAATGCATTACAATATTGCGTTACTCCCTTAAAAAGTAACTTATTGAGAATTATTTTAAGAAAAGTAATGCATTACGTTACTTTTGCGTTACTTTTTCTCACCTGGGCTGGGCTTGTTTTGTTTGTTTTTTATAACAAAAAAGTTATATTTTTGTAAAGACCTCTTCAAACCAAAATGTAAATAATGCGCCCCAGGCTGAGGTAAAGATGCAGATTCCCTCATGAACACTAGAGGGCGCAGCTCTGGATAATGGAGAAGAGATGCAGGAGAAAAAAGATTTACCAATAAAAATAAAAAAATCTAGTCATTTTCATAAACAAAGGTCAGCAGCAAGACATTGGTCAATTAAATATAAAAGGTAGTTTATGCATAGAAATAGTTGTTTTATTTAACATTTAATTATTGGAGGTTTGCATAGTTCTCTGATTTTGCATTTGACTGATTTTATTCATTTTGAGGAGGACAGAATCTTTATTGTGCAAGTGAGATAAATAAATGCTCACATTTAGTCTAGAACTACAATAACCATCATGTTTACACACACACACACGCACACACACACACACTCACACACACACACACACACACACACACGCCTCTGCACTTATTTTTCTCAACATGAGGGCAGGAGAGCTGTCAGTCAAATTAATGTGAAAATGTAACTCAGATATTTTGTGTAAATTTGAAAAGTAATGCGTTACTTTACTAGTTACTTGGAAAAAGTAATATTATTATGTAACTGAAGTTACTTGTAATGCGTTTCCCCAACACTGCCGTCATTCACTCTCCTCCTCCTCATTCATTTTTTAAAGTTAGACATCAACCTTCTTAGTATTCCTCAATCAATCTATTTTAAACAATATTACAAGAAATGATTATTGAATGCCTGTTTTTCAACTAGTTTTTAGTCAAAATTGTATAGGGTTGCTAATGACCTGAGGTGTGTAAGAGTGCGTTCACACTTGTAGTTCGGTTTGTTTGGTTTCGTTTGGTCCGGACCAAAAAACAAAAGCAAAACATATAGTCCTGGTCCGCTTAGCGTTCACACTGGGATTTTTAACAGCGAACCTAAAGTTCCCGAACCAAAGGCATAGGGATACACTCACAACCTGATTGGTCGGCTTTTATGACGTATATTTCGCGACGGAGCTGCTCACCGAACATTCAGAACAATGCTGTGTGCTGATTAAACGCCATCATCTCATGCGTGTACATATGGTTTTATCTTTACCAGCTGAGAACTCACGAAGAGCTCATCAAATGCTCAACACACTCAGAACAGCAGCAGGACTTCCTCCAGATCTGCATATATTGATGAGGCTCTTCACCTCCTCGCTGCTCCACGTTTGCCCTCTACTCATTGTGGATACACCGATCTCTCCACGTCGTCAAATCCGCATCTTGTGACATCACGTCCTGTTTTTGGTTGGTTCACATGTCTTTGGTCCGTGTTGCGCTCATATATCAGTGGAACCGCACCAGAGTTGGTTTGGAAGCGGACTGAGACCCGTCTCTTTAGCGTCTCGCTCCGCTTGTTTGGGCTCCAGGGTTGGGATGGCAGCTTCACATGTGTTCAGATGAACCGCACTAACCCAGCAATCGCACCAGGAGTCGCTTTAATCCAACCAAACATCACAAGTGTGAACGCACATCTAAGGGTCCGTCCACACGGAGACGCGTATCACTGTATACGTATACATTTTTTATCGTATTGCCGTTTCATCGACACGGATCCGGCGTTTTGGGAGACTGAAACCACTATTTTTTGAAACCGGGTCCTAAAGTGGATAAATCTGAAAACGACACCCTTGCGGTTTCGTGTATTCGGCCAAATCCTAATATTTTGTGAAACGGTGATGTCATCACACCGCGTCCTGCGCGGGGAAGACTAGAAGGAAGAAAAAAATAAAAAAATAAATAAAAAAAGACTAGAAGGGATACAACTACGGACACTGGGCATGAACACATCAATACTGCGCTGTTTAATTACTGTATTTGCATTATTGTAAGGGTATGTTTAGGGTTGGGATAGGTGTATGTGTTAATAAAACACATCTGGTAAGCAAATGTATTTATTGTTATTTTATTGTGAGATTTTACCTCACCTCCGACTGTTGCTGTACCCCTTCTAGCCACAACTCTTCTTCTCCGTTTTTAGTGTATTTCTGTGGCAGAATTACAGCGCCACATACTGGCCTGGCATGTATACTACATCGTTTTGAGCCGTTTTCATGCTCTCGTGTGTACGCTGATATTTCTTGAAACGAGGAAAAAAAAAAGATTGGATAGGGAAAGTTCTGGCTTCGTGTGGACGGGGCCTAAGATTGTACGTATTTTTTCTTCTGCACAATAATAAATTAATCTAAAATGACAAAATAAGTGCAATTCAACTTTATTCCACAAGGTGGCGATGTCTGATACACAATGATAGTGACGTTTCACTCATCGTGACCTCAGACAGAAAACGAAACAATAATATATATATATTAATCTTCAAAACTTGAAATGGCTCAGATTTACTGCAGAGACCGTACTGAACACATTCAGATATCACTGTCACTGATGCTGGATCTGGTGAAGGAAGCTGTCAGTGAGCAAAATATTGATTTTCAAGACGTTGAAAATGAGTTTTGAGAATATCCGTGAGATTGCGAATATGATCCAGATGCAGAATGTACTGGGAAATGAGTTCTGACGAGGACAATGGTGATGATGGTGTAAAACATCTGCTCAAACTGAACCCTCACAAGCTCCAAAAGATAACGAAATATGTTTTATTTTATTCTTCTGTAGTTGTTACTCTAATATCAGGAGTTTTAAATATTATCGCGACAGGTATAGATCTATCCATGTTAGATGTAGATCCGGGTCGCTAAAGACCCCAATATGTAAGAATGTTTGGCGAAACAGTCGTGCATTAAGGGTTAATGGATGAAGATGGCAGAAGACGACTACATTCGCGAGATGGACGTATTCGCATTACTGCGAGTGTGTCAGAGATAAGGACACGAAGAACGTAATACTCAAAGGCAACCTTTGTCTAAAACCGACAGAACTATGGACGCGTAATAGCACTAGCAATTTAAAGAAACATTGCTCTTTGTGTATGGCGGTTTTGTGTTGTGAACCTCTAATTCAAAGAGAATACAATAATAACAACAAATAAGAAAACAACGAATGTGAATGGGCATTAGAGTCATACAGTTCTGCTGTGTGTGAGTAAACCCAAGCTTTTGCCAGATAATCACTTTAGCTCTACCATACTTTAACAGACGTGGATCGTTTTGTCTTGAGCCTTCGCTTGGCCTATGATATGCTATATTATTATATCCTGGATGGCCCGCAGTCATTATGCCTCATCATATCTCCGTCTGCTGGATGTAAAACACTCTGGAGTAGCTGCATTAGGCCTATCTGGCCATGTTAGAGTATTAAGTTCTACTTGTTTTGGTGAAAGTAACTCAAAAGTAATACAGGTGTAATGTAACGCATTAAAATTCTGAGACAGTAATATTGTAAGGTAAATAATTACTTTTAAATAACAGTAACAAGTAATCTATTACAGTTGAAAAGTAACTTGCACAACACTGTTAATAACTAATAACTAAATAGTTCATTGTTAAAATTATGGCTTCGCATCATGGTGACTTAAAATTAAGTTCAGTCCAGAGATTTACTAAAATCATCATCATCATCATCATCATCATCATCATCATCATCTTCTTCTTCTTCATCATCATCATCATCATCATCATCATCATCATCATCATCATCATCTTCATCATCATCATCATCCTCATCATCATCATCATCTTCATCATCATCATCATCATCATCATCCTCATCATCATCATCTTCATCATCATCATCATCTTCATCTTCTTCTTCTTCTTCTTTTGTAATTATGAATAAACTGTACAATAAAGTAAATATTGACTGAATTTAGAATTCAACTTATAATTAATAATATGTATTATTAGTAGTAGTAGTATTAGAAGTGGTAGCATAGTTATTATTACTAGCAACTTTATTACTATTAATAATATAATAATAATAATGATTTTGATTTCAAATTCAAAAATTAAATTTCATAAAATTGTGAAATTCAGTAAATATCTAGACTGAATTTTAAAAGGCAACTTATTAAATGATGATGATGATGATGATGATGATGATGATGATGATGATGATGATTTTTGAATGTGAAGCTGAATTCATGTAATAATAATGATATTTTTATACTGCAAAAAATGCTTTTCTTACTTAGTATTTTTGTCTTGTTTTCAGTCCAAATATCTAAAAATAAAACTTACATTAAGAAGCATTTACTCAAAATTAAGCAAGTTTTTGCTTAAGGTCTATATTTGTTTTCTGTTTGAATTAAGATTATTTTGCTTACCCCATTGGCAGATTATTTTGCTTATTTTAAGCAAAAACTCCCTTAATTTTGAGTTATTTTCCCCCAAAACAAGACAAAAACTTTTGCTTGTCTATTAAATGCTTCTTAATGTAAGATTTTTTTAGATATTTGGACTGAAAACAAGACAAAAATACTAAGTAAGAAAAGCATTTAGATTGTTAATGAATTACTAAATAGTTAATTGTTAAAAATCATGATAGGCTTCACAGCATGGTGACTTTAGTCAAATAATAATAATAATACTCATTATCATCTTCTTATTTCAGTAAATATATTTTAATTATTATTATTACTAGTATTAATACTAATAATCGTCATCATCATCATAATTTTTTTTTTCAAAAGTTTTGCAAATCCCTCACTTTAACAAGAGAAACCTGGGAAAAAAGATTCTAAGAGTCCTCTCAGAAAACTCCTAATTTAGCTTAAAAACTTTTACGTTTGTTTAGGCGCTGTACCACAAATAGCCACCGGGTGTCACACATATTCCATTGATTGTTTTTTTGATGCATTATTCTGTAAATTTCTGTCCAACTATCCCTTCCATCACAAAATGGTCACCAAATATGGAACCTTGAGACTCAGACCTTTCCGACGATATGTGTTTTGTCAAGATTAGAAAAGATTTTTATTATAAAGTAGTTCAAATAAATGTTGTAATATAAAACATGACGACGCCCACTAGGGGAGGAGCCCGCTAGAAGAATTTAAAGTACCGTTTCCATGGTAACGCAATGTCCAATTTCAAAACGGTTTTCACAGGATGAATTTTGAGTTCGTAAGCTTTCGAATGAGACCTAATTTATGATAATTACTCAAATATACGATACGAAAAAAAAAGAGTGCCAGGTGTCGGTGACAGGGAAGAGGTTAAGTAATTACACTATTTACCACGATACACTATGGCTGTTATAGAATTAAATGAAATCAGTATCAACAAAATCCATCTTACCATTTATCAAAATCCACTTATAATTACAATTGCCTAAATAATGTAATGAGATTTTTAGATTTATGTTCTAAATATGATAGTTTAATTATAGAAATGTGAAATTATTCATGGCCTATGAAACTATAAACTGCCAGTATAGTTGGCGGCGTGAGTGGATTCTAAAATCATTCAACTAATTAGTTCTAACCGACTGTTCAAAAAGTGAATTATTCGAGAACGAAACCTATACTGTGTTTGAATCTATTTTTGTTGGAAAATAGAGCAAAACTGTAAAAAATGACAAGTTGTTTATTGAACTGTTGTATAAAATTAATAACGCATTTTGCAACCGTGCTGATATCGGCTACTCTGGAAAATAGCACTCTTGCTCATATGATATTGCTTAACTCATAATTTCCTCTTTAATTACTTTCAAACAAATGTTTTTTTTGTTTTTTTGTTATTAGCCTATTTTTAATGAAAATACAACAACAATAAAATAGCACAGTAAAAAAATCGCGTATATTAAACTTTTGTTAAAAAAACGAATAAGACGGATGACAAAATAGCTATACCCGAATTATAACAAATAAATAAAAGATATTTGGAAATTCCCCTTTAAAACGGGTAACCCTCAGTTTGTGGCTTGTTTTTTTTATTAACAAAAGTGATCTTGCGCTTGTGCCTCAGCTATCGCCCTGTCAATTATTATTACAATTATTACAGTAAAATTTAAATTCACCATCATCGGTTCCCATCCTCAGCCGATCTGCATGACAGTTTTTGCAATGACCATCAATGCTAGATAAATGGGCAAGTGAAAAGGCACCCCATGTTACAATTTAGGAACTAAAGAGCGCTCTAGGATGTTTGGTAGCAACATTTACCCCTTTTCCACAAGGCAGTGCTAGTGCTAATTCAGAGCCAGAGCTAGTCCCAGTTCATAGTTGGTTCGACTGAGGAGCTTCTAAGAACCGTTTGCTTTTCCACATGCTGAGAGCCACAACAGAGCCAGTCTTACGTCACTGTATACGTCTCATCTCTCTCAGCAACGCTAGCGAGGCAGCGGCAGTGAGGCCAAGTCTGTGGTTTTGCCGCGGGCTGTTTTTTCATGTCCGCGGGATGAAGCGACCCCAATTATGTGATATTTAGCCCCGGGAATGCAAATTTTAGTAGGCAACCATGCCAAAAAACACACATTTTACCCCCAAATGTGATTTTTACCGGGGAAGCCCCCCTGAAACGCGATTGGGCTTGTTTTGAGTAGCAATTGGGTGGGTTTTGTTGTGAAAACCTGGCAACCCTGAGCAGCGGAAACACACCAGGCTTGTTCGAGATGCATCGGCGCTGCGCAGACCGATCCACGTATGAAATATATATATATATAAAAACGCATGAGTGAATCAAAAGCATAAGGAGTCGTGTGCTCTCGCTGGACTCGTTATCATACGGCGATCGGTCTCCGCTGCGAACAAGCCTTCCATCAACAATGCAAACGTTGCGTTACTATTGATTCACATGGCTTTACGATCCTACATCGGCATCAAAACACAACGAAAACACAGCGAATCCAACGCATTCATGCAGTTCGCCGTAATTTGTATAGACGGAGATTAGAAACGAGCAGCAGCTGTTAGCTCCATTAGCTGCTATTTCAACAATGGCGGATCTCCAGTTTGTGTTGGTCTTGTTGACCCCGCCCCCAGCGCCTGACGGAATCGGTTCTTACTTCTAGCCCTGTTCTAGCCCAGCAATGTTTTGGTGCTACTTAAGAACCACTTTTCCTGATGAATCCTGAGATGAAGCAGGTGCTCAGGTGTGCTCCTGGAATACCGCAGTTGTTATTTCTCCGTTTCCTGTGATGAAGGACAGAGGTCAGATGTTCTCTCGTCTGATTCTGCCCCTGGGCGTCCGTCCCTCAGTGTCCGTGTGAAGAGCATTCAGACGATCCGTGGCAGTGTTTTACGCTTCTCTGGGCCACTGCACTCCGTCTGAATAGCATTAAACCGGCTGACTCATGCTGCGTGTATAAATTATTTCTTTTAATCTACTAAAGCTGCGGTGGCAACAGAGAGGAATCACTAATTCTCCCTCATTATAAATCAAGCGGCTGCTGGAGAACGGGTCAGATTGGCTGAGATGCCCTCAGCACCTCCTTCTCTTCCTCTCTTTCTCTCTTCCTCTCTCTCTCACGCCACACAATCAGTATATATATGCTCAGAGATATCTAACCTTACACTATTTTTACTACTAACTAACATGATTTATTATGTACTGTATGTATAGCAGATAACACGTTTTATGTCTCATACTGAGCAATTTATTGTCTTATATTGATATTGACATACAAGGACATTAAAGTTGAGTGAGGAGAAAGTGGCTGTAATTCTGTCATAAAGCAGTTAGTATATGAACTAATTCAGCGATCTAGTTTGCTGTCTGCTTGGCTTTCTTCCACTGTTTTCATCACCATCTGTGCACTAATAAAAGAGACATATATTTCTTCCGTACTGTTAAAAAAATAATAAAGACAGAACCTCCAGAGGGACTTATGATGATCTGGTCTACAGAAAACGACAAGGTGTCTGACAAAGAGCTGATTTAATTTCCTGCGTTACATGTGTTGCTTTCATCAACGAAAAGTATCGACGTCAACGAACCTTTATCACGTGACGAAAACGAGACGAGACGCAACGCAAATGCTGGTCATGTGACGATGACTATAATTAAATGGATAATTCTGCGTTCAAACCAAACGTGAATAGAGTGTCAAAATCGCGTCTAGTTCGATGCTTGAAGATTTAGAATCCATTCGCGCGTCCACAGTGAATTGGACGCGTGTATAAATCGAGCGTTTGAAGCGAAATAGACGCACATTCAAGACGCTCCAGGAGAAATATGTCCTAAAACACCACTCTGCCTCTTTTCATTTTCATTAAAAATATATTTTAATCATTAATAGCCACACAAATGTGGCCCAGGCAACTCCTACATTATCTTCACTGCATGTATATTTAAATATCCTTAAAAATTTAAGTTATTAAACTTCTCTTTGCCCTCAGTCAAAACAATTTGGCAGACAACAAATGATGATTCATGAGAGCAAAGACTGGCCGTTAGATCCACTGGAGCTCACAACTCCACAAACATTTTTTTTTAAATAGGCGCTCTCTTTATAAATAAACCACAGATTTGAGCTTTAAACAACTACATTCTCACCTGAAAAAGTCTTAAAACTACATTTTGTGACACAATAGTAGTATTTTTAAATTATGCAGGGTTTCTCATGACGTCACTTTACCGTACCATGGCTGCAGCGGCGCAATGATTGGTTGGTATTCTGTGAAACATGGTGGTAGTTACACCTTCGACTTACTATCACAGCCTTTACAACACACACAACCATGGCTAATCACACAGCTAAATACACAACACAATTTGTCGGCTGCAAGCCTGAAACTTTCTCTGCAACTACACAAACTTAGTGCCGGTCACATTGAAAGTTCCCCAGCTGGGCTACTTTCAGGCGCTGTAATATCATTGCCATGGGACGGCCGCGAAGATCCGCGACTATTACGCAGGAATGAGAAAGTAGTTCCTAGCCATATAGGTGTAGAAAATCCCAACTTTTCAGTTTCAGTTGGTCTTAGCACATGATGTAACTGTAGAAGAGTCAAGTTTTAAATAGGAGAAATATTGAAAGTGTCTTTGGTCATATTTTGAATGAGATGCTAATGGACTGATCAGAATCAATGATGTATGCTAAGCTATGCTAAAAGTGCTACCGCCAGATACAAAGATCGGCTGAATGGATTCAAAAAACGATAAAACTCAACCATTTAACTCTAGGGGACTTGTAAAATGAGCCTATTTTTAAAAAAAATTGAGTGTTCCTTTAACATTGAAATCACTCGCTCCAGACGCTCTATTCGCGTTCGGTGTGAACACAGCATTATGCAATATTGTTGACGAATAAAAAACAAGACTAAATGTGGTTCACAAAATAAAAACGATGCTAAAATGTCTCTTCATTTTCGTTGACGAAATGTTACCATTTTGGCAAAGAAAAATAAAAACAGGCGGGCAAAAGGTTTTTGAGGCGGTGCAATTTTTAATTTGTACTTTTCACTCATTTCCTCCAGACTCACCATTATGGAGATCAGTGTTCCCTTTGGTTCGGCACTTGGAACTTCATTCATATTATTATAATTCTCTTCCTGCAGTGATGCAACAAGAAATGACAATTATCTGATTTCAAAGGAAGGGAAGTAATAAATATATATATATGATATATAACATAACTATATTTCAGGTCAAATAATGATCATTTAACATTTTTTTGCTAACACTTATGGCATAAACTTTTAATTTGGGATGATATAATCCCTCTATATTTGTGACAATATCTTGCAGTTTACCAGTCACACACACACACACACACACACACACACACACACACACACACACACACACACACACACACACACACACACACACACACACTCACACACACACACACACACACACACTTCAACATTCAGCATCAAAACACAACAATGGTAACAAGGTTTTTTCTTATTATTTATTTAAATTTTTATTATTAATAATACCTTTACAATTTTATTTGCTGTCGTTATTGGGGTTATATTGACAAAAGACAAATGGTAAAATAAAGCCAAAAATAGTAAAACAAAGCAATTAATTTATTCATGCCGCAATGCACTCTGGGAGTACACTTCCTCAGATCACAGATGGAATTAAGTTGACAAAACTTAAACGGTTTAAGTAAGAACAACTTGAGGCAACGAGTTTGCACAATTGAATGAAGTAAACTGAACAGATGTGTTTTTACGGTGTGTATGTTTCGGAATTGAATTGAACTAAAACAGAAAATTGTATGAATTTACCTTTTATTTGATATAACAATTGATATAAACTTAACTTACTTTGGAACTTAAATATACTATGTATAATAACTACAAAGTAATTGATATTACACATTATTTTAAGTTAAATTAACTCAAATTTTTAAGTTCACATTACTTATTTTTTATGGCAACCAGTTTCCTCAAATGTTTGAAGTAAATTCAACTTATCCGTGTTAACAGTGTATATGGGTCTGTAACTCAGAGCACACAGAAACCAAGCAATCTTGGGTTTATTGGCTAACTGGGATGGCAGTGTCTTCGCGGAGCAGCCTGAAAGGCCAGCTGTCTAAACAGATCTAACGGAGAAGAAAACATTGCAGGACGTTGGCCAGCGTCCTAAACAACTTTACAGGAAGCGGCGATCACACAGACATGAAGCAGAAGAGAGCGGGGAAGGGTTTCCTGAAGGAGAAGTTCTTTAACATCACTCTGCCTTCTGATAGACCTCCTCTACATCACTGACAGTCATCACTGCATTCATTAGGGCCTTTTTCAGCAAATGGTCTGAAGATAAAGGTGCTTCGTCTGTTCTCCTCTAGTGTGCCGAGTTAATCGCTTCTCAAACAAGAACAAATGTAGGCGGGGCCTGAGTGTGTCTGTGGGGAATTGATTGGATGGTTGTGGTTTGCTATTGGCTGATCTCATGTGAGTGACAGGTGGCGCCGCCCTCGTCATCAGAGAAGAGATTAAGTTATTCTGACTCAAGATTATTAACACAATCATGATAAATAATTTACAATAAACACTGCAATGTTCCATAAAAAAAAATCAATTTAGATTTCATGCCGACTGGAACTTTAAAGAAGATTTGATTGTCAACCTCAGGACATTAAACTAAATATTGTATTTTTTTTATTTTTGTATGTATTTTATTATTTGCAACAACTCAGTACAGTATCTGCACACACACACACACACACACACACACACACACACACACACACACACACACACACACACACACACACACACACACACACACACACACACACACACGCACTCATGTTGGGTTTTCATGTTTTATGGGGACTTTCCATAGGCGTAATAGTTGTTATACTGTATAAACTGTATATTCTATCCCCCTACACTGCCCCTGCCCCTAAACCTACCCATCACACACACACACACACACACACACACACACACACACACACACACACACACACACACACACACACACACACACACACACACACACACACACACACACACACACACAGCCCCTGCCCCTGCCCCTAAACCTACCCATCACACACACACACACACACACACACACACACAGCCCCTGCCCCTAAACCTACCCATCACACACACACACACTGCCCCTGCCCCTAAACCTACCCATCACACACACACACACTGCCCCTGCCCCTAAACCTACCCATCACACACACACACACAGCCCCTGCCCCTAAACCTACCCATCACACACACACACACAGCCCCTGCCCCTAAACCTACCCATCACACACACACACACTGCCCCTGCCCCTAAACCTACCCATCACACACACACACACAGCCCCTGCCCCTAAACCTACCCATCACACACACACACACAGCCCCTGCCCCTAAACCTACCCATCACACACACACACACAGCCCCTGCCCCTAAACCTACCCATCACACACACACACACCCCCTGCCCCTAAACCTACCCATCACACACACACACACACACACACACACACACACACACACACACACACACACACACACACACACACACACACACACACACACACACACACACACACACACACACACACACACACACACACTGCCCCTAAACCTACCCATCACACACACACACACACACACACACTGCCCCTGCCCCTAAACCTACCCATCACACACACACACACACACACACACACACACACACGCACACACTGCCCCTAAACCTACCCATCACACACACACACACACACACACACACACACACACACACACACACACACACACACACACACACACACTGCCCCTGCCCCTAAACCTACCCATCACACACACACACACACACACACACACACACACACACACACACTGCCCCTGCCCCTAAACCTACCCATCACACACACACACACACACACACACACACTGCCCCTAAACCTACCCATCACAGGAGACATTCTGCATTTTTACATTTTCAAAAAACATCACTCTGATTTATAAGATGTTTTCCTCATGGGGACCAAAAAATGTCCTCACAAGGACGAGGATTTTGGATATCGAGGATATTGCCATCTTTGTGGGGA
This sequence comes from Gobio gobio, assembly GCF_949357685.1. Taxonomy (NCBI): domain Eukaryota; kingdom Metazoa; phylum Chordata; class Actinopteri; order Cypriniformes; family Gobionidae; genus Gobio; species Gobio gobio. Next base: position 1,858,936 of record NC_137119.1, on the reverse strand, counting down.
CATTTTGTCCCTAACGTAGGGATTACCAGTCCACACACACACACACCCTCACAGCATGGGTCTGATGGGCAACCTCTTCTGTGAGTATATGAACTCCTAAATCATCGTTTTCTGCTTTAAATATTCCCAGCTCAGTGTAAAGAGAAAAATAGTATCCCATGGTTATTTCCACAATACATAATCACTGGCGCTGCGCTGACGGAGTGCGCGTTAACGCTCGAGTGAGCGCGAGGCTTTGTCCCAGCTCTTCCTCTGCTTGTACACCCGTGTCATCACAGCATTCAACCCCAATCAGTGCGCCGGAGTGTGAGAGGATGTTAAACAGATCTGCGTTTCGCGGGACCGCTGCATTCACGCCGCTCGCCCGTCTCCGACCCGCCGCCTTCGGTCTCATTTACCCCGCCATGCCCTGAAGAGCGCGCGCGCACAGACGATCTGCCGCATGTGATAATTGCGCAGTGCGATCCATTAGAAGAGCCTGAGAATCAATGGCGTGTGTGAGAGAAGTAATGACTTGTCTTAAAGGGGTTCTCTCTTCTTGTCTTTCAATCGGATTACATGCAGATGTATTGCAGATACTAATACAATATTTGGCCTAGTGTTTGCTCGATGCGTTAGATGAATCTCAGTCCATTATAAAAACTGGGCTGGAATAAAACGGTAACTCTGACTAGACATGTAGGCCTGTATTTGGTGGAAGATCTTTCATTCTGATCATTATTCATTCCATCGTTTATTTTGTTAGACTGAAGGGGTGAAGGACACTCCTCTTCCTCTGCCAACAGAAAGCGGTTTGCATCCCTTCCCTGCCCTATCATTATCATAATGCCGCTGTTATTTACCAGGTTTTCTGCGACTGAATGTGCCAAAGAGTTTGAGTCATTGTGTCTGCCGGCTCACAGAGACTCTAATTAATGGAAATCTGGTGTCTGGAAAGCTCAAATACTTTACGGGTTACATTTCAATGGACAACACGGATATGCACCGGCAAAAATTGCTCACTTTTTACTTTAATTCCTGATCATATTGTGAATTATTCATCTGCGCATGCTATTCTAAAGAAAAGTAAATGTTTGTCTTCATGTTTGATTTACTTAATTGTTTTATGTCAACAGGATCCACGTAATTGGGTTATGTTGAATTTAATTAAAACTTACGTTTTTTACACTGTAAAGTTCAGTTTACTTAAAAAAAAGTTTGGAAACCGATTGCCTTATTTTTGCAAAGCAAACTTAAAGGGAAAACTAAAAGTAAAGAAAGCTAACACCTCCCAAGTGAATTAATTAATACATATCAAGTTAGTTTAATGCCTATTCTAGTTAAAGGATTAGTTCACTTTTAAATAAACTTTTGCTGATCATTTACTCACCCCCATGTCCTCCAAGATGTCCATGTCTTTCTTTCTGTAGTCGAAAAGAAATTAAGGTTTTTGATGAAAACTTTCCAGGGTTTTTCTCCATATAATGGACTTCAATGGACTCCAAACGGTTCAAGGTCCAAATGACAGTTTCAGTGCAGCTTTAAACGACACCAGATGATGAATAAGGGTCTGATCTAGACAAACCATCAGTTTCTGAGAGAAACCCAGCAGTATTTATGATATTATTTTACCTCTTATCAGACGAACGTGATCATCTCTGAGCTCAGACATAACTTCCGGAGAGTGAGGTCAAATACGAGTGTGGTCAGGGACGTCACTAGGATTGGAAGACGTATTTGTAACTTGCGTTTGCAAAATCTTTGCACTCACATCTAGAGCTACACTTATGTCAACAACCAGTCAAGAAACCAAGATGTTAACAAGTAAAACGTGACAGATATCCTCTTCTTCCATTTCTACTCTGTTAAAGAAAAGTTACTGTAATGTTCGCTTTTAGACACAGCAAAGCTGATGGGGGAATTTACTTAGGCCAGACTTTGCTCCTGATGAGTTACTATAAGCATTGACTTAAATGCTGTCTGTCTGCTCATGTAAATGTATGATAAAGTAATAGCATACTATATCTAATTCCTCTCTAAAGATAAGTTGTCCACAGAATGCTATTTAATTACACAGAACCGCATGTTTTCAACCCATTTTTGAGCTAAAATACAAATATTTTATTTAGCTAAAACCTAAATTGAACAAAACCTATAAAAATACCACAGCTGTACAATTTTCACACCCTATACTAAATTTACCCTTTACAATAGCCTAATGACATAACATTATATAATATTTGAATCACAGCTTATTGTTTTGACATCGACAACCCAAGTGCATTTTACCTCAAACTTTAAGTTAACTAAAGTTAACTTTCTAAAGTAGCAATCGCTTCTCGGGTCGACATTAACACACTGACAAAATTATATTCTGAATTAAAAATATTTGCATACCACTTTTTAATGTGTGATTGTGTAAAGGTGTTCACGAGATACCAACCTTTCGCAAACTTGCTTTCGACGTAGAACACTCATTCTCATGGAGACGGTGGTGTGTGTGTGTGTGTGTGTGTGTGCGTGTGTGTGTGAGAGAAAGGAAAGGAAAGGAAATGCAGCTGAACTTTATTTGCTCTATGAAAGACATTGATAAAGACCAAAACTAAAGACATTTAATCAATACTTTTATTTTAGTTAGTTTTGCCAAACACACATTTCAGTTTTGGTTAGTTATCGTTTTTTTGTATCATTTCAGTTAACGACAACCCACCTAGTTTTCGTTTTTTCGTTCGTTTTCGTTAACGATTATAACCTTGGTAACGACGAGAAGAGATGAATCCTCCAGTTTCTTGCAGTAGCGCTCCGGTCTCTTTTTGAAGCTGGATATATCATATATCATTTTGTATATATCATTTGTTGCGTCTAAATATGAATGAGGATACGGTTATTGATGAATCGATTTGTTATTGTTGTTCTCATTATCATTTAGGGGGGCTTAGGAACATTTTGGGGTAGCTTCAGCCCCCCTAAAATAGGCCTAACGACGTCCCTGAGCCTGGTCATAGATGTATCGATCGTAGATGCCTCATTCTAGTGATCCGTGCAGGCGCTAATGAGGCATCTACTTATACATCTATGACCATGCTCCTATTTTGACCTCACACTTCAACCTCCAAAAACACTAACATAACACAAACTTTTAAATACCAACCATTAGGCATTAAAAAGTCTCTAAAGTTTCTCATCTTGTTAGAAACGCATCAACTAGCACTTTATTTAAACATTTACTCTCCTAATTCAGGCCCTTTGCAAAGCATGATGGGAAGTGAAAGTCTTGTTTGATTGGATTACTTGATTGAAATGAAAACATCAAGTTATGTCAAAGAGTAACGGTTTTAAGTCAGTTCAACATGAATCAATTACATTTGAACCAGAAACCTGATATAATTGTGTTAAATCAAGATGAATTGCTTAAATAAAGTGAACAGCATCATAAATCATTTTAGGGACGTTTCTTTGTAATTTTGTTTTGTTCATGAGTAGGTCATTTAAACCTGTTTTATTTATAAGTCTATTTGGTTTGTTATGTTGGCCTTGGGGCACCCTGAAGCCATTGCTCCTTTATTTAATTACTTTTTCCACCTTAATAAATGTATACTTTTTGTGGAATTTAGAATCGTGTCTAACTAGAAGTTCACATCAACTCCGTCTTTACATAACGGGTCATAACACACACGTTCCAACATTGTTTGAGAGGGGTAGAACTGACCATATGTAGACTGCGGGAACTGAATCAAACTCATTTATTTGATTTATTCTATAAAAAACGAATAACCAGCACAACACTGGTTCACATGCTAAGTGTAACTTTTGTAGCATGCACATAACGATCAAGTAAAACACTTGACCTCTGGCATTAGCACAGAACACACTTATTATTAGCCACAATCGACATAACATAAACTCTTTTAAATGTTAAATATATCTGAACACCAAACTTTAACAGGTCTTTCCCTTTACTAAAAAACACTTTAAACAGCACTCAATGTCAGCATTTAGTCTCATCCTCATGCAAAGCATGCTGGGACACTGCCCACTTCAGTCAGCGCAACAGAAATGATTCATGTAGTCCCAACACAAATGGTTTAGGTTAACTTAGCATGTTACAAATTTAATTTAATTTAGTATAATAAAATTTAGTGCAATTGGCAATTGCGTGTTGTCACCATTGTTGTGTTTTGATGCTGAATGTTGAAGTTTGAGTGTGATCAACGGCAAGATATCGTCACAAATATAGAGGGATTATATCAACCCAAGTAAAAGTTTCACAAGGTTTTTATGACGATCATAAAACATGAAGGGAAGTATTTCATAGGTTGCTCTAACTATGAATTATTCAGACAGAAGACAGGCCAACTTTTAAAAGCAACCTATGTATCACTTCTCTTCCTTTGAAACCAAATAAATGTGATTTCTTGCTGCATCGATAGGAGGAGAATTACAGTAATATAAAAGACAAATGGAACACTAATCTTCGTAATGGTGACTTTTGGGACAAAATGTCTCTCAAACCAATCAATTCATCTTAACTTGGGTTTATTCAGTCAAATCAAACATGATTGAGACACAGATGTAATGTTTCTCTAGTGGTCAGGACTCTAGAGTTCATTTCTGATGTGAGGAGAGCAAAATAAAGTCAACTGAGACTATTACACCCTAAAACTCTTCATACAGAGACTAAAACTGATTTATCAAAATGATTCCTTCACTTTGAGCTGATCATGTTTCCCTGAAGTGTTTTGTTTTAATTGCTGTCAAATGTGACCTTTGACCCCACAGACTGAACTAAATGAAGCATTGCTTGCTCATTGGTTGAGCTAAACTGGTGTTTTCTGATTTTGACATTATCAAGATGAATTTGTTCAGTTTAATTGTAATACCATTTTCTAAACTATAGTGAATAAACTGTGATAATGTGAGAAATGTTGAAGGTGTCTGGATAAATTTTGATTTGACTGCATGTGAATAGTACAGATAACTAGATTTTTACAATTAAAGGTGCAATATGTAAGATTTTTGCAGTAAAATGTCCACTAGGCCAGTGTTATATATTTTGTTCAGTCGAGTACTTACAATATCCCAAATGTTTCCAACTCTAAAAAATGCTGGGTTAAAAACAACCCAAGTTTGGTTGAAAACGGACTAACCCAGCAATTGGGTTGTTTTAACCCAGTGAATGGGTTGTTTTAACCCAGCGGTTGGTTTGTTTTAAGCAAAAATTTAACCCAACCGCTGGGTTAAAACAACCCATTCACTGGGTTAAAACAACCCAATTGCTAGGTTAGTCCGTTTTCAACCAAACTTGGGATGTTTTTAACCGAGCATTTTTTAGAGTGTACCTTCGGTTTCCGCTTTTACTGCCTTAGAAACCATGGCAACAGACGTGGACAACTGCGTAACCTCTAGCGCTGTTGTAGTTTTCGCTCAAACATTACGGATCATGGAAAGCAGACTTGGGAACAAAATGAGAAATCAAAAGAGGACCAGTATCGATGTGACGTTTTCCAGATGGCAACAAACTTCCGTTTGAGATGCCGCTGATGTGCTTTATTAGACAGGTGAGCTAATGAACATGAAACGAATCAATGTGATGTAGCTCAACACAATGAGCTATGAGAATATCATCAGTGTGATGCAGCTAATGCTAGTCTCATACAGCCAAACTCACACACAGAAAAACATTATAACTCAACACACTCAGTTCAGTTCAGATACTGGAGACTAACAGCATTGAGGTTCCTCACAGGTTTAATTGGTCAGATCATCTGACCTGTATGAGTAGTAACTCAGCACTTGAAAGAAATGTCCTCATGTCTTTATATCCCGGGACTCGTGTGTGGCGCTGATCTCTGTCTCTTATTAGTAATCACGACCGGCTTCAGACCACAGTCATGTTACAAACACTCCAGAAACATTATTAAATCCATCGTGATGATCCCACACTCATTCCCTCCGTCATCTTTCTGAAGAGGTTAGCGACCCCTAGCGGCGAAAACATACATAGTCTAGCTTTAAAGGGAATTTTGTATAAATTGTATCTTAATTTTTGTTATTTATTATTTCATTTTTTTAGCATGAGACTACTTTCAAAAACATAACAAATAGTACACTGCAAAAAAAAAGCTCTTCTTAGTAATTTTTGTCTTGTTTCTAGTCTAATTATCTAAACTTTATTAAATCAAGATGCATTTACTAGATAAGTACAATTTTCAACTAAATAATAGTTAAAATTAGTGCTGTCAGTTAAACGCATTATTAACGACGTTAACGCAAACCTATTTTAACGGCGTCAATTTTTTTATCGCGAGATTAACGTTCTTTTTGGTCTAACAAACTGTGTAGTTTTTTCACATGCTGTTGCAGCAACTAGTAACGTTAGAAAAACTACAACACCACTCCGGATGTAGCTAGACCGGAAACAAAACATCAGGCACGCTGCGGCTGCCCACACTTGTTTGGGCCATTAAAAGAGTAGACGTGGATGGCAAGCGTGAGACGCCGAAATGAGAAACGTATTATGCCATGGTTTAACTCAGGGGTCTTCAACTAAAAGTGCTTGTCTTGAGCGCTGCTTTCTGCTCTGATGGTGCATTCACACCGGACGCGAATGAAGCGTTTTGCGCGAGTGATTTAAGTCAATGCAAAGACGCAAATAGACATTCTGCGGCGCGAATTAAGCGGCGTGCATGTCGCGTCATTCGCGTCCGGTGTACCTGCATGCTTGACCGCGCGTCTGGGTCTGAACGCAACAGTGAGCATTGCAACGTTAACTGTTTCATTAGCCTACGTCAAAAGGCTTCGCGGTCCGGATTTGGACCGGAGTCCGCTAGTTGGCGACCCCTGGTTTAACTGCACTATAGGCGGAGTCCTAGTTTACCTTGCATGTGCACTTTGTAATTTTATTTTGTATCACCCTGTTTTGATCCCTTAGAAAGGGCTGTTGAAGGGGCTGTTTGTGCAACAAAGTATTTTTTTTCACCCTTTTATTGATGGACAGTGTTACATTGTGTGAGCGATTATTTGCTCCAAGTGTGAATGACTGCTTCAAGTGAGAATGTTGGTGTGAAATCGAACACTACAGTATGCCAATGTTGTTTTCAATAAAACAAACATTTGAACAAAGCAAGCCGATCCACTTTTCTATGTTGATAAGAGCATTAAAATAAGAAAAAATAATGGGACAAAAAGAAATCAAGGGACATTTAGAATAAATAAAAATGTGCGATTAATTGTGATTAATTGTGAGTTAACTATGGCATTAATGCGATTAATCGCGATTAAATATTTTAATCGTTTGACAGCACTAGTTAAAATATAATAGGCCTTTGTTGACTACATTCTAAATAAACTACAAAATATATTTTCCTTTGACCTGTTGCTCTCAGTCACACACCTGAAGCTCATTCCTCATGCAGCTCATTATGCGGTTCTTTTGTCCTCTCAGGTGTAAATCACAGCATTATTCATGATCATTCACGCCTGCTCGCACACTTTAGCTTTGTAAAGAAAAACTGTCTTACAAAATGTAAATCAGTGTATTGTTGTATGTGAATGAGTAGGCTCAATGATTCTCACATCAGTTTAAAGCAAAAACTCTAGTCAAATACACCCATTAGTCAAAAGTCTTGTGGACACATATCTAATGTGTGTTTTAAGGCCTTCATTTTTTCAAGTTTTTTCAAAAACCATGCATAAACATTTTTCTCTCAAAAATACATGCATGTACATACATGTTGCGCAGATATATGGTAGCCTGGTTTGTGCTGAATACAGTTTAATTACACTTTTGTCATTAATGTGTTTATAAGCAACTGAAAAAAACAAATGTCAGAGCATGTCAAAACTTCCAAAGGGCCCCAAAACAGCTCAGACTCCTAGGGGTTAAGACATTAAGTAAAGTGAACTAAAAGGTGTTAGTTAGAATCACTGTTGGGTTTTACAGTGTTGACGACATCCAAGCCTTCTTATTTTACCACCACCTTCACAATCAAATCCATTCCTGATCCATAAAAAGACAAAAATCAGTTATGAACACATGTTGAACACAACTTTCACACCGGAAGAGCAGAAAAGCGAAGCGGAGTTCGAATAGTCACATCAGCCTCATTGCGAGTTTGCGACATCTGTGGCGTTTCAGAGCTCCAACATCCCAAAACATTCACGGCGACAGTGGAGAAATCACGGACACTTCCTGATCCAGTGAATACAAGCTTTTCATTTTCTTTAAAAGACTGAAAAGAAGGTTTTGTGTGCACCCAGTCTTAAAGAACAGCGAGTCTGAAGGGGAGGATGCTAATCTACAGGAGCTCAAGCTTTATCATGGCCGTTCCCGCTCTTACTTTACTTCGAGAGACCTCGAGTAGCAGCGCATCTGATGAGACTAACACACACTTCAGGAACCAATCCACATGTAAACATTAAGTGCCACAGTCGTACTGATGGAAACACATTCGCTCTCTATAGTCGCAAGGTTTAGGTTTTCGGACACAAGGTTTAGAAAAAAAGGAGTTTTAACTCAAAAGGTGATGTTATGGTTGTCTGTAGCCTCCAGTGGGCAAACAGGAAGAGTTAGCAAAAGTAGGTTTGTAGGTTAATTAAAAATGGCGGGAAAATTTTCATGACGGAAAGTGACGTCATAGGGTGCAGTCGAATCGTCTTGAGCCAAGGAAGCAGAGGAACATTTTTTGAGAAATTTTGAAAGAAAAAAATGAAAATAATGTCTCTATCTCTTAGGGTTCAAAAGTTATTAGCATAAATATGTGTGAAACTTTGGACAGGTGGTGGCGCTAGAGGGATTGAGTTAGAGACTCAAAATCTGCTGCAGTGACAGTTGAGACTATAACTACAACTGTAGCTGTAATCTCATGAGAAACGCCATACCTGGCAGAGGTTAATGTTGATTAATGACATCAAATGGACATTACGTGACCTTTGTTTCCTTGTATGTGATTGGTTGAAGCCTTTTCTGTCACTGGGAGAGTTAAAAAAAATCGACATCAAAACAAAAAAAATAGAGTTTTTTTTCGCCACAGCACATTCACGCTCGGTGTGGAAGCACTCATTACACAAACATCTGATCAAAAAATAAAACCATCACGCGAATTTATTCGCACGTCAAAATGGCGTCCAGTGTGAAAGGACCTTAAAGGGATAGTTCACCCAAAAATGAAAATTAGCCCATAATTTACTCTCCCTCAAGTCATCCGAGGTGTGTATGACATTCTTCTTTTATATTATAGTTATATTACAAAAGTCCAGGCTAATCCAAGCTTTATAATGGCAGTAATAGTTGCTCTGTTTTTGAAGTCCATAAAAAGTGCATCTGTGCGTCATATAACTGCTCCAGCGGCTCTGGGGTGTTAATAAATGCCTTCTGAAGCGAATCGATGCGTTTGTGTAAGAAAAATATCCATATTTAAAACTTTATAAAGTAAAGTTCCAGCCGACCGCCTTCTGTGTAAAAGTGTTGAATGTTGAAAGTGAAACTCCAGATGTGTGTGTGACGTCATGACGAGCGGAGCTGAGCGTTAGTCTTTCCATCCGCAGGGGAACTTTACACACTTTCTCCAGAAACTGAAAAGGGAAGGCGGAGGCTGAAAGTTTACTTGATAAAGTTTTAAATATGGATATTTTTCTTACACAAACGCGTTGATTCGCTTCAGAAGGCCTTTATTAACACCCCAGAGCCGCTGGAGCAGTTATATGACGCACAGATGCACTTTTTATGGACTTCAAAAACAGAGCAACTATTACTGCCATTATAAAGCTTGGATTAGCCTGGACTTTTGTAATATAACTATAATGTAGATATAATATAGATTTTATTCGTCTGAAAGAAGAATGTCATACACACCTCGGATGACTTGAGGGAGAGGAAATCATGGGCTAATTTTCATTTTTGGGTGAACTGTCCCTTTAAGGCTGATATGCAGTCATTGGAAAACATTTATGTGACTCATTCAGATCTGAAAAGAGATGTTTTTGGAGTCAGACTTTGGTTTTACACCTGACTGTTGTGCTTCAAACTCAGTTCAAGTTCAGTAAATTGGGGATTTCTGTGAGGTAATTGGCCATTATAGAATCTTGAGGTGAAGTTGCGTCAGTAAAGCTAATATCTCCCATCTTCCGCTCACCGCACCGATAGAGAAATCACGTATTATGCTCAAACGCACTCATGAGATGCCAAATGAAATGTGAAATCCCCCCCTCACCTGATTCATTACTCCGCCGCTGAAGTGCGAGCATCATTCTCTCTAGTGCTTTTGTGCAAATGGACCAAAAACACAGTATTTTAGACGGTATTGTGGATTAACAAAATGAGCACATATATGTCAATCCCACCAACAGAAACACTGTAAGTGTGTTTAATGTTTGTTCTGGTTCAGATGTTTGTTAAATGAAGTGCCACTTCAGAGTCCTATGATTCATGCATTAATCATTAACGCTGCACTGTATGCTTGTGTTGTCATGCATCTAAATAATGCAAGTTGTGCTGAGAATAATTAGTAGCTATTAAACATCTTTTGTGTGTGTGGTTGAATCCAGAATTATTTGAGGTGCATTTCATTATTTATTTATTTATTTATTTATTTATGATTTTTGCAGGTCAAGAGATGCACTATAATTAAAATCAGATAATTAGTCCTTTTATGATTTTGATAATTATTATTATTTGAATGTAAAGTACACTCACTTTAGAACAGTATGTTGTTATGTTTTTAAAGCATGCATGGGGAAGAAAAGAGTGCAGTAATCTGACATTACCAAAGACGCAGTTTGAGTGAAAAGCATCTTTTATTTCGATCTGTACAATTAAAATGCTCATCATGTGACCCTGTCTGTGGCAATAGCCAACAACACATTGAGTGGGTCAAAATTATCAATTTTTCTTTTATGCCAAAAATCATTAGGATATTAAGATCATGTTCCATGAAGATATTTGGTACATTTTCATAACATAAATGTATTATTAGTAGTAATATGCAATGCTAAGGACTTCATTTGGACAACGTTAAAGGAGATTTTCTCAATATTTAGATGTTTTTGCCCCCTCAGATTGCAGATTTTCAAATATTGTCCGATCATAACAATGGAAAGATCATTTATTAAGCGTTCAGATGATATATACATATCAACTTTAAAAAAATTGACCCTTATGACAGTTTTTTTTGTGTCCAGGTCACATATAATATTTATAATAGCCACACGCTTAGTGTTATTTGTAAGCAACACATACTGTTCATAAACCTGGGTTCAGTAAGAGTTTTTTATTGTCGCTCTTAAAGAAATAAATTGTTTGTATTCAGCAACAGCTCATTCAACTGATCAACAGTATAAACCTTTACATTGTTTTCTCATTTAACTTATTTTTTTTTTTGAGGCAAACTTTAGATTATGGTCCAATTCTCACTATTAACTAACTATATTAACTATGACTTTTGCCTCAAAAAATTCCAATTTAGTCTTATAGTTAGTAATGTAGTTGTTAAGTGTAGGATTAAGGGGTGTAGAATATGGTCATGCATTAATATGTGCTAATAAATAGACAATATCCTAGTAACATGCATGATAATAAGACTAAAGTGTTACCAAAACTTTTTGTGCTTTCACTTCTGCAATAATCTGTTGAGTGTCTTCTTCAAAAAAGTCTATAATGAGTTCAACAGTCAGTTCTGGAAGCAAAACTCCATTCATTTTCCCCATAGGGAAATAGATTTTTAATGATAACTCATAAACCTTTAAAGACAGCCTTACTGTGAGCGGTGAGGTTGTTAATCGATGTATTCTGCTTCTGTTAAAGACGTCAGCCCTCATGATTTCAGCTTAGTTTTAAAATAATCAGGTTTAACAGCTGAATTCCTGGTGAAAACTACATTACCCATGATGCTGTACGGAACATTCCACCAATCAGAGAGTCGTAAAAAAGCAACACGCTCCAAAATAGTTATTTAGCTCCGCCCACTCCCATGAGACACTGCGAATGACGTAATTAATACAAAATACTTACATTTTTTATATATATGCATATTTTGAATTCACTTCAAATATATTTAGGGCTGTCAAACAATTAATCATGATTAATCGCATTCAAAATAAAAGTTTATCTTTACATAATATATGTGTGTGCACTGTGTATAATGATTTTGTATATATAAATACACACTCATTTATGTATATATTTAAGAAATATATATATAAATATAGCTGCAAGCAGCAATACCGCAGCAGCAGAAGACCAACTGAAAAAATGAGTGAAGACATTTGAAGACAATTTTAAGCAAAAATGTTAAAACCCCACATTAAAATATTGAGTTGTATAGAGCCAATGTCCTATTTTGTTTAATTATAGCGCCACCAAGAGGCACAATCCCACCATTTTTTATGTGTCCTCTGAGTGAGCCCATACATGTGTGTGTAAATGTTGGCGAAAATATCTCATTTCGTTTTGGAGTTATAGACATTTATATGAAAAAAACACGTAAAAAATGACTGAGACCTTTGAGTGGATTTTACTGCCCCTTACTATCAATATTTTGACATTTGGGCATTAGTGTTTAGCTATCGACCTATGTTACTGAACTTCTGATGCTGGTTTCATCTCGATCGGACTAGCGGTTTCAAAGATCTCAGCTAACGTTTTTGAAGCGCTAAATTAAAACGCTGCAAAAAAAATTCATCAAAACCTGGCAAGTCTGGTGTTGTTGGACTCGGCAAGGATTCAGGAGACAAAAAAAGTTACTCCCATGAAAAGAAGTCAACCACACCCAAAGTTATAAGTGTTTGAAAAAACAATTCTCCACTAGGTGGCGCTTTTTCGAAACGTCTCAGGCTCCTTCAGGGCATCTGATGACCCATACCGAGTTTCGTAACAATCCGTTCATGAGTTTATAAAATACAGCATTTTAGCACATAATTCAAAATGGCTGACAGGCAAAAATGGCAGATATGATAAAATTGGATATCAAATGACTCGTCATGATGTCCCGATTCTAATGCTGCGTTCACACCAAACGCGAATTGAGCGTCAGGCGCGAGTGATTTCAATGTTAAGTCAATGGAAAGGCGCGTTGACGCGCGTCTGGAGGTCCCGCGGCGCGGAAAGCGCGTTACGCGCGGCGCGAAGGACGCGAATCCGCTTCATTCGCGCGTCCAGTTCGCGCGAATGGCGCGAATTGGACGCGAATTGAGCGTCTTGCGCGATACGCGCGTTACACGCGAATGGTGCTTTTGTGCATTCACGCGTTTGAAGCGAATTCGCGTCTGACGCCCGAGTTGAAAAATTTGAACTTTGGCGTCAATTCGCGCCGCGTTAACCAATCAGGAGCCTGCTCGCTGCTGTCACGTGGTAAAGTGACGTGTATGAGAAACCCTGCATAAATTAAAAACAGTACTATTGTGTCACAAAATGTAGTTTTAAGACGTTTTCAGGTGGGAATGTAGTTGTTTAAAGCTCAAATCTGTGGTTTATTTATAAAGAGAGCGCCTATTTAAAAAAAATAATCTTGTGTTTTTGGAGTTGTGAGATCCAGGCGATCACCGGCGCTCACCGCTCATAACCCCGGCGAAGGCAGCCTTTCCTCGGCCAGTCCTTCTGGCGTCTGCCGCTGGCTCTGATGTCCTGTAGTGGTTCGTTTTGTGTAGATCTAACGGGCGATCTTTGCTCTCATGAATCTATAATTTGTTGTCTGCCAAATCGTTTTGATTGAGGGCAAAGAGAAGTTTCATAACTTTATTTTTTAAGGATATTTAAATATACATGTACTGAAGATGATGTAGGAGTTGCCTGGACCACATTTGTGTGGCTATTAATGCTTAATATATATGTTTAATGAAAATGAAACGAGGCAGAGTTGTGTTTTATGACATATTTCTCCTGGTGTGCCTTGAACGCGCGTCAATTTCGCTTCAAACGCTCGATTTCTACGCGCGTCCAATTCTCTGCAGACGCGCGAATGCATTCAAAATGTTCGCGCGTGAAACTAGACGCGGTAGACGCGATTTTGACGCTCAATTCGCGTTTGGTGTGAACGCAGCATAAGGAGACCACTTTCATGATTTTTGGATGTTATTAGCAAAAATAGGTGGCGCTGTGCCGAAACGCTGCATGTCGCCTCAGGTCATGCTCGTGATCACATGCACCAAGTTTGGTCTGAATACGATAAAGCGTTAGATATAGCCTTAAGTGTATTTTCGCAAACGCTACGTAAAATGTGTTCGCGTGTTTATCAAAAACGATTCGACAAGTCAACTTGAATTCCATTACTTTTTGTCAACATGGTCTGAAGATGATCTGGTTCATTTTTTGAAAATTGGAGCAACGGCCTAGGAAGAGTTAGCAAAAGTAGGTTTCTAGGTTAATGAAAAATGGCGGGAAAATTTTCATGACGGAAAATTACGTCATAGGGTGCAGTCGAATCGTCTTGAGCCAAGGAAGCAGAGGAAAAAATGTTGAGAAATTATAAAAAATGAAAATAATGTCTCTATCCCTTAGGGTTCAAAAGTTATTAGCATAAATATTAGTGAAACTTTGGACAGGTGGTGGCGCTAGAGGGATTGAGTTAGAGACTCAAAATTTGCAACAGTGACAGTTGAGACTATCTTCTATCAGTGTGCCAAATTTCATAACTTTCCTGCAAACGCTTCTATGGGCTGCCATAGCATCTAGTGGCGGAAGAATAATAATAATAAGAACGCTAACGATTTCAATAGGAGCCTACACACCTAGTTAATAGTGAGAATTCGAGAATTTTACCAGGGTTTTTTTCGGCAGCAAATCCTCATATTAGAATGATTTCCGAAAGGATCATGTGAAACTAGAGTAATGATGCTGAAATACAGTTTTACTGCTACAATGACAGTGCAATACGAATATTATATCACTGATTTAAACTAGTCAAAACCCTGTAAAGAGAACAGCTGCATAGTGCTAGAACAAAACCAATACACGTCACAGTGGTCAAGGCAAATTAACATTGACCAACACGTCCAATAATCGTTCCAGCATGGAGGAAACGCCCGGAGTGAACACGAGGAACTGAGCGCTGAAGCGAACAGCAGCGGGTTCGGAAACTCTCCAGTTATTCCTCAACCTTTCACATTATGGGACAACACATTGATATGAGTTAGCCAGGACCTGTTGATTATCCAGTACTTATCGCCACACATTGGATGTTCAGTGTTTGCTCTGTTGGTGTAATCCGTTAAAACGATTAGGAATTGTTGCAAGCGTTGGCCGCGTGCCTCTCCAAACCCTCACAGGGAAACAGCGATTAGCATATTTCAGAGGCAGAAGGTAGACACGGCTAATGGAGCTCTTTAATTGTTTCACTGCAGTTGTGCTGATCTTCTGTATCCCGTTAGAAGCAGCGGACAAACGTACAGGTGTTAAACTGAGGTTAGTCTCACACACACACACACACACACACACACACACACACACACACTCTCCAAACTGCCTGCCAGATCTCGTGCAACCAGAAGAGTCCAAGAAACATTTCTTTAGGAGTTTTGTTGAGGCACTAAACTAGGGCTTAGTTTTTGGATATATGATCACACCCACACCCAATTGACCTATCGGTAAGCCCCGCCCCCCTTAGTTACTGTTGCTAACTCGGACAAACAAACGGAGTTGCTATATCTTACAATGACAGCTGTCAGTGTGAAAACCTTATCCTGAGATGTTTTTGGACACAGAATGTAGCGTATATCCCGTCTGAATGATGACCAAACTTTACTGATGGTTTATCAAGTTTATTATGTCCTTTTCACTCCAAAAAATCATTGTAAGAGTTGAACAAACAAAGCATAAGAAGTGCGCATTCACGTCTTATTCACAAACTCTCTCTCTCCGTTGCATTACCATTAACACACAGAGCAAATTACACAAAAACACTCACACAACTAACAGTAAACAAACATATACACAGACCGTATGACTTTTCTGGTAAACTTTGTATCTGCAATACAACTCCGATAAACTGCGTGCAAGCTCTTCCTTTCACTTGCCGTAGACTATAATACCCATCAAAATAAGAGTCCTCCTTAGTAGGACAGATAATGTAGACCTTAAACATATCTAAAATTAAATTAATTTACATATAACCAGTTTAATATGGAGAGGCACTGAAATGTAGACCTTCGTGTTTTTGACCTACAGTGCACATGATGTGAGAACAGTTCGTTATTTCGGTTTGTATGTTCGCAGGGACTTTAATCGTAACTTAACGAGAGTTTGACAAACAGAAAATCCTCTCAGGATCGCTGGAGTCAGTGTTACAGTTCCTCAGGCACGACATTTGAGCACTTTTGTAGCATAAACACCATCAAACCGATGAGAGCTTCGGATTTTCCAATGTTTCTCTATGGCGCTGAAACCTGAAGATGTCCGAGTCCGACTGATGCATATATGGCTCATCTGCGTTCGAGGGGCGGGGCTTACCGATAGGTCAATTGTTTTTTTTTTAACACTTCACTGAAAATGATTTGCATACTTTAGGGGCCTGATCTGAGCTCATGGTCTGAAGCTCACGGCGCAGGAGCTCTAAGGGCGTGTCCGAATCCACTTTTGCTAGTTTAACGACGTCGTTAAACTAGCAAATGATAACTTTTATAATGGAGATTTGCACTTTTATGATGGATGGATGCACTTTTATGTTGGATAGATGCACTTTTATGATGGAGAAATGCACTTTTATGATGGATAGATGCACTTTTATGATGGATAGATGCACTTTTATGATGGATGGATGCACTTTTATGATGGACAGATGCACTTTTATGATGGATAGATGCACTTTTATGATGGACAGATGCACTTTTATGATGGATGGATGCACTTTTATGATGGATAGATGCACTTTTATGATGGATAGATGCACTTTTATGATGGATGGATGCACTTTTATGATGGATAGATGCACTTTTATGATGGATAGATGCACTTTTATGATCGATAGATGCACCTTTATGATGGATGGATGCACTTTTATGATGGATAGATGCACCTTTATGATGGATGGATGAACTTTTATGATGGATGGATGCACTTTTATGATGGATAGATGCACTTTTATGATGGATAGATACACTTTTATGATGGAGGGATGCACTTTTATGATGGATAGATGCACTTTTATGATGGATGGATGCACTTTTATGATAGAGAGATGCACTTTTATGATGGACAGATGCACTTTTATGATGGATAGATGTACTTTTATGATGATAGATGCACTTTTATGATGGACAGATACACTTTTATGATGGCTGGATGCACTTTTATGATGGATGGATGCACTTTTATGATGGACGGATGCACTTTTATGATGGATGGATGCACTTGTATGATGGCTGGATGCACTTTTATGATGGACAGATGCACTTTTATGATGGCTGGATGTACTTGTATGATGGCTGGATGCACTTTTATGATGGATAGATGCACTTTTATGATGGCTGGATGTACTTGTATGATGGCTGGATGTACTTGTATGTGTATGATGGCTGGATGTACTTGTATGATGGCTGGATGCACTTTTATGATGGATAGATGCACTTTTATGATGGATAGATGCACTTTTATGATGGATAGATGCACTTTTATGATGAAGGTAATGTGCCTCAAAATATATCTAAATTTAATTTGTGTCTGCGCAAATCATTTCACTCCAGACTGCTTTGTGATGAAAGGTAGAGCGCAAACTTTATTACAGTTCATCAGAGTTGTTTTATGGATATAACGTTCACCAGTTTATTAAGCACCCCTGAAAAGGTCTGTATTTATGTGTTTACTGTTAGTTGTAAGGAGTGTTTTTGTGTAATTCGCTGCTGATGATGATGATGCAAGACTTTAATGTGCACCTCTTGTACTGTGTTTTATTCAGCTCATACGTGATTTTCTGGAGGAAAACAGACACTTCATCGCTCGTGTGAAGTATAATAAACTTCATAAAACTCACCAGTAAAGTTTTGGCCATCATTCGGACAGCGTCCGCTACAAAAGGCCTGTACTAATGGTGGATAAAAGCAAGATGACATCATAAGTTATAACCGTAATTAAACTAAACTATTCCTGTTCTCTCTTCATCAGCAGATCTTCTCTGGCTCTGTAGGCATTATTGTCCGACACGACACTTCTGACATTTTCAATTTTCATTCCGTGAGATGAGATTCTCCTGACACCGGAGCATGAGCTTTTGAAGCCCCGCCCTCTTTCTGAAAAGGGGCGGGGATCACTAGCTCATTTGCATTTAAAGGGACACACACAGAAACTCTGCGTTTTAACTCTTCCTGTTTTTAACATGCTGTAAAAAATTATCCGGGAGGTATTTTGAGCTAAAAGTTGACATACACACTCTGGGGACATTATTTTACATCTTGTATAAAAGGGTATAATAGATGCCCATTAAAACGTTTTTTCTCTTGTTTATATGAATATTAAGGGAACAGTCCATTTTATCGTGCTTCAATCATTATGGGAATGTTACTTTTGAATGTTTTGAAACAAGTATAACTGTATATATAAAGTTTTTGAGCTACCGTTTTGAGAATTTGATGATTCAAAGCATTTGAATGCGTGTAAGGCCATGGATTGAGGTGTAATAATAGTAGCTGGTTTTGGTTGACCTCCTGTCCACTGGTTTACACGTGTAACACGTGTTCTAGAGATATAAGCTGTGTAAAAGTAATCACACTGCCTGTAAAACGCAACACGGTTTCTTTTGTCCGTAGGGTTGGACTAAAAGCCAGCGCAGTTTGCGGTGTTAATTTCCCCTGGAGTTTTCTTTTATGATTCCACCCCAGGTTCCTTTTTCTTTTGCGTTTTAAAGCCATTTACGGCTCGCTTAATATCTTTGAAATATAAGTGTAGATCCAGTGGTCTTTCATATTTTTAGTCCCACGCAATATCAATGGCGTTTAATCAGGACACAGGTTTACGTAAGCATTATCTCGGGATCACACTGATGTAGAGTTTCTGATCTATCCATTGGATTTTGTGCACATTTCTTATCACGAGTTTAATGTGCTGTGACAGATAATGCAAATGTCAATGATGTCTCTGCGACACATA
Source organism: Gobio gobio (assembly GCF_949357685.1). Lineage (NCBI taxonomy): Eukaryota > Metazoa > Chordata > Actinopteri > Cypriniformes > Gobionidae > Gobio > Gobio gobio. Next base: position 1,839,888 of record NC_137119.1, on the reverse strand, counting down.
ATTACTGATTTATGCTTTAATCGCACCCTGTTCCTGTTACATCATGTGCTTTCATGCAAAGATAAAGGCGCCCAGATAGAACGAATCCAGTTGCCGCTCTCTGAGATGTCTTTCTGCCTGAATGCTCATCTAATTTCCCTCATATACTTTTGACATTGACTACAAAAATGGCTATGAATTTATACATAAGCCAGAGCGGATCTTGCAACAGAGTCGACCGGACGACCTCTCTGAAGCCCTGCCGCGCACTTGATGGATCGAGCATATCGGGGAATGTGTATTCGTGCTCCCATTCAAATACTTATCCTAATAATTAGGTGATAAATGAGGTCTGTTGCTCCCATTGATATTCTCCTTCCCTTGTACAATGCTGCACCTGAGTTGCCATGGCAATCGAGCTCAATGGGAAGAGGGAAGAGAGGAGAGAGGAGAGAGAGAGCCGCAAGATCTGATGCAGGCGTCCTGAAAGAGACCCGGATAATTGCGGCTTGGAAGAAGCGACTTTTTGTCAATCCTGATTGTTTTATTGCCGCTTCACCGTGGCATTTCAATGTCCACGGATTCCCTTATCAGGGATCTGTCTGGAAAATCACATTTCATATCGCCCACAGGTGTTCCTTTGTCCTTGTGGTTCAGGAGCGTCTCCCAACAAATAAAACACCAGTCGCATTTCTGCAGAAGCACCAGCGTCAAGCCCTCCGGAATACACATAATCTCTCCAATGATGGAACAAATCTTTCCTGGAATTTGTGGGTGATTTGTAAGCGATGCTGAAGGACTGTGATCTGAAACGGTCAGAGTTTGTTCTGACAGGGTCAGGAGCATTAAATAATACGGCTAATAAAGAAATAATAAGGCTTAGTTTATTTCAAACTGGGATGTTGATATCCAAGGTCATGCATCCCATCAAATCTGCAGCATTTTTCCATATATCCTGTTACTGTATTTAATAATAACAACAATAAAATACATATTATTTCTTAATAATTTAATATTAATATACAATATTAATTATATTTTGTAATAAAGTCCACTGAAGGCTAGTTGAGGTGAGATCCCATGTGCAGTTTATATAAATAAACATGAGTAAATGAAAAATAACCACCAGTTTGACACAGAGAATAAAAAAAGGAGTGAAGGAGTTGTCGAAGGGCTGAAGGGAACCAGTGGAGACTGGGCTGAAGAACTGGGTAGCACAGGGTTACTGGGCGGTGCTGGTCTTTTTACATTCTTCAATTATTACTCCACACTCTGAAAAATGATGGTGCTAAATGGCACTAAAAGTGGTTCTTTGGCTCATAATCAAAGGGGAACCACTTTAAGTGCTGTATAGCACCAATCTTGGTGCTTCAGTGGTTCTTCAGTGGTTCTTTGGGATGACTGAGGTTCTATATAGCACCACTACCATATACAGAACCTGTTAATCCCCTGTATGGTTCTTCAGTGGTTCTTCAGCGGTTCTTCAGCGGTTCTTTGGGATGACTGAGGTACTATATAGCACCACTACCATATACAGAACCTGTTAAGACCCTGTATGGTTCTTCAGTGGTTCTTCAGCGGCTCTTCAGTGGTTCTTTGGGATGACTGAGGTACTATATAGCACCACTACCATATACAGAACCTGTTAAGCCCCTGTATGGTTCTTCAGTGGTTCTTCAGCGGTTCTTCAGTGGTTCTTTGGAATGACTGAGGTACTATATAGCACCACTACCATATACAGAACCTGTTAATCCCCTGTATGGTTCTTCAGTGGTTCTTCAGCAGTTCTTTGGCGGTTCTTTGGGATGACTGAGGTACTATATAGCACCACTACCATATACAGAACCTGTTAAGCCCCTGTATGGTTCTTCAGTGGTTCTTCAGTGGTTCTTTGGGATGACTGAGGTACTATATAGCACCACTACCATATACAGAACCTGTTAAGCCCCTGTATGGTTCTTCAGTGGTTCTTCAGTGGTTCTTTGGGATGACTGAGGTACTATATAGCACCACTACCATATACAGAACCTGTTAATCCCCTGTATGGTTCTTCAGTGGTTCTTCAGCAGTTCTTTGGCGGTTCTTTGGGATGACTGAGGTACTATATAGCACCACTACCATATACAGAACCTGTTAAGCCCCTGTATGGTTCTTCAGTGGTTCTTCAGCGGTTCTTTGGGATGACTGAGGTACTATATAGCACCACTACCATATACAGAACCTGTTAAGCTCCTGTATGGTTCTTCAGTGGTTCTTCAGGGTGATTGAGGTACTCTAAAAAAAATGGTGCTACATGGCACTAAAAGTGGTTCTTGATCGTAATCATAGGGGAACCACTTTTGGTGCTATATAGCACCATACCGTAACAGGTTCTGCATATGGTAGCGGTGTTGTATTTGGTGCTATATAGCACCATATAAAGAACCGCTGAAGAACCGCTGAAGAACCACTGAAGCACCAAGATTGTGCATTTTAGTGCCGTATAGCACCACTGCCATATACAGAACTTGTTAAGCCCCTGTATGGTACTTCAGCGGTTCTTTGGGGTGGTTAAGGTGCTATATAGCATCACTGCCGTACAAAGAACCTTTTAAGTCCCTTTATAGGTTCTTTATGAGCCAAAAGACCTGTTAAGAACCATTTTTGTTGAATAAATGAAATGCGATATGACACCTCTTATGGGTTCTACATAGCACCATTTGACAAAGGAGTCAATTATAAAGTAGAATTATTATACCAATATTAAGGAAGTGATATATTTTCATGTATAAAAATCCATTTACACCGTAAGAAAAAAAAGTTTGTAAAGACAATTTGTTTCAATAATTAAACAACTTGTATACTGTCACTTTACTAAAGCAAAACCAAAATATTTTAATCATATCTGGAAAATATTTGGTCTTTTCTTCTCTATTGTGCCGTATATCGAATGAAACGCTTGTCAAACAAGAACAAATGTAGGCGGGGCTTGAGTGTGTCTGTGGGGAATTGATTGAATGGTTGTGGTTTGCTATTGGTGGATCTCATGTGAGTGACAGGTGGCCCCGCCCTCGTCATCAGAGAAGAGATGAAGTTATTCAGAGTCAAGATTATTAAAACAATAATGATGCGCAGCCATAAATCATTTATTATATATAATATAATATACTGTAGAATTGTTCTCTACAAAGAGGTATAGTGAGGAGAACTCCCAAGAAAGAAAGCAATAAAAGAGCAATAAAAAATGTTCAAATTCCCCACTGAGCCCCTGAAAAACCCTTGCAACCCTCTCGGGATCCCAGTTTGAAATCTCCTGGTGTTGACAACAAAGAATAAAAAATAATCATAAAGTCCTGCATAAGCTCAGTCTCAAGCGGATCACTTCGGGAACAGACGATATTTGGACAGTAACTTAATTAGCGACTTATCAAATCACACTTAAAGGCAATTGATATTCTGCCCCCGAGCTGATACAATTATAGTTTTCATTCAATTATTATTTCCCCTCCTTATGAAATTCATTTGACCCAAGTTCCAATTATTTGCGCGAAGCGACCGTCCCCCGCGCCTCTGATCTCAACACTTCCTCATAACACACTGTTTTCCTGCTCTCAGAAACATCTCGCAGTCCCAGTCCAATTATTTCCTCTCGTTGGATGGCGGCTCTCTTCACCAGGATGAACTCATCGAAGCCAACATGATTTCATTACTGTTTATTTACTCACTAGAGTATTCTTAATATTTTTTTTTCATCCCGCTGCACAACCCAGCAAAACGGGACAGAATGTCGGATACTTGTCAGCTCGTATTGATTGTGTCAAGCCTGTCTGAATGTGATTTTATTTTTTATGTTGGGCTGTGCTTTTTGCAGTGATGTGGGGTGAAGCGTGGGCCAGCCGCGTCCATAGGGGGTTAATCCCAGACATTAACATTATGATAAAAGACATTTCCATAATTACAGACACTGAGCGGAGCTTCTGACTGGAAAACGAGATGTTACCATCATCTCGAGTTTTCAGACATATCTTAATGCCTCTAATCTGAAATTCTAATCTCGGCTAATGCAAATGGAAAGTTCATGAACATTACTTTAGGTGAGTTGAGTTCAGATGAAGGCTTTGAAGAGCATCTTAGCGTTCCTTCCCCTCCACTGAGCCTGAAAACTGCATAAAGAGAGTTTTAATGAAAACTTTATTGAACCACTTAAAAATAACAACATCTCATTATCATTCGTCTGTGGGATTCAAACTAGTTTTAGTTTGGATTTAGATGTAGGGGACATGAACTGAGAAATCACATTTTTCCTTGAGCTTTTGGCATATAAGAGGTCGTCATATTATAAGAATATCCTGAATATAACTTCCTCTTTAGTCCAAAAATAGCCCAGAGAACGACTTCATAGATCAGTGAAAGAGCGCCTCTACAGAAGAAGATCAACGCCTACTTCATTATTATAACTTTGGCCCCGCCCACTGGAGTGTTAAGCTGCGTTCACACCAAATGCGAATAGAGCATCAAAATCGCGTCTACCATGTCTAATTGGACGCTTGAACATTTTGAATCCATTCGCGCAAATTGGACGCACTTATAAATCGAGCGTTTGAAGCGAAATAGACGCGCGTTCAAGGCGCTCCAGGAGAAATATGTCATAAAACACCACTCTGCCTCTTTTCATTTTCATTAAAAATATATAACCCCAAATCAGAAAAAGTTGGGACAGTATGGAAAACACACACACACACACACACACACAAAAAGAAGTGATTTCTAAATTTACTTTGACTTGTATTTCATTGCAGACAATATGAACACAAAATATTTCATGTTTTGTCTGGTCAACTTCAAGTCATTTGTAAATATGCATCCTTTCCTGTCATTCAGACCTGCAACACATTTCAAAAAAAGTTGGGACAGTAAAGCATTTACCACTTTGTAATGTTGCCATTCTTTTTCACAACACTTAAAAGACGTTTAGGGACTGAAGACACCAAGTGATGAAGTGTTTCAGGTGTAATTTTGTCCCATTCTTCCTGCAAACAAGTCTTAAGGTGGGCAACAGTACGGGGTCTTCCACACATTCTCTATTGGAGACAGGTCGGGACTGAGGCAGGCCAGTCAAGTACCCGAACCCTCTTCCTCCACAGCCAGGACTGCAGAATGTGTGCAGAATGTGCTTTTGCATTGTCTTGTTGAAATATGCATGGACGTCCCTGGAAAAGATGTCTTCTTGAAGGCAGCATATTATGCTCCAAAATCTCGATGTACTTTTCAGCATTAATGGTGCCTTCACAGAAGTGCAAGTCACCTTTGCCAAGGGCACTGACACAACCCCATACCATGACAGACCCTGGCTTCTGGACTTGTTGCTGGTAACAGTCTGGATGATCCTTTTCTTCTTTGGTCCGGAGCACACGGCGTCCATTCCTCCCAAAAAATACCTGAAATACTGCTTCATCTGCCCACAGTACACGTTTCCACTGTGTGATGGTCCATCCCAGATGCCTCGAGCCCAGAGAAGTCGACGGCGCTTCTGGACACTGTTAACATAGGGCTTCCTTTTGGCACAGTACAGTTTTAACTGGCATTTGTGGATGTAACTACGTATTGTGGTACTTGACAAAGGTTTGCCAAAGTAGTCCTGAGCCCATGTGGTGATATCGCTTCTAGATGATGACGATTCTTGATGCAGTGCCGCCTGAGGGATCGGAGATCACGGTTGTTCAGCTTAGGCTTGCGTCCTTTTCCTTTACGCACTGAAATTCCTCCAGATTCCTTGAATCTTTTAATTATGTTATGCACTGTTGAATGTGAAATATCCAAATCTCTTCTTATCTTTCTTTGAGGAACATTGTTTTTAAACATTTCAATAATTTTCTCACGTATTTGTTGGCAAACTGGTGATCCTCGGCCCATCTTTGCTCCTAAAGGATTAGACCTTTCTTGGATGCTGCTTTTGTACCAAATCATAATTACAATCACCTGTTGACATCACCTGTTTCAAATCACATCATTATTTAACCATTTTACCTCATTACTAGCCCTAAATTGCTCCAACTTTTTTTTAAATGTGTTGCAGGTGTGAATGACAGGAAAGGATGCATATTTACAAATGACATGAAGTTGACCAGACAAAACATGAAATATTTTGTGTTCATATTGTCTGCAATGAAATACAAGTCAAAATACATTTTTGAAATCACGTCTTTTTTCTTTTTTTTTGCGTTTTCCATACTGTCCCAACTTTTTCTGATTTGGGGTTGTAATTCTATTAATATAATATTAAAAATATGCATTATATTTAACATTGATATAATATTAAATATAATAGGAATATTATGTTGAAGCTATGACATCCTTAATAGAACGGTAACGATAAACATATTTGTGGTTTGGTCTACCGATGGCTCTGTGGAAGTCAAACGGTGTGTGTTATAGACAAACACAGCCTCTTGGTCATTGCAAGATTTTCATTTCTGTATTTTTTCTCTGGCCAAGGTAAATTAAATGTCACCCGTCAGACTCGGTGTCCCAGCTTTAATTGGCGTTTGATATGCTGCACTTGTCATGTCTTCTGGAGAGGCAGATGTCATGTGCCGGTGGTCGACCGTCAGTCAGCCTGATGAGTTCTTGATGGGTCTTTGAGAGCCGCTGAAACCTTCAGGTCCCCGTCTGACACTTCCCCAATCGCCTTTCTTTTCCATTTTCTTACAGGGACTGAATTTGGTCATGTTATCTGTGGAGAAGACAGTCCCATCAGGTTCCAGCCCAGGTCCTTCCATGGCCTCAGTCTGGGTTTCTATCACACAGAGCACGATGAGCCACGCTTGACAACAGCAGAGAATGAAGATGAATCTTACAGGAAGCTGTTGGTGTGTGTGACTGCACAACCTGATCCTCGGGTGGGTTAACCAACACAAAAATGTATGGGGTCATGAAAAGTATGTAGTGTTTTTATAGAAGTATCATTCAAAAGTTTGAGACTAACAAGATTTATATATATATATATAAATGTATACTTTCATTCATCAAGGATGCTTTAAACGGATCAAAAGTGATAGTAAAGACATTTATAATGTTGCAAAAGATTCTCTAATCTCTAATAAATGCTGTTCTTCTGAACTTTCTGTTCATCAAAGAATCCTGAGAAATCAAATGTATGACGGTTTCCACAGAAATATGAACTGATAATAATCATAAATGTGTGTTGATCATCAGATCCTCATGTGAGAGTGATTAGTGAAGGGTCATGTGACACTGAAGACTGGAGTAATGATGATTTGATCACAGGAATAAATCACACTTTACTATATATTCACATAGAGAACAGCTGATCTACACTGGAGTGTGTGTGTGTGTGTGTGTGTGTGTGTGTGTGTGTGTGTGTGTGTGTGTGTGTGTGTGTGTGTGTGTGTGTGTGTGTGTGTGTGTGTGTGTGTGTGTGTGTGTGTGTGTGTGTGTGTGTGTGAGATTGTTTAGTGTGAGTGTGAGCGTGAGCGTGAGTGTGAGTGTGTGAGAAACGCTTATCCTAGGGTAAATATAATCTTTTAAAAAGTTTTGTCATGTTTTTTATGCTTACCAAAATAATTTTTCTTTTTAGTATTTTTTTTTCATTTAATATATTAAAATAGAAACATTTATTTTAAATGTGTAATAATTGTACTGTATTTTTTATCAAATAAATGCAACCTTAGGAAAAAAAATCATGAAAAATGTTTGATTATTATAATCAATTTTTCAGAATTCCTTGATGACATTTATTTGATACAATATTTTAATTTGCTACTTTTGAACGCATCCTTGCGGAACAAAAGTGTTAATTTCTAACGTTTTGAACACAGAGTTTCCTCTGAAGAACACTCCTCTAATAATGAGATTCTCCTCCTCTGTTTCCTCTTCTTCCTCAACGGTCATCAAGAATCTTTGAAGAGGTTTGTTTTCCTCTTCACACATGCATTACTCCTTCATATGACATCCATACGGCTTTCAAAGACACTCCTCCTCTTCTTCCCTCGTTCCTGATGTTAAAGAAGGGCTTTCATGAGGATCTGCTGGAGGTGGAGAAGAGTCCAGGAGTCTGCGGGAATAAAGGCAGCTGGAGCATCTGCTTATGGATGGATGATCATATTACCTCTTCCCTCTGAGCTGTATTATTTTAATGTAGAGGTTTTCTGTAGCCGAAGGAAATCGATGATCCTGAACCTTTGAAAAAAGACTCCAGAATCCAGACTATGGTTTAGAAACATGTTCAGTCTTTGAGTATTAACAGTTAAAAATGACGTAAACTGAGTTGGATTGACATGAAGTAGCTGGCAGTCTTGAGGGACTACATGTGCATGAAATATCACAGGCACAAATAATAACTAACAGACCAACGACAAAATGAGTAAAGACATTTGGAGACAATTTTAAGCAACCCCACATAAATGCGTTGAGTTGTATAGAGCCAATATCATGTTTAATTCTATACAGTCTCGCACCTCAGAGTGTGCTCATTCATAACCGTGTCAAATCTGGTGATAATATCTCGTTTAGTTTAGGAGATTTAGACAGTTGTATTTATGAGCATATAAGAAACACCTCACTGACTTAGCATTTTTTTGCCACTTACTATCAACATTTTGACAAAGTTCGACATTTTATTAACCTGCTATGACTCAGATTTCCCTGCGGTGGTTTCGTCTCGATCGGACAAACGGTTTCTAAGATATTTGCAAAAGTTGTTTAAATGCTGAGTCACAACGCTGAACAAACCATAAAGTGAAACCTAGCATGTTTGGTATTGTTGGATAGTGTTGAGACCACCTAAACTGAGACCAAGACAAGACCAAGACAAGACCAAGACAAGACCAAGACCAAAACAAGACAAGACAAGACAAGACAAGACAAGACAAGACAAGACCAAGACAAGACAAGACAAGACAAGACAAGACAAGACAAGACAAGACAAGACCAAGACAAGACAAGACAAGACAAGACAAGACAAGACAAGACAAGACAAGACCAAGACAAGACCAAGACCAAGACCAAGACCAAGACCAAGACAAGACAAGACCAAGACAAGACCAAGACCAAGACCAAGACAAGACAAGACAAGACAAGACAAGACAAGACAAGACAAGACAAGACAAGACCAAGACCAAGACAAGACAAGACAAGACAAGACAAGACCAAGACAAGACCAAGACAAGACAAGACAAGACCAAGACAAGACAAGACAAGACAAGACAAGACAAGACAAGACAAGACAAGACAAGACCAAGACAAGACCAAGACCAAGACCAAGACAAGACAAGACCAAGACAAGACCAAGACCAAGACCAAGACAAGACAAGACAAGACCAAGACAAGACAAGACAAGACAAGACCAAGACCAAGACCAAGACAAGACAAGACCAAGACAAGACAAGACAAGACCAAGACAAGACAAGACAAGACAAGACCAAGACCAAGACCAAGACCAAAACAAGACCAAGACAAGACAAGACAAGACAAGACAAGACCAAGACCAAGACAAGACCAAGACCAAGACAAGACAAGACCAAGACAAGACCAAGACAAGACAAGACAAGACCAAGACCAAGACAAGACAAGACAAGACAAGACAAGACCAAGACCAAGACAAGACCAAGACAAGACAAGACAAGACAAGACCAAGACCAAGACAAGACCAAGACAAGACAAGACAAGACCAAGACAAGACAAGACCAAGCCAAGACCAAGACCAAGACCAAGACAAGACAAGACAAGACCAAGACAAGACAAGACCAAGACCAAGACCAAGACCAAGACAAGACCAAGACAAGACAAGACAAGACAAGACAAGACCAAGACCAAGACAAGACAAGACCAAGACCAAGACCAAGACCAAGCCAAGACCAAGACAAGACAAGACAAGACCAAGACAAGACAAGACAAGACAAGACCAAGACAAGACCAAGACAAGACAAGACAAGACAAGACAAGACCAAGACCAAGACCAAGGCCCTCCTTAAATTCATCTAAAAGATTGATATCGATATCTTGTATATCTTATATTTAGCGCTGTTACCAATCAAATCTCTGACAATAAAACTCATGGCACAGAATTTGAATCTGAATTAGTACGATTACACCGGCATAAATAATGTCCAGATTAATTTAACATTAAAACATTAACAGTCACGGAATCCTCCATTCAACCGATTTGTTCAAAGCAGCCGGTTCATTTAATAACCAAACACTGCCGAATTAGCAAAGACAGTTTAAAATGTGTCATTTAATATTAACTCTGGTTTATTGAACGTTTGTATAAATCAATATCATTTGCAATCGTGCTTATATTCATGAAAACAGCTCTCTTGGGATATTGCTTAATTATATTCTATGCTATGTAAACAATTTTGTGGGCATTTATATTCATTTTGAGCATTTTTGAGACAATTCTGCATTGATTTTGAGCCCCTCAGAACAGTAACACAAGAAATCACATTACACAGAAGTTATTGATTGCATTTTAAGCAGAAAGTTTTACATCAAATCACATTAATGATGTTAAATCAGACAATGCACCGGCAATCTAGTGATATCCCTGCAGTCGAGGTCTTGACTACTCTTGGGATAAAATCCAGAGACCAGGACTAGACCAAGACCGGTTTTGAGTACTACAACACTATTGTTGGACTCGGCAAGGATTCAGGAAGTTAAGGATGTGACTCCCGTGAAAAAAAGTCAACCTGATCCAAAATTATGTGAATATTTGATTTTACCACTAGGTGGCGCTGGCTCAAAACTTCTCAGGCTCCTTCAGGGCATCGTGCCGATGACCCACACTGAGTTTTGTAACAATACGCTCATGCGTCCATAAAATACAGCAATTTACTGCATAATTCAAAATGGCCGACACCCCAAAATGGCAGATATGGAAAAATTGAATATCATTCAACTCTCCATGCCACTCTGAATCTAACAAGGCTTGCACTGAAACACAGCTCATCGCCTCAGGTCCGGCTTGTGGTGATCTGTACCAAGTTTGGTCAGAATACACTAAAGCGTTGCGGAAATACAGCCTTATGTCTTTTTTCGCAAGCGCTACGTAAAATTTGTTTGCCCATTATTCGAAAACACTTTGATGAATCGACTTGATTTCCATTAGTTTTTTTCTGCATTTCAGATGATCTGGTTCAATTTTCGTGCACATCGGAGTAAGAGCCTAGAAGGAGTTTTGAAAAAGTTTTTTTTTTTGGTGGGAAAATACTACAGAAAAATATACAGCAATACCGGGGCCAAGCGCAACAGAAGCAAACAAGGAAGCAGCAGACCAACTGAAAAAATGAGTGAAGACAATTTTAGCACAAAAAAAAACACATTAAAACTGTAATGACGAAGTAGAGGCAAACGGATCCATCTGCAGAACTTTATTAACTCAGATAATGAAACAAGGAATCTCAGATATAAACCACAAAGGAAACACGTAGCAACATGCAGCGTGTCAAAACAACACTTCACAAAGAACAAAGAACAAGGCAGTCCAGATAAAGGGTGGATAATGATAAACAGGTGGATGTGAGGATAATGAATAGACAACCAGACAGGGCTGGGAACTAATGATAGCAGAGGGGAATGATGGGAATTGCAGTTCTAGAACTCCGGTGACAAGGAGCGTGTGAGACCGGAGGGAGGTGAAGACGCGCACTCAGTGACAGGTGTGCGCTCCGTGACAGAGCCCCCTCCCTGCGAGCGGCTCCGGAAGCGAGGACCTGGACGACGACGGGGTCTACCACGGGGTCTGGGAGCAGGACGATCTGGGTGAGTGTGATGGTAAGTGGTAAGAACAGCAGGGTCCAGGATATCCTGAGATCTAACCCAGGAACGTTCCTCAGGACCGCAGCCCTCCCAGTCAATCAGATATTGTAGTACCCTGCCGCGGCGTCTGGAGTCCAGGATATCTCGTATCCGGTACACCTCCTCGCCTCCGACTTCAATTGGGGGAGCCTGCACTGAACCGACCCCCTCTTGGACCTCCTCTCTCCTGGGAGCGGCAGCGGGTCTGAGAAGAGACATATGAAAAGTGGGTGAGATTTTATAATGTGCTGGGAGAGCCAGACGAAACGAGACCGGAGTGATCTGCCGAAGGATCTTGAAGGGCCCAATGAAGCGAGGGGAGAGTTTCTTGCTGGGGAGCTTTAAACGTAGATCACGGGAGGAAAGCCACACCCACTGTCCGGACCTGTACCTAGGACCCTCACGTCTCCTTTGATCTGCATGAAAACGAAAGCGGCGGATGGCACGTTGCAGATGGACATGAGCGGTATTCCAAGTGGCCTCACTGCGTTGCAACCACGTATCCACCGCAGGGAGGTCTGACGGCTCTCCAGCCCACGGGAAGAGAGGGGGTTGAAAACCTAGGACACATTGGAAAGGTGTTAGACCTGTGGCTGGCTTTACCAGGGAATTCTGGGCATACTCAGCCCAAACCAGGAATCGGCTCCAGTCCTGTTGGTTCTCATGACAGTATGTCCGCAGAAAACGAATGAGGTCCTGGTTCAACCTTTCAACCTGACCGTTAGACTGTGGGTGGTATCCGGAGGTGAGGCTGACGTTGATATTGAGCTTGGAGCAGAGTCCACTCCAAACACGTGAGGTGAACTGAGGACCACGGTCGGAGACGATGTCCTCGGGGATGCCGAAAAGATGAAACACATGATTGAGAAGCTCCTCCGCAGTCTGCATGGCAGTAGGTAGACCCTTAAGGGGGATGAACCGACAGGACTTGGAGAAGCGATCCACGACTGACAGAACTGTGGTAAATCCCTGAGACTGAGGTAAATCCGTTACGAAATCCACAGCGATGTGCGACCACGGGCGTTGAGGAACTGGAAGTGGCTGTAAGAGACCGGCAGGTTTAAGGTGGGAAGATTTAACTGTGTTACAGATGGGACATTGATGGATAAATTTGATAATATCAGCCCGGAGTGTGGACCACCAGAAGCGGTTGGAGACTAACTGTACCGTAGCCGAGATACCTGGATGTCTGGCGCTGGGAGTGCAGTGAACCCATTGAAGTACCCGCTCACGGAGCTCGAGTGGCACGAAAAGGCAATCCACAGGACACTCGGGCGGTACAGGAAGAGCTTGTTGAGCCTCAGTGACCTCCGAGATGATATCCCACTGCACAGGTGCCACGATCAGAGTGGGTGGTAAGATGGTTTCTGGTTGGCTGATTTCGTTGGAATCCTCGAACTGACGAGACAGGGCATCGGCCTTCCCGTTTTTGGACCCAGGTCTGTATGTGATCCTGAAATTGAAACGAGAGAAAAATAGTGACCATCGAGCCTGACGAGCATTCAAACGCTTGGCGGACCTGATGTATTCGAGGTTTCGGTGGTCTGTGAGGACGGTGAAAGGTTGACGTGCCCCCTCCAGCCAGTGCCTCCACTCCTCCAGAGCAGCCTTCATGGCTAGAAGTTCCCGGTCACCCACATCATAATTGCGTTCCGCCGAGGTTAACTTGCGGGAGTAAAAGGCACAGGGAAACATTCTCGCAGGATTACCGTGACGTTGGGACAGAATCGCACCCACTCCAGTGTTCGAGGCGTCCACTTCCACGATGAACTCCCTCTCCGAGTCTGGATGATGAAGGATGGGTGCGGCAGTGAATCTCTCCTTCAGCTGATTAAACGCTGCAGTGCACTCATGAGACCACCGGAATCGCTTTCCCCCTCCTCGGAGAAGAGATGTGAGGGGAGACACAATGAGACTGAAGTTACGGATAAATCTACGATAAAAGTTTGCAAACCCCAGGAATCGCTGTAATTCTTTCACAGAAGAAGGTTGAGACCAGTCCACCACGGCTTTAACCTTGCTGTCGTCCATGAGAACCCCCTCAGCGCTGATGACATATCCCAGGAAGGTGATCCGAGTCTGATGAAACTCGCATTTCTGAGTTTTGGCGTATAGCTGATTCTCAATCAAGCGCTTGAGAACTGCACGCACGTCCCGTACATGATCGTCGAGGGTCTCTGAAAAAATCAGAATATCATCAATATAAACAATCACATTCTGATTCAGCATGTCACGGAAGACCTCATTAACGAAAGACTGGAATACAGAAGGACTATTAGACAGCCCGAACGGCATAACTTGATATTCATAGTGGCCTGTGGTCGTAGAAAAGGCCGTCTTCCACTCGTCACCCCTCCGTATGCGAATGAGGTTATAGGCGTTCCTCAAATCTAGTTTGGTGAAGTAACGAGCTGAGCGAAGCATCTCCAGAGCTGCAGGGATAAAGGCAGGGGATAACGATACTTCACAGTTACCTCATTGAGACCACGGAAATCGATGCAGGGCCGGAGACTCCCGTCCTTCTTTTTGACGAAGAAAAACCCCGCGGATGCCGGAGATGTGGAGGAGGTGATAAATCCCTTAGCAAGCTGTTCCTCGATATACACTCTCATAGCCTCTGTCTCCGGTCGTGAAAGTGGATACACACGGCCGTGCGGGGGAACGGCTCCAGGTAGAAGTTCAATAGCGCAGTCGCTGGGCCGGTGCGGAGGTAAAAGTGAAGCCTCTCTCTCGCTGAATGCCTGGGCTAGATCGTGATATACAGCAGGCACACCTTGCAGATTCACTCTCTCACGCGAACTGTGGCTAGATTCAGGACCATGGAGAGCAGGCAGACAGTGGTCATGACAGAAAGGGGACCATTCAGTGATTCTCCTGTCGCTCCAGGAAATTAGAGGGTTGTGTCTCTCCAGCCATGGCAATCCCAAAATCACTGGATGAAGGGGTGAGTTGATCGTGTACAACTGAATTCTCTCCGTGTGACGAGATCCGGAGTTGAGCGTGAGAGGCTGCGTGATGTATTGAACCTCCCCTGTCCCCAGGGGGCGTCCATCCAGAGCGGCCACTGCCACATGAGACTCACAAGGAATGAGAGAGATATTTTTAGACAATGCAAACTCCAAATCGATAAAATTACCAGCGGCACCAGAGTGAATTAAAGCTCTTGTTTCACAATTATTTCCATTAAAATAAAATGAAACTTCGAGGGTTAGAGAGTTGGGAGACTTAATCAAAGGACTCACCGCAGAAGTATCACGGGATCGGGATCTCACCGGACATGAAGCTCTCTGATGACCGGCCTGGCCACAGTACAGGCATAATTTATTCCGCATCCTTCTCTCACGTTCCTCCGTAGTGAGATGTGTGAAGCCGACCTGCATGGGCTCGTACTCCGTGCCCGAGGAAGGATAGGCGAGCAGACTGGATGAGAGAGGCGTGCGTCGAGAGCGAATGAGGTTATCGAGACGAATGGCCAGCTCCATTAGTTCTCCAAGAGACATCCCCTCGTCACGACAAGCCAGTTCCCCCTGCAGATTAGTCTTTAGACCCCTTCGATACAGCAGTTTAAGAGGTTCCTCGGTCCACCCCGTCTGTGCTGCCAGGGTGCGGAAGGAAAGCGTGTAATCAGCCGCGGTGGAATCTCCTTGACTTAGTGCGAGAAGCAGTTCCCCTGGTTCCTTGCCGCCCGCGGGATGTTCAAACACCTCTCTGAATTGAGACATAAACACGTTATAGGAGGGAAATGTATGATGACCACCCGACCAGAGAGCCGTTGCCCATTCCAACGCCCTCCCGGTGAGTAAAGAGCAGATAAATGAAACGCGGGACGCGTCATTGGGGTACAGCTGGGGTTGCTGGCTGATGAATAATTCACACTGCAACAGAAATCCTCTACAGGCAGCCGGTGAACCATTAAACTTCTCAGGTAGAGATAATCTGGGATTGTTTGAAGCGGTACTCACGCTTGATGGGAGGTGCGCAGGTGCAGCGGGAGCTTGAACTGAGTGAGCGTCCGCGCTCTGTAGAGTGAGAGCATGAACTGACTTGACAAGTTCCTCCGTGAGATTCGTCAACTTGACCAGCTGTTGTTGGTGTGTGACTAACACAGATGCCTGGGCACGAACCTCGGAAACAAGACTCTGGAAGTCTGCTGGATCCTGTGGTGGTGAAGTGTTCTGTAATGACGAAGTAGAGGCAAGCGGATCCATCTGCAGAACTTTATTAACTCAGATAATGAAACAAGGAATCTCAGATATAAACCACAAAGGAAACACGTAGCAACATGCAGCGTGGCAAAACAACACTTCACAAAGAACAAAGAACAAGGCAGTCCAGATAAAGGGTGGATAATGATAAACAGGTGGATGTGAGGATAATGAATAGACAACCAGACAGGGCTGGGAACTAATGATAGCAGAGGGGAATGATGGGAATTGCAGTTCTAGAACTCCGGTGACAAGGAGCGTGTGAGACCGGAGGGAGGTGAAGACGCGCACTCAGTGACAGGTGTGCGCTCCGTGACAAAAACATTGAGTCGTATAGAGCCAATGTCATATTTTGTTCTATTATAGCGCCACCAAGAGGCACAATCCCACCATTTTGTATGTGTCCTCGGAGTGAGCCCATACATGTGTGTGTCAACTTTGGTGAAAATATCTAATTTTGTTTTGGAGTTATAGACATTTATATGAAAAAAACACGTAAAAAATGACTGACACCTGACTTTGAGGGGATTTTACTGCCCCTTACTATAAATATTTTGACATTTGGGCATAATAGTTTTGATATTGACTTATGTTTCCGAACTTCTGATGCTGGTTTCGTCTCGATCGGACTAGCGGTTTTGAAGATATCTGCTAATTTTTTTTAAGCACTAAATTACAACGCTGCACAAACCATACGCCAAAACCTGGGAAATCTGGTGTTGTTGGACTCGGCAAGATTCAGGAGACAAAAAAAAGTTACTCCCATGAAAATAAGTCAACCACACCCAAAGTTGTAAGCATTTGAAAAAACATTTCTCCACTAGGTGGCGCTGTTTTGAAACTTCTCAGGCTCCTTCAGGGCATCGTGCTGATGACCCATACCGAGTTTTGTAACAATCCGTTTATGTGTTCATAAAATACAGCATTTTAGCACATAATTCAAAATGGCCGACAGCCAAAATGGCGGATATGGTAAAATTGGATATTTGACAACTTGGCGTGTAACAAGACCACTTTTATGATTTTTGGACAAACGGTTTAAAAGTTAAAAGCAAAAATAGGCATTTTTCGTATCTCCGGTTGGTGGCGTTGTGCCGAAACGCGAGATATAGCTTTAAGTGTATTTTCGCAATCGCTACGTAAAATTTGTTTGCGCGTTTATCAAAAACAATTTGACGAATTAACTTGAATTCCATACATTTTTGTCAGCACGGTCTGAAGATGATCTGGTTCAATTTTCCTGAAAATCAGAGCAACGGCCTAGGAGGAGTTTGCGAGGTTTCTCGGAAAATTCAAAAAGGCGGGAACATTTTCATAACGGAAAATGACGTCATATAGTGCATTCGAATCGGCTTGAGCAAAGGAAACGAAGGAAAACATCATTTTATTTCTAGCCATTATGGTTCAAAAGTTATTAGTATAAACATGAGTGAAATTTTGGACAGGTGGTGGCGCTAGAGGGATTGTTTTAGAGACTCCAAATTTGCTCTGGTGATTCCAAAAATTCAAAATGGTGGAAAATTATTAATGCCGTAAAAATGACCTCATAGAGTGCAATCGAATCCCTTACAGTTCAAAGTTATTATGAGTGCAACTTTGGACAGGTGGTGGCGCTAGAGGGATTGAGTTAGAGACTCCAAATTGGGAATGTTGACGTTTCAGACTGTTCTCTATCAGTGTGCCAAACTTCATAATTTTCCCATAAGCGCTTCTATGATCTGCCATTGACTCAAGAGCAGAAGAAGAAGAAGTAAAAGAATAATAATAAGAACGTGAACGATTACAAAAGGAGTCTACACACACCTTCTGTGCTTGGCCCCTAATAACACACACACATTTGCTCCTGTGAATAGCACACCTTCAGTACATTAATATGTGATATGGTACTGATGATTCATTGCTAGATGTTCTGTCAAAAAATGTTTTGCTCGCATGAGCTATAATGAACAAACTTAACTTATGACAGCCAAAATGTGACAAAAAGGCTTAAGTTATGGTTATGATTTACAGTGGCGTTTCTTTAGGAATTACAGTGTGTGCTTTACAGATAATTCTGCACTGAGAAGCACTTTCAGATTTTTATTCCAGCCTGTCATTTTGTTCCACAAGTGAACATTATTTCTCCAATTATTTATCAATGCATAAGCGTTTATGTGCAGAATGTGCCTGTAAAAGAGTGCTGTCTCTGTTCAAAAGGTTCTTCTTCTTCTTCCTCTTCTTCTTCTTCCTCTTCTTCTTCTTCTTCCTCTTCTTCTTCGTCTTCTTCTTCTTCTTCTTCTTCCTCTTCTTCTTCTTACTAAATCAATCGCACTAGAAGAACAGGTTCTACGTAGATCCAAAGAATAATCATGATCACTTTTAAGATAATAACTACAGAAAAGAAATTGGGTTGTTGATGGTCAGTGAAAAAATAATCTTACTCATATGGTAAAAATGTATTCATATGGTAAAAATCATATTACACTCTAAAAAATGCTGGGTTAAAAACAACCTAAGGTGGGTTGAAAATGGACTAACCCAGCAATTGGGTGGTTTTAACCCAGTGAATGGGTCGTTTTAACCCAGCTGTTGGGTTAAATGTTTGCTTAAAACAACCCATTCGCTGGGTTAAAACAACCCATTCACTGGGTTAAAACAACCCATTCACTGGGTGAAAACAACCCAATTGCTGGGTTAAAACAACCCAATTGCTGGGTTCAAACAACCCATTCACTGGGTTAAAAAAGCCAACCCAACTTGGGTTGTTTTTAACCCAGCATTTTTTAGAGTGTAACTTTATAAGTGCACCACAGTAACAATAAGACAATGCATTTCATGACGCCTTTAAATCTTTTTTATTTATTTTTGTTAAAATCAGAAATTATTTATCTATTTTTATTTTATTTTTAAAATATATATTTTCAAATTTTAAATAAAAAAACATGGAACCTTGAGACTCAGACCTTTGCGACGATATGTGTTTTGTCAAGATTAGAAAAGATTTTGATTATAAAGTAGTTCAAATACATTTTGTAATACGAAACATGACGCCGCCCACTGGGGGAGGAGCCCGCAAGAAGAATTTAGAGTACCGTTTCCATGGTAACGCAACGTCTGATTTCCAAAAGGTTTTCACAGGATGAATTTTGAGTTCGTAAGCTTTCAAATGATACCTAATTTATGATAATTATTCAAATACACTCATCTAAAGGATTATTAGGAACACACACTAATACTGTGTTTGACCCCCTTTCGCCTTCAGAACTGCCTTAATTCTACGT
This sequence comes from Gobio gobio, assembly GCF_949357685.1. Taxonomy (NCBI): domain Eukaryota; kingdom Metazoa; phylum Chordata; class Actinopteri; order Cypriniformes; family Gobionidae; genus Gobio; species Gobio gobio. Next base: position 1,820,645 of record NC_137119.1, on the reverse strand, counting down.
GGCATTGATTCAACAAGGTGCTGAAAGCATTCTTTAGAAATGTTGGCCATATTGATAGGAGAGCATCTGCAGCTGATGGAGATTTGTGGGATGCACATCCAGGGCACGAAGCTCCCGTTCCACCACATCCCAAAGATGCTCTATTGGGTTGAGATCTGGTGACTGTGGGGCCATTTTAGTCCAGTGAACTCATTGTCATGTTCAAGAAACCAGTTTGAAATGATTGGAGCTTTGTGACGGTGCATTATCCTGCTGGAAGTAGCCATCAGAGGATGGGGACATGGTGCTCATAAAGGGATGGACATGGGCAGAAACAATGCTCAGGTAGGTCGTGGCATTTAAACCATGCCCAATTGGCACTAAGGGGCCTAAAGTGTGCCAAGAAAACATCCCCCACACCATTACACCACCAGCACCAGCCTGCACAGTGGGAACAAGGCATGATGGATCCATGTTCTCATTCTGTTTACGCCAAATTCTGACTCTACCATCTGAATGTCTCAACAGAAATCCAGACTCATCAGACCAGGCAACATTTTTCCAGTCTTCAACTGTCCAATTTTGGTGAGCTGGTGCAAATTGTCGCCTCTTTTTCCTCTTTGTAGTGGAGATGAGTGGTACCCGGTGGGGTCTTCTGCTGTTGTAGCCCATCCGCCTCAAGGTTGTGTGTGTTGTGGCTTCACAAATGCTTTGCTGCAGACCTCGGTTGTAACGAGTGGTTATTTCAGTCAAAGTTGCTCTTCTATCAGCTTGAATCAGTCGGCCCATTCTCCTCTGACCTCTAGCATCAACAAGGCATTTTCTCCCACAGGACTGCCGCACACTGGATGTTTTTCCCTTTTCACACCATTCTTTGTAAACCCTAGAAATGGTTGTGCGTGAAAATCCCAGTAACTGAGCAGATTGTGAAATACTCAGACCGGCCCGTCTGGCACCAACAACCATGCCACGCTCAAAATGGCTTAAATCTCCTTTCTTTCCCATTCCGACATTCAGTGTGGAGTTCAGGAGATTGTCTTGACCAGGACCACACCCCTTAATGCATTGAAGCAACTGCCGTGTGATTGGTTGATTAGATAATTGCATTAATGAGAAATTGAACAGGTGTTCCTAATAATCCTTTAGGTGAGTGTATATGATACGAAAAAAAGGCGATCAAAGAAAGAGCGCCAGCAGGACGGGGACAGTTAAGGGGATAATAATCGTGATGGTTATTGGAAGATATCAAGCCTCTGACCTGCTCGTTTTCCGGCTCTTGAGTACAGAATACACTCAGCAACACAGAGGGAGTTAAACACAGTCCCTTATTAGCGATTCTCCAGGCCAGGGGCTTCAGACAGACCCACTGCTGCTGCATTCAGTCACTGTCACATTAGAGAGAACGAGACAGATGGAGCGCTCAGGTACTTCTGGAGGGCAGGAATGCCTCTGTAAAGGACAGGCTTCTGCGGATGGGCTCAACAAAACTTTCCAAACACAAATGAGAATCTGTTGATGCGCAGCCGGAGCGACTCTGGACGTGTCTCCGGGCAGAGA
>NC_137119.1:1799109-1816609 GCF_949357685.1 Gobio gobio | reverse complement strand
TATTCCAAGCAGCCATTTTGTGCCACTTTCAATGTCAACGGTCCCAGCAAGCAATTCTTTGTTTCTCAGTCTAAATAGATTCTGTCACCAGGGGCTCTATACGCAGAGGAGACACACTGAAATATTTACTCTTAAAGGCTAATAAGCCAAAGAAAAGACACAGATTCACTGCAGATATATGCTAATGTTTCTGCAGCATTGATAAATTCACTGAAATCATGGCAGCTCCACACATACATACGCCGAGCTGCTCACTTTCAGTTGCACTCCAGGGTTATTATAGTTTGGCTAACTAAAGCTGGAACTAAACAGAGTGTCTATTTACACAAAGTGCAAATAGTACACTAGCTCCGCCCACCATTGTCTGATTGAGCCAATCAAACGGACCAAAGAAACCTGTCTGATAACAGGATCAGTGGAGAGTAAGGCGCATTAATGACTGAACCTATCGCAGCTCGGAGTAGCGTTTATTTTAACACCTTTACATACTAGTGATGCAAAGTCCGATTCGTTTCTGCGAACCGGTTCTTTTCGGACAGTTCGGCTCAATGAACCGGTTCAAAAAGCCGATTCAATGATGTCACTATGCATTTCTCAATGTCATGTGTCAAAGTAATCTGTGTCAATGCATATTGAAACAATCAAATAAAGTTATTTGCGTGAGTGCATTTGCTGATTATTGTTATGCAAGTTAATGGTGTTTGTGTTCAGATTCGACTGAAAATTGCGCAACTACACCACACATTAATTTCGCCTAACAACTTCAAATATAATCTGCATGCACAATAACAACAGTAAAATGTAATCAAATCTCTCGACAGAAAGGTTTTTTGCAGGTTTTAATAAAATGTTATTTAACCCTTTAGGCGCCAGAGGTTTTTTCCTAAAATGTTCGATTTTGACATCTTAATTTCAAAAGGCTATATCTTAAAAGTGATACACTGCAAAAAATGCTTTTCTTACTTAGTATTTTTGTCTTGTTTTCAGTCCAAATATCGAAAAAATCTTACATTAAGAAGCATTTACTAGACAAGCAAAAGTTTTTGTCTTATTTTGGTGGAAAATAACTCAAAACTAAGGGAGTTTTTGCTTAAAATAAGAATAATAATCTGCCAATGTTTGTTTTCTGTTTGAATTAAGATAATTTTGCTTACCCCATTGGCAGATTATTTTGCTTATTTTAAGCAAAAACTCCCTTAATTTTGAGTTATTTTCCCCCAAAACAAGACAAAAACTTTTGCTTGTCTAGTAAATGCTTCTTAATGTAAGATTTTTTCGATATTTGGACTGAAAACAAGACAAAAATATTAAGTAAGAAAAGCATTTTTTGCAGTGTAACGGGTATAGAATAGTGAGAATAAAGTGTTTAGGGAAAGTAATGTCAAGTACAAATAATATCCCAATAGTCAGCATCCATTTATGATTTTATTAAATATTTATTAAATAATCACATACACTGCATGTGCTGTTGTTATTGCATACTGTTGTATAATATGCTATACAATACACTGAGGTACAGATCATATCTGTAGCATATTTACACTTACACTTATAAGGCTATTTTCCCAACGGTGCACACACACTCGAGGTGGGCTAGCGATAGGCATCTTTGTGATCCCTGTTCTCATCTGGAGTCGGGGAGATTAGAAGCAAGGGTCCAGACTACAGGCCACCAATTACCCTGCAATAGAATCAATCCGGGCTGCACTTTGATTCGCGAGGCGGTCAGACAGTGAGATGGAGAGGTGATGAGAGCCGGCTCCTCACATGATTCATCTGTCGAAGCCTGTGGAGAAAGAGACGTCCGTCACACACCTGATCGGCTTTACTCACAGGGGAGAATCCTGATCAGCAGCCGGATGATAGAGATCGATTCAAAATCAACAGTAATGGCAGTGTAAGGACTAACACTGAACAACAGTTAAGCTGGGCATACACTGTGCGATTTTCGTCTGATTTCGAGCCGAATTCTGACTCGAGCGACTCTTTTTTGGGTCGGGCCGATTTTCAGCTTTGTGGTGAGGTGTTGGTGCAGTGTACAGGGAGAAACGAGATGCGATAAACCTCTCCTGATCGGCAATCGGATGGTCGGGTGAATCTCTGGCATGTCAGATTTCTGGCCGCTCCTCGTGAGGTTATCGCACAGCTGAAGCAGAGCTACGAACTGATGGCCCTATTCCATCACTGCGCCTGCGCAAAAGCAGAAGTTGAACCATGAATCTTTAATGCAGCAAGAATGAAAACGAAAAGAGGGAGATCTTGTAGGCAGTTATCAAATAGCAGAAATTTAGCAAACTGTTGCTTGCCTCCAGTTCGTGTTGTAGAATGGATAATCTAAGACGTTCAAACTGCCGTGTTTAGCCTATGATCAGTGCCTCTTTTATTCATTTAACTTTGAATATTATTTTACTTGTTTTACTTTCACAAATTATTTTATGTACTATTTTTTAATATTTACTTAATTTTATTATCATGGGAAAAATGTGAACCGTTGTCCATCATTTGACAAAAGAAAAGAATGACAAAATGTCACGGAGCAATATAGATTTTTTTAACTTTTCGTTTTAAATCGTGAATGCGAGTCAGTGGATATCACACAAAAACGCAATGTGCGCGAAAGTCAGTGAAAGTAAAATCTGACGAGCTTTCGGCGCATATTCTCACAGAGACAAGATTCATTCATTCATTCTTAATTTATATTCTTAATATTTCTCTTGTGGCTCATATTGTGAAACAAATTAGAAGAGAAGAATAGGCCCATTTCGTGTTAAACAAGTTGTTTTTGAAATAAAGCTGCTCTTACTTTCTGATATTATTGCAGTGTTATGACATATTATAGACTGATAATCATTTTAATTATAGGCCTATAATTCCTTGTTTAATTGGGCAAAATTTATTTCAATAATTAATAATAAGTAATTAAGCTAATCTATCTATTCTTTTATTATGCAGAGTATCGGTTATGCATTGATGTTGTAAAATTAGTGCGGGAAATAAATGTAATATCAATTTAATAATAAAAGTAGGCCTACCCTAATAAGAATTGTTGAGCCAAATCTCAGGGATGGGTCACAAAAAACTACATTTCCCAGAATGCACCAGCAGCAGCAAACTGACTGCTTACCACTGGATCAGTAATTGTTACTCATTGAGAGCACCTGTTAAGACATGGAGTTCTCAGTCATTCAGACAAAGAAACTTGAGAAAGAAGACTCTCCAAGTTCACTCAAAGGTTCAGTCCAAAGACGCCAATGGTTGGTGAAATGTTTATTTAATTTCATGGTGTTTGAAATTGCTTCATTGATTTAGTTAAATTAGTTTGTGCTAAAATATTTCATTTTGAGTTTGGAAAAAAATTAAATGGGATAGTACAAGTTTAAAATTGTAAAATTCTGTTAAATGTTAACTTTACTAAAACATTTGAAAATGTTTAACTAAAAGGTTTAATTAAAATGGTAACTTTTGTTTCTCTGTCTTTAAAGGTTTACAACCTAATTTACTGAATCAACTGCCAAAACAAAAAGAAAATGAAAAGTTATTGAGTCAGAAATTTGAGTTGTCCTTGTGTCCTTTGGAAGTTGAACGAGAGGAGGACTTGACAATAATGTTCATTTATATACATAAATTGTAAATGCTCAATGCTCTTGATATCAATAGCTGATGCATTTGATAGGCTATCTCTCTATTATAGTTTTTTTTGCGCATATTTCACTCGTACAGTGTGAGCAGAAGTCGCGCTCGACGATCGGACCGCTCAGTGTGAGCACATAAACTGTGAGCTTTGGCTTTACATCGCATGCGATCTACTCGTACAGTGTGAGTAGGTAACCTTGATGAAATCGCACAGAAATCACACAGTGTATGCCCAGCTTTACAGTGATTTTAAGCTTTAGTTAATAAAAATACATTGCAGGGTTATTACAGTTAACTGGAAAAAAAAAAAGCTTTGATTTAAATAAAATAAACGTTGACTGAAAAAGATTTAATAAAACATTATACAGACATAAAAATGACCAAAACAACACAATTAGGCCTACTAAAATTTCAAATTCAAATGAATAATATAACAGTACTAAAATAGCACTTTATTGTTAGTTTATATTAGCTCCGGTTCATTAAGTAAGGAATAATTTTCTAATAATTCAACGGACCGGAGTCTTATATTACGGCTTATATCACGGTTACCACATCTCAAAGCATTGTTCAGATGTTGTCACATGTCTTGTTTAGCACATGTTGTGTTTTTGTTATTGTGCATGAGCTTGTGTTTTGTCATGTTTGGTGTGAGCACATGGTTCTTTACATGTTCCTTGTGTCATGTGCTCTCCTGTCTATAGTCTTGACCCCAGCCCTCTTGTTGTCTGATTATTGCTTAATTTGCCCCACCTGTTCTTCCCCATTACCTGCCTTGTTTGTCCCCTATTTAATCTCCTTGTGTCTTCAGTCCTGGGCTGGTTCGTTATCGTTGTCATGTCGTCTGTTCCTGTTTGGTTGCTCCCTGCATCACGTTTGTTTTCTCCTGGTCACTAGTATGTATTATGTTCTGTTTGATTTCCCCCCTCGTGGGTATTTTGTTTGTGTTTATTTTTATTTTGTATTTAATAAAACCGCATTTCTGACAGTCCTTTCACCCATACCCAATCCTGACAGATGTTGTATTTCAAGACATTTGTCAGGTTTTTGTCCTTAAAACGCTCTTGTGTGTAGAACTAATTTCGTACGCATCTCATCCCACACCTCCATTGCTTCCAAACAGTCATTTTAGAGCTGGTAACAGGTTTATTAGGCTGCTGTCACTTTAAGACCAAACACAAAGATTGTAATGCTGCGTTCACACCAAACGCAAATAGAGCGTCAAAATCGTGTCTAGTTGGTTGCTTGAACATTTTGAATCCATTCGAGCGAATTGGACGCATGTATAAATCGAGCGTTTGAAGCGAAATAGCGAAGCGTTGAAGGCGCTCCAGGAGAAATGTGTCATAAAACAACACTCTGCCTCTTTTCATTTTCATTAAAAATATATATTAAACATTAATAGCCACACAAATGTGGTCCAGGCAACGCCTACATTATCTTCACTGCATGTATATTTAAATATCCTTAAAAAATAAAGTTATGAAACAAATAATAGATTCATGACACCAGAGATCACCTGTTAGATCCACACAAGACGAACCACTACTACAGGACATCAGAGCCAGGGGCAAACATCAGAAGGACTGGCCGAGGTAAGGCTGCTCTCGCTGGGGTGAATGAGCGCTGAGCGCCGCTGATCCACTGGAGCTCACAACACCAAAAACGCAAGATACTTTTTTTTAAATAGGCGCTCTCTTTATAAATAAACCACAGATTTGAGCTTTAAACAACTACATTCTCACCTGAAAAAGTCTTAACCTCATTTTGTGACACAATAGTAGTATTTTTAAATTATGCGGAGTTTCTCATCACATCACTTCACCACATGATCGCAGCGAGCAGGCTCCTGATTGGTCAACACTTGTTTGAGGAACTTCTAGTTCTTGAACTCAAATAAGGTTCCTTGAGTAAGCGTGAGGAAACAGCTTAACTAAATAGGAAATTGTATTACGACAGCCATATTACAAGATTAGACTTGAATGTCCTATAGGAAGGGCTATGTCACACTTGCTGTGTATATAACCCAAAAGACGAGAGGAAATGAAAGAAAAACGAGTTTCGCTGAACATGCAGAGAACGGAGACTTGCATATCAATATCAACACAAGACAAAGGACTGAAGAAACTAGTGATGTTATCAGTGACGCAAAGACAAAGACAAAGACACCAAAAAATGAAACGAAGCTTTGTATTCGTTCTATCAAAATCATGTGACCAATGACGTCTGAAGCTTCTTTTCACACACACCCACGTGACTGCTTCGTACTCTGATTAAAAAAGGTTTAGAAATGCGCGACACGGGCAATAAACCATTGCACTGGTTTATTGTTGCGAGACTTTGTCATGGTTCTGAAATGTGGGAACACTTTCATTTGAGTTCACCCAATAAGGTTGATAATATATTTGGCTTTTGTTCTGCAGGCTTTATATATACATTTGGGTGAAAGCCAGCCTACTTTTTTTCCAACTTTGTTCATTTTCAAGAATTGGAAAAATTAAGTGTTTAAAAACTATTGTTATTGCCAATTATGTGAACCTATTAAATCTCTCTCTCTCTCTTTCTCACATATATATATATATATATATATATATATAATGTATATGTGTGTGTGTGTGTGTGTGTTTCTTTGTGTGCATGCACCTGCATTTATTTAGTCTACTTCCTTTATTCATGAGTTTCATTTGTTCACAAACAGGAAAAATGTCCACATTCACAATATAAAATGTTATCTTTATTGGTTTGAGTTACTAGGAGTATGCAATGGAACAGATTGTTGTCATGTATTTAATTTATTGATTCATTCATTCTATCCATTAATTAATTTTTGCTTCCAAGATAATGGTTTGCAAAACATTTTGCGACACACTTTCACCAGCAGAGGTCCTCGTCGAGCTCTGATTTGAAAAGCTTCGAGTAATGAACCTTTTTCTAATACAATTGAGCTGAAAGCGTCACTGGTTCAGAAAGCTTCATTTCGCCATCACTAGAAGAAACCGAGGGCTTAAATACACAGGGATGGCAATCGACAGAACAACTAACAGGTGAGGACTAATCAGGAACCAAGTGGCGGGAAAACCGAGAGAGTCAAACCAAAACACAGGGACAAGAACTAAAGCAAAGCAGAACATACATGTGACAGTCCACTTGTTTTAATCGGCCAAATACAAAATGCTGGCATCGTTTACTCAAAGGCATTTAAACAGGTTTTGACTATTCCTTAAAACTCAAGAAATCTCAAAGAACCATCCTGAACGCCATTAATATTGATGACCACGTGTGTTTTTTTTGCAGTAGTAGTTTGTGTAGTGTGCAAAGGATGAATAGTTTTAGTATGAACACCCACACGCCTGACTACATCTGAGCCGATCATGACCTTCCACCGCCAGCGTTTTCACATCTTTTCGACTCATTATTTGATCTGTTTGCAAAATGTTGAAGCGCTCCTATCGCCAGGAACCCAATTCTCCTTGACCCTTTGAAGAGTTCACTGTACTGTGAGGACTTACTGTAACTCTATACTTTCTCAATCTTATTCAGTGCAGTGATATAAAGAGGAGGAATAGAGTAGAAGTTTAACTGTTCTTGGTTGTCACATGATGCTCAGAATATCCAATCAATGGCGATCTCACTCACATATAGAGCTGTCCAAAATAAATCAAATGTTATGTTTATCTTTTGTTTTATATCTCAGGAGAAAATGTAGTGTGACAAACGACCGTTCGGTTATATATAAAACATAAGAGCAAGAAAAATAGTTCTAGACGGCAACAACTGCGAAGCAAATGGTGTTTGTAGTTTACATTTACAGCTTTATTTTGATTTTATTCTATTTTTTGTGCACATAGCACAGTGTTGTCTTCTACTTTCCTCAATAATGTGCTTTAGAGTATCAAGTATTGTTGATTCACACACGTCTCAAGAGAAACAGGGATGAAGATGGAGACATTTTGGGAGGAAATTCACATCAATACAATGTTTTTTTCTTCACTGGCCATAGGAAGAAAAAACATATGATATAGAATTCGAACTTTTAGCTCTTCAGATGACATTAATATAATGAAGTATATAGACTGAAACCTCTTTTATGTAAAGCCATCTTCATATAATGCTGATTTACTGCAGTCTGTGTGTTTGCTTTAAATCAGGCCAATAAACAAGACGAATGAACTCACGAGTGGATGAGTGAATGAATGGTCAATAAACTATTATTGCACAGCCCTTGTGCGTCATAAAAAAGCCTGCGTCACCTTTATTACAGTGATTGAGGAGGACTATGTGTCAAATACAATCTGGTAGAGTTCATGCCATATGATTTATCCAATATCAATTCAGTGTTTGAGTTGAGTGTTACAAATCTGCATTTCTCCTTCAGAGTAAGAGCATTGTCAGAGCGAAACATCCTTAAAACAAGACCAATGCACCTGAGAACCAACAGACAAGATGTGTTTCTGTGACGTGTGTTTCCTTTCTGCACTGTAAAAAAATACTGTGCCCGTTTTAATCAATAAAACTGAGGCAACTATTTTTCTGAGGGTGTACTACATTTATTCATACTATATAGAACGTACTTTTTTGACGGTCGAGAAGTTGGTTCAAATTCAAATGTAGTACGAACGCAGCCACACACACACGGTTTCAACATGGAGACAGGAGAGCTGTCATCAATACATACACTGTAAAAAAAATCCTAATTTTACGGAAAATAACTCTAAATTGTTTACAGTATTTTCCTGTAATTTTGAATTATGTTTAAAACTATGTAAAATTACAAACAATATCTGTAAATAAACAACTTGACTGTTATTTTAAGGATTATATCATTAATGACAAATTACAGTAATTCTCATTTTTATAAAGGAAAATTACTGTATTATTTATACAGTATTTTTCTGTTTTCATAAATTACATACAAATTCATGTAAAAATACAAAAAATATCTGTAAATTAACAATTTGACCATTATTTTATTATTAATGACAAATCACAGTCATCCTCATTTTTTATACAGGGAAATTACTGTATTATTTATACAGTATTTTTCTGTTTTCTTAAATTAAATGTATGTAAAATTACAGAACTAATTTGTAATCAAATATTTAGCTCATTATATTAAAGGTTTTTGTCCATACTAACAATTTAACATTATTCTTTGTAATTTTAAAGTAAATCTTATTAGTTTCACTGTAAAAATAAAATCGTAAAAAAATGGTAAATGACTGGCAGCTACGGCTGCCAAACAAAAACCGTAAAATTAAAGTAAAATATCTTAATTCAAATAAAGTGCAAAAACTTTACGAAAATTTACATTAAAAGTTTGAGAGAAAAATGTTATTTTACAGATTTTTCCTTATTTAAATTAAGATATTTTACTTTAATTTTACGGTTTTTGTTTGGCTGCCAGTCATTTACCTTCTTTTCACGATTTTTTTATTACAGTGTAGGAAAAGAAAGTAACTTATATGAAAAAGTTACTCATACACTAGTTACTTGTAAAAGTAATCCGATTACATAACACTGCCTTTCGCCTGTGTTCTCTCTTCTCAGTAATTGCGTGAATATCCGATAAAGGTTCTGCAGGGAAATGGCACATTTTTTTTGTCTAGAAAAGTGGGTTCCTGAAAACTGTCAGAAACCTTTTGCTATGATTTGTGCCTTTTTGCATACAGATATCCACTTAGAAAAGGCTGGGAAATGTCTCAAAATGGGCTGTCACTGTGAGTGAAAGGCTGCTCTTAAAGACGGTCAGGGTTTTCTTTTCTTGGTCTGTGAAAATCCCCCTCGCAGAGCTCATTTAGCCCATGCCAGGTGTCAGGGAGAATGTGCGAAGGTGGATCGATATCACACTTAACTTTTACAAAGACAGATATGTTCCTGAAATTAGAAGGGACCCTCGCACACGCACCCAATCAGCAGATCAGATAAAGCGGGACGGAGGCGCATTGATTCCAGCCGACTAATGGAAGAGTCTGCATACAGACACTTTAGAGGTTTGTTTATAAATACTTTATTCCACTTGACAGGAGAAATCTACACCTTTAATGAAACTGTCAAGGGTGCTGCGGTCGTAATGAGGAACCAGACCTTACAAGCACACATATAAACACACTCACACACAGAACATTAATAGCACAAACCATGGGCCATGCCAAATATAATTATGTCCACATTACTACAGCTTGAGTTCCCTGTAGATCTGGCTCACCCTCTCTTCTTCTCTTCCTCTCTTCCTCTCCCTGCAATGCGGTGAGACTGCAGCTACACAATCTGTTATAGCAAAAAATGAGTCTGGAATGGCTTCGTTTTTTTTCTCTTTAAACCCTGAGGTGCCTAATTTCCCAAAACATATAGTAAAAGTAAAGGTGCTGGAGCACATAATGATAATACATTTTAGTGCTTGAGATGGTTTTTGGTACTTGACAGGGCCAAGTCGATTCCAAACCCTAGAAGGATCACGATGGAAATGAGCAGAAATCGTGCGTTAGGGTGAACGAACGCCTGTAAATATGTTCCACGTCTATTGATTCCAATAAAGTTTGACATTAGCATAACACAAATATTGCACAAAATAGTCTATTTTATTGATGGCACCAAAAAGATTTGTTTTTAACGAAAGTGTGATTGGGTAATGTCATGATAAAATCTTAACAAACTATACATAAAAATTGAATCAAACTATGATAAAAACTTACCTTAACATACAAAAATTAATATACAAGAACTACATCCCAAATATTTTTCTCAACTATATGGAATAAACTGTGATAAAAGGTTGAAGGTGTGTGAATACATTTTGGTTTGACTGTATATACACACTGATCAGGCATAACATTATGAAAAGTTATAACGAAATTTCCAACGAGTTTGAGGCGTTGACTCGGCCTCCAAATTCCCCAGATCTCAATCCAATCGAGCATCTGTGGGATGAGCTGAACAAACAAGCCCGATCCACGGAGGCCCCGCCTCGCAACTTACAGGACTTAAAGGATCTGCTGCTAACATCTTGGTGCCAGATACCACAGCACACCTTCAGGGGTCTAGAGGAGTCCATGCCTCGACGGGTCAGGGAGACCAACACAATATCAGGAATAATGTTATGTCATAATGTTATGCCTGATCGGTTTATATGCGTATATATAAACTCTCAGAATAGTGTAAGCATGTTGTTGACTATGGCAGTGTTGATGTAGTTGGTGTTGGTGGACTGGATCTGCTCCTAACAGACACACAAATATGAATCCTGTGTCAGATCGAGGCAGGTGGAGCTGGGGAGGAGGAGGGGCTCAGAGGAACTCTGATGTTGAGCAAGCAATCTGATTGGCTGCAGGATCAGCAGTGCCATGAGGTAATGATGTGATTGCTTCCACACGACATGACTGAACTAGATTTATACACACACACACACACACACACACACACACACACACACACACACACACACACAATCACCTCTATTGACTATACAAACAGCCTTTTACAAACACTCCATTAAAATTAGCATCTTCTGATTGTTTGCCTAGAAGTGAAATGGATTAAACTTGACGGACAGAGATTTCTGAGGGACATTCCGGAATGTTCCATCGGATTCCATTTACAATCCACTTCCTGAGTCAGCGGTTCTGTCACAATACTCAGTTCAGACAGACAAAGGCAGGGTCCAACCAACCATTCACAGCTAACAGAAGCCTTTATTGATTCCTGCGCGCTCCTGCTTTTGTGGATCTGAAAGCAACGTGAACCGATGCCTCGCAGTCAATCCATGCTTTGATCCCTGAACTTTATGCATGGTGGATAATAATAATACTCTTAAATGATTTATTCTTAAATGAATTATTCATGATGCTGTTCACTTTAAGCAATTCATCTTGATTTAACACCATTATATTAGTTTTCTGGTTCAAATGTAATTGATTCGTGTTAAACTGACTTAAAACCGTTACTCTTTGACATAACTTGATGTTTTCATTTTGAAATAACATGTTTCAATCAAGTAACCCAGAGAAATAAGACTTCCCATCATGCTTTGCAAAGGGGCTGAATTCGGAGAGTAAATGTTTAAATAAAGTACAATTTGATGCATTTTTAACAAGATGAGAAAATTGAGAGACTTTTTAATGCTTAATGTTTTGTTATGTTGGTATTTAAAAGTGTGTGTTATATTGGTGTTTTTGGAGGTGGTGAAGTGTAGAGTGTGTGCTTGAGTTGAGGACCTGCTAATAACTAAAGTTGTTTTAATAATAATAAACTACTCTGGGCATGCCATGGATGTAACAAAAACATCTTCTGGCTAGCCAATAAAATCTTGTAAAAGGTTTTGTAAAAGCTGTTCTTTGAATTAATGTAGTTAAATCATGGAAAGAATTTCCATGTGATTAAATGGCTTTCTTTCAGCATTAAGCACTTTTGTTAGGCTGACTTAAATATATGAGTTGGTTCAAAACATTGCAAATTAGTTGGGCTGACACAATTAAATTAAGCTGTGCCTAACCCGAGTAAATAAGTTGAATCAACCTTCATAAATTAAGTTGACCCAATGTAAGTACATTAAATTGGAATAACAGAATTGCATAATCCTGAAATAAAGCAAGTTAATCATGCGGAAATACTTTCCATGATTTTTTTATGTTCATTCAAAGAGTAATTTTTTTGAGTGAAGCATTTACTAGACAAGCAAAAGTTTTTGTCTTGTTTTGGGGGGAAAAAAAACTAAAAATTAAAGAATTTTTTGCTTAAAATAAGCATAAAAAATGCCAATGCACTGAAAAAAATTATTTGTTGAATTTACAAAAAATTTGTATCGTAAGTGGTTGCAATCAATTTATTTTATCTCAATTTAAACAAAAACACATATGCAATTCCCATAGAACCAAAAAATTTTTTTTAATATAAGATTAAAAAAAACTAAATTTAAATTATTAAAACAAGCACAAATTTATTATGCTTAAATTAATCGGGCCATAATCATTTTTTTTTAGTGTGGGGTAAGCAAAATAATCTTAATTCAAACAGAAAACAAGATTATTTTGCTTACCCCATTGGCAGATTATTCTGCTTATTTTAGGCAAAAACATGTTGAGTTATTTTCCCCCAAAACAAAACAAAAACTTTAGCTTGTCTAGTAAATGCTTCTTAATGTAAGATTTTTTAGATATTTGGACTGAAAACAAGACAAAAACACTAAGTAAGAAAAGCATTTTTTGCAGTGCGTCTCTGTGGGGATTTCGGTAAGAGCTCTCAGAAAACGTTCTGAAGGTGGAGTCGAATTCTCTCAAAAGTTGTTATTGTGCGATGTGACCTTTTAAAATCTGATGCGTTTACTTTGAAACTCCAAATACGTCGAGTAATGCTTTAAATGCCAAGCATTTAAGTAAATAATGAAAGCTTTTTTTGTGTTTAGATGGCAGCATTCGAAGTCATACTCTCTGGAAATATAATATAACCTTCTGTAATGTTTCATAAGAGAGCATAATTTGTGCTGATTAAGTCGCATGCCTTTCCTGACCCGAGCAATCGGAACAATCTGGAATGTTTTCCACCAGTGGCCATTAACCCGAGCATTATGCAGCGTTATCTGTGCGGCTCATAACTGTCTGATAAATAACGGTTATTGAACTGTGCTATCATTGTGTGAACACAATAGAACAATACAACGGCACTGAATGGAGACCTTTATTACTTCAATTGCACATTCATATCATCAGAGTGTCAGTCCATTCAAGCATCTAAGTGCACAACAACAGAGCACGTCTTTTTCTATACCGTAAGTGTGTGTGAATTTTTCCTATTTTCCATGCTAGACTGCTTCCCGTGGCTTTAGAATCCAACACGACTAACTTTTTTCTTTCTTTTCCGAAAGCTCGGCTGGGTTTTTTTGTGCCACAGGGCTTGTTGTTTTGCATAAGTATATATAAGGCCTGCGAGTCACTGTGACTGTAGAGGCTGGATTAATGGCAGCAGAGCTGTGGGACTGAATCAGGTGAGTAATGGGAAGGTTTTCCCGTTCATTTATCAGATCCACAAGAGTCTTGACACACGGGATGAGGAGAGAGCAGCTCCCAGGGTGAAACGCATGTAAATGTTCAGGTAAACAAAGCAGTTCTTTGCATAAATACAGCTCACCTGTCCAGCTCTACGGGGAGGGATAGGAATAATGAGTCCGAGCCGTGTTATTCGTCTTGTGTACTTGATGTAATCAGAATATGTGGAATGTATGCAAACACCTGTCGGCTCTTAAAATAGCTATTTAAAGGAATAGTAAAAAATTAAGTAATTTATTCACCTTGAGTGACTTTCCTTTGTGGAGCACAAAAAGAGAGGTTTGGCAGAATGTTCATGCTGCTCTTTAAACAAGGGCTCCATTAAAAAGTGCTATAGTCCTGGTCTTTTCGGATTTTCATTTTAAGAGGGCTCAGCCAAAAAATTTGGTAAGACTTTAGTCTAGGGTCCAATTCTCACTATTAACTAGTAGCTTATTAGTATGCATATTAGGATATTGGCTGGTTATTATTACTTATAAAGCAAATATTAATGCCTCCTTCTGCATGACCATATTGTACATCCCTTAATCTTACAATGTAGGCAGGTTTATAATCTCTGAGATCCCGAATGTGAGTTAGGGGGGTTTCGGGGGCATTGGCGACTCGAGAACATTTAGATTTCTATGATCTACACATGTGCATTTTAAAATGTTCTGAACACCAAAAATTTAGATAATAATAACTTGAAAACCATGTCAGTGAGCAGATATGACTGATAAAGTTTTTCCATTATCATCAGTGAAGACAGTAAACATATGTTTAACTGATATTTAAATGCTTTATGAATCATTTTTGTAGACACGTTAATTTGCTGAAGACT
The DNA here is from genome assembly GCF_949357685.1 of Gobio gobio. Classification (NCBI taxonomy): domain Eukaryota; kingdom Metazoa; phylum Chordata; class Actinopteri; order Cypriniformes; family Gobionidae; genus Gobio; species Gobio gobio. Next base: position 1,802,119 of record NC_137119.1, on the reverse strand, counting down.
ATCAGGAAAGCTAGGTAACTAAATGTATTAAATTAATTCACAATATGCACTCATTCATTACTAATCTTATGCCCAACACAGGCTGAAAAAAGCTGAGCTTTATTTACTGAGAGCGACACATGGAGTTATTAATTTACAATATGCACACATTCATTACTAAACTTATGCCTAATCTGAAGAAAACAGCTTTGTTAATATTTCTTGTTTGTTAATTATATAATAAATGACATTGCATAGGCCTATTTCAAATCAAAATGGCAAAATTAGGCAAAAGTTTATTAATTTGCCTGAATGTTTTTGTCATTTGTTGAACATTTCTGACGTACAGAAGCAGCTCAAATATGAAGCGTTTAGTTTAGTCATATCTCTCACTTGACGTCGAGTCGCTGCTAAAGTTCAGCTCCGCCTCAGCAGCTTCTGTGAACATAAAGCCCGCCTACTCTGATTTGATTGGTCGGCCGAAAGTTTACTTGATAAAGTTTTAAATATGGATATTTTTCTTACACAAACACGTTGATTCGCTTCAGAAGGCATTTATTAACACCCCAGAGCCATATGATGGACAGATGCACTTTTTATGGACTTCAAAAACAGAGCAACTATGAATCAAATTCCAATGCTTGGATTAGCCTGGACTTTTGTAATATAACTCAGATTTTATTCGTCTGAAAGAAGAATGTCATACACACCTCGGATGACTTGAGGGAGAGGAAATCATGGGCTAATTTTCATTTTTAGGTGAACTATCCCTTTAATTTATAGTTATTACTATAGTAAATACATGTAACAAGGACACTGTAAGTGTTACCAAACAATTATGTACAATTTTAAAAAGTATACTTTGTAAAAATGTCAAATTAAAACGATTATGTTGTAATAATTTTAAGTACACTTACATGTAAAATACTTGAATATCATATCAATTGTAGTTTGTTTTTCAATATTGCATTAAAGGCACAATATGTAGTTTTTCACCACTAGAGGTCGCCTGTTCAAAACAAAGGCGTAGTTTGATGACGCAGATCTTGGGAGTTGTCGTCTTCCCCTCTATAATCGGGGAGAAATCATGTTGATGGATGAGATGATCACCGTTACTGTAGTCTGAAGCGCTGGAGGATATGGATGGGCAAGGGTGAGGACAGGGTGAATACAAATGCTCACACAGATTTAATAATGAAAGACAAAAAACATAATATCCAGGTCCACACGAGAATAACAGCAACAATCCAAAGAACACACAGAGAAAACAAGAACATCCAACGGTGAAGAAGCGTCTCACACACATCGCCTCAAGCCATCGGTTAACCCCCAACCGAACACAAGAACACCATCAACTGAGCACAAGAGAAACACAAAGGCTACACACACACACACACACACACACACACACACACACACACACACACACACACACACACACACACACACACACGTAAACAAGCTGAACAAGAGAACCAGAGGAAACACCTGTGGAAACTAATCAACACGAAAAACTTAAAAACAAGTGCAAGACAGGTGCTATGAGGATGCTAGGGTGTTGTGTGTGTGTGTGTGTGTGTGTGTGTGTGTTAGAGTGAGTGATTGAGAATGATGAGTAGATAGCACTGATCTATATAGAGAACATCATTATATAGATCAGTGGTAGATAGACAAAATTATATGATGATGATGATAGATACTTAATTATGAAATTGCTTATAAAGAAGTGCTGAAGTCCTACTTAAGTGGGTCAAAAAAAGCCATCTCAACTAATTGAATTTAATATACATTTAAACTATAATACATTTACACTGCAAAATCATTGTATTCATTTCACACTATATTATTTCCGTAATTAGTGTTCTTTTGAACCACTCGTCCCCGATGTTGCGATAGTTGAGTAGTCTAGTTTTGCTTCCAGAGCATATACACCAATCAGGCATAACATTATAACCACCTTCCTAAGAATTATAAGAAGAACGCCGACGATTACAATAGGTGCTTGGCCCTTAATAACACTTAATTTGAACATTTACTCTCATTTAAAAGTCAGAAGCAAAGCAAAGCATGGAACTAGAAATCAGTTGCAACCACTGATTGTACACTCTTAAAAATGCTGGGTTAAAAATAACCCAAGTTGGGTTGATAATGGACTAATCCAGCAATTGGGTTGTTTTAAGCAAACATTTAACCGAACCGCTGGGTTAAAACAACCCAATTGCTGGGTTAGTAAATTTCAACCCAACTTGGGTTATTTTTAACCCAGCATTTTTCAGAGTGTCACTGTACAAATTCTGTGAATGTGTGTATATACACCAATCAGGCATAGCATTATTATTGTGTTGGTCCCCTTTTTGCTGACCCGTCGTGGCATGGACTCCTCTAGACCCCTGAAGGTGTGCTGTGGTATCTGGCACCAAGATGTTAGCAGCAGATCCTTTAAGTCCTGTAAGTTGCGAGGTGGGGCCTCCATGGATCGGACTTGTTTGTTCAGCTCATCCCACAGATGCTCGATTGGATTGAGATCTGGGGAATTTGGAGGCCGAGTCAACGCCTCAAACTCGTTGGAAATTTTGTTATAACTTTTGACCACAAGGTGACGGTGCCATCACACCTTCTTCCATTGCCCCGTGGTCCAGTTCTGATGCTCACGGGGCACTATTGGTGCTTTGGGCGGGGTCAGGGGTTAGCCGTCACAATCTGGCCCTTGTCAAACTCACTCAAATCCTTACGCTTGCCCATTTTTCCTGCTTCTAACACACCAACTCTGAGGACAAAATGTTCACTTGCTGCCTAATATATCCCACCCACTAACAGGAGATCATCAGTGTTATTCCTGATCGATGTATGACAAATGTTATCTTCAAATCAGTTGCTCTGAACCTCAGAAGCCGAAGCGTTCTCACACCAATAATGTGCATCAGCATTTGAACACTTGCTTAAACGTCTTAATTGACTTCTTGTGCTTTGATGTATGCATAAGTAGACCACCTGCGCATTATAACCATTAAACGCTTTGCTGTAATTGCAA
>NC_137119.1:1764109-1794109 GCF_949357685.1 Gobio gobio | reverse complement strand
CACCTACTGTTTGTTGCTGTTGTAATGAATTACGACATGCATATAGTTTCAGTTGTACAGAAGTAGTCATTTCAACGACGCAATCTTTCGATTTCTTAATGAATGTTGTAACTTTTATGGCAGTAGATTTGTTCATAAGACCTTCTAGGTGAGCGTGAGGTGTTTGTATTCTGTCACTGAACACATTTAAGGCACTTTGAAACTCAAAGAGCGCATCATCTGTCTCTGGCGTTGTCTGGGCAGATTTCCCCCAATGTGTTTGATTCAGCAATAATTCATCTTAAACTCCGCCGCGAGTCCTTTGTGCCCTCCTGACCAGCTCGGGCTGCTCTCCAATTACTCATAATGCTTCTACATGCCTTACGCTGAGAATTAAACCGCTCGCGCTCAGAATCAATAGTCCCGAAGCACTGTACTGTCCTAACATGATAAATTATGCACTTGATAGTTAATTTGCCAACAAATGGATTATTGGCATTGGTTTTTAGCTAAACTGGATACACGGTTTCTTCTGAATACAAATATGTCTGGGGGTCCAAATAACAAAACAAAAAGAAAGATAATTTCCAATTAAAAAAATTGAAATGCTGATCTAACCGTACTTCTTGGAAGGCCACTTAGTCTGCAGCCTTAGATGAGCATCTGCTGTTTGTGGACAGACTGAGGATGTGTGTTTGGGAGGTTATTCATGTGACCTGGGGATGCGCGGTTTACCGGTACTGGGAAAATACTGGTATATATTTTATTTAAAACAGTACGATAACATAATTTTGCTCATTTTGGTATACGCTGCTGTTCCGGCAAATGTGGCAACCAGGGCCTGAAATTAACTTTTTTGACTTTTTACCAGCCACTTTTTTTTTGCCTCACAGGGCTCGACATTAAGCCTGTTTACATGCTTGTCCTGATTGTGTGTGTGTGTGTGTGTGTGTGTGTGTGTGTGCGTGTGTGTGTGTGTGTGTGTGTGTGTGTGTGGGTGTTGTAAATATAATTTATTCTGAAGAAATGTTCTCAACAGTGTTCAATCTTCTTTGACATATTTAAATCTGCATATCTTTGATATATTTACCTTTTATAAAGGGCATTTTTTCCATAATCTTATTAAATATAGGATATGCTTCAGCTTTCAGTTTATATTCTTAAATTTGATCTATAAATCAAATTAGAATAATAAGACACTGTAGGGCTGTTACAAATCAAATTAAATCATTTGCATTGAAAAATTACAACTGCATTAAAAAAAATGTATGAGATTGTTTTAAATATTTTGAATATATACAAATTAGAAATGTTGGAAAGAATGTTTAAACATGAAACGTAATCGCCAGTAGGTGGCGGCAGGTCTTAATGAGCGAGTCATTGAGTCGATTCGTTCAAACGGCTGAGTCATTTAAGAATGAGGCAGTCGTTTATGAACAGGTCATTGAATCTTTGATACAAACGATTCATTCAAACACTGAATCATTCAGTAACGCACACTGTTGCTGTGAGATGTTATGGTTCTGCGGTGATCTTTGTTTGGAACGATTTTCGCAGCTGAAATCGAACAAAAACACTCAATAGTGCATCTAAAATGTAAGTGACTTAATGTTAATGAATGGATTTCTCCTCGAGAGGCTGCACGAGCGTCAACAGCGCAACATTACTACCGTCAGTTTATTATACATTACATTAGGCCATATATTATTATCCACTATTGATCGCCACTTACATGAAATTAATGCAGAATCATTCTTGACTTTTAGTGATTACCAAGTTGTTTTTTGTTATTGATGTTTTAATCTGTCTAGTAAAATTCTCTTTCACTTTTCAAAAAATCCACTAGTCCCACAAACATTGTTCTTTAACTTGTAAGAAAACACATTTAAGTGCTGTCAAGTTATTAACGAAATCAATATAAGAAATAATAACTCTTACAATACACATTTAAAAAAATCGTGGTCGGGTATTAATTTCAGGCCCTGGTGGCAACATTGAACAAAATGAATACAGCAGTTGAATCTCACTCAACACGCCGAAAACTAATGAATAAAGAGAGGAGTAGACGTGAAATTTGGAATTAATTTGCTTATAAAACTGATGAAGAACCACCAAACCTTGCCAAGCATCGGTCACTCGCCCATCCTGACCTGTACAAGACACTAAGAGATCGACAGGTGAGTCGATCAAACGATTCTCATTCAGACATTTATTTTCTTTCAACACTGATCAACGCACATGCATAAGATCGCATCCTTTAAATATCGCAAAATCTCCAGCGTTCGATTTCAACCAGTGGCGTTTAGATCTCATAATATTTGCACGCATTGCACTATTTACATTCTCAAAAGACATAACCAACTGTGTTTATGTGACTACTCACATCATTGTGTGTGTGTTTGACTAAGGAAAAACAACTTAATTTGAGCTCTTTAGGCTTGTATGTGTGTGTGTGTGAGCGCAAAGAAAACTCTCTCTCTTAGAGCTCCCATCCCATATATTACGAAACGCTATAAAATCGCTTGCATGTTCAAATTGGTGAGGTTTAAAAAGATGTGGGCAGTGATTTCCGTCAGCTGTCCTGAAACGACAGCGAAAGTGTTGAATCTGAGCGCAGATTGCCTTTATGGTGCGTTCACACCAGACGCGAATGAAGCGTTTCGCGCGAGTGATTACATGTTAAGTCAATGCAAAGACGCGAATAGACATTCTGCGGCAAGAATTGAGCGTTTGACTCGTGATTCGCGCAAGTTGAACAAACGGAACTTTGGTTAACCACTCAGGAGCCTGCTCTAGTAGTGACAACCATAGATATACATAATTAAGGCTAGATGTCTCGTCCGCGCTGCTGGCCAATGGAGGTCGACGTCCGCACCTGGCGGCCATCTTGTCACAGTCAGCTCGCTCACTTCTAACATTGTGTTTTAATGGTGCGTGCAGTTTTTAAATAACCATAACTTCCTCAATTTTCTACCGATTTTCAAAATGTTTGATTAGTTATAAACGTCAAAGATGTAGTTATGACACTGCATACTTATGATTAATTATTCAAAATTTGTTCAAGCATCCAGAATTGTAGCCACGTTAATAACGTTTGTAAGAAACCAAACCATTTGTAAATCCGTCCAGATTTCAGCGAGATAAGAGTATTTGTGTTCAGATCACTCGCCTAACATCAGGAGCCCGCCAGAAAGCTTGCCTGTGACAAGATGGCCGCCTGTGACAAGATGGCCGCCAGTGATGACGTTAGAGACTCCGCCGTAACACATCTAGCCTTTATTATGTATATCTATGGTGACAACAATGAGGACAAAATCATATGTGGATACCCGGAGCTGTTTGATACATCTTCATACTTTATAGAAACAGGAATAAAAAGGATCTTGCTTGGAAGAAAGTGAGTGAGGAGGTGGGACAGTCTGGTGAGTTGTAAAAAACGCTCTTTTCTCAGTTTGAGCTCTACATAGAGTGATTTCAGGGCGATTGGGACACTTTCTGCCATTGAGATGTCTTGGAGAAAGTGTCCCAATCCCCCTGAATTCACCCTATTGAGACTACAAGCTAGCTAACGCCGGCACATTGAGCTTATTCACCGTATTTTAAAACAATCCATGTCAGCCATTTCACAACGAGACGAGCCGCTGGCAGAAGCCCCTCCCATGACACGAACTCACGTCTGTTGTGTCACGCGCGAATGAAGCGAGTAAACTCAATGCTCAAGCGTCCGCGCGATTTATTCACTTCATTCGCGTCTGGTGTGAACGCACCATTATAGTGCAAGTGCGATGTCTTTTGAAGCCAGAAGCAATTTGACGTGCAGTGTTGCTGAAATTACTTCTCACAAAAAAGTTTCCAAATGCCTGATTTGACGTGATAATCTTTGTTGCTTAATTTAACCCTCTGGTGCTCTTTGGTCATTTCTGACCGGAAAATCGTCTCGGTTACGTATGTAACCCTCGTTCCCTGAAGGAGGGAACGGAGACGTACGTCGAACGTGACCGACTGAAAGGGAAATTCTGTTTTGAAATTTAAAAAATCACAGCTTCATCGGAATGATATGAAACTTGGTGACTTTTCTAGCATTAGGTATATCAACACACACAAAAATTGGGGTCATGATTCGAGCGTGCTAATTGGTCGTTAAAAAAAAAGTAGCGTTCATTGTCTTCGGTCATAAATGACTGACCATAGGAAATGAATGGGAAATCGGCAAAAACACAAAAATTCTCCGAATATTTGCGTGTACAATCTACAAATCTGCCACAATGCTGACAAAAAGTACACAGCAGTGACATTCTAAAACATCAAGAGTGTGATATTGACACATCCACTCACACACACACATGCACTGAAAAACTGAACCTATGAACCACATTTAGAATTTTTAAAAATCACAACTTCATCAGAATGATATGAAACTAAAACTTTAAAATAAATAGTCTTTGAGATTTTTTAAAGGGGTTGTTCCGGGGTTTTTTTCTAGGCTTGGTTGTGTTTATGGGGCGCAGGATATCATGTCTTAATACTTCTTTTTTTTTTTTTTACGCCATATTTTTCTTATATTTTCCCTTTATTCCACACCGCTGTCTCCACTGTCCTTTGAACGGCTCGTTTGCTTCCTGCTTCTGTGAAGCCCATCCCTCCGAAAAACGCAATGGTCTTAGATTGGTTAGATGTCCAAATGTAGTTTGTAGTTCTGCAACAGCTCTCTCTCTCTTTCGTAATGACTGACGTGGCCTCGCCCACTTTGTTGCGTGTTCGCGGGGGCAGTGTTTATGTTAATAGCAGGTGTTTATGATGTCACCAACCCGGGAAGAAGCTTGATGTAGTCCAACCGGCCGTTTTTGTAGGCAATAAACTGACATAACTTTAAAAGACAATATCTCCGTTTGCATTGAACTTTCAGCGCTGTAACTTTGCAGATACTGTTTATACTCAAGCAGCAACATTACACACAAACTAAAGTTAAAAAAGTGAAATCGCATGCAACCACCCCTTTAAATGTATATTCAAATCCATCAACAACAAAAAAAATCATTAAATGTGTTCAAAAGAGAACTAGTGAATTCTCAAGCCTCTCCATAGAGACCTCTAGTGGTTACACACATGGTGGCATGATTTCTTAAATAATTCCAAAAGAGGGCGCTAATCTGCCTTCAAAAAAATATATTTTGAAGGCCTAGTCTCTATTTTAAAATTTAAAAAAAATGCAATACGTCCAAAGTTCTGACCCTGTATGGTATCGATTTAAAATCGGTACTTTGGTATTAGATTGTGGTACCGTACCAAAGCCAAAATTGTGGTATCGAGCCATCCCTAAAGTGACCTCATATTAGTTTCTGGCACATTCTACTGTTGTGTTCTCTCATTGGTTCTATACCGAAACATCTAAACACACAATAACAATCACTATTATTATTATCGCCCAAGCTTCACTTTCTATATTTGTCTCTAACATGAATGATATGAAACCATGCACCATATTTGTTATGTCTTTAGGACTGCACATAAAGTGGACCTTCTGTAAGAGAGAGCGGGAGGATTGGAGAGGATTCGGGTTGCCCAAAGCACAAGTGATGCCCTCGAGGCAGATACAATATTTACATATGATGAATATAACAGTATTGACATAGCAAAGCTCTGGCTGCCTTGTCGCAACAATCAAGCAAACACACAAACACCCTAGAAACATCCTAGAAATCATTATCGCAATGCTACGGCAAATATCATAGAAACATTCCAGTAAACACATACAGTAGCAACACTCTGGCAACCACCCGGAACAACCTAGCAACACCCTGGCAACCATCTTACCAACACCTTAGCTGTATTCTCTAGAGCTGCTTTAAAGCTGAATTGAACTTGATTGATTAACTTTACACCGTTACTGAACTGCATCAACACTGAACCGACGTCAGCTGAGCAATGACACTATTGTCTTCATCTACACTTTGGAAACAACTTGTAACACCATAGAAACATTCTAGCAACTACATGTAAAAAAAGCGCTATACAAATAAACTTGAATTTAATTGAATATCAACACTCTGGCAACCCCCCAGAACACCCTAGCAATACCCTAGCAACCACATATTAACACTCTGGAAACAACTTAGAACACCCTAGAAACATTCTAGCAACTACATGTGAAAAGTGCTATACAAATAATCTTGAATTTAATTGAATATCAACATTTTAACAACCACGTGAACACCCTAGCAACACCCTAGCAACCACATATAAACTCTCTGGAAACAACTTAGAACACCCTAGAAACATTCTAGCAACTACATGTGAAAAGCGCTCTACAAATAAACTTGAATTTAATTGAATATGAACATTCTAACAACCACCGAGAACACCCTAGCAAACACATATCAACTCTCTGGAAACAACTTAGAACACCCTAGAAACATTCTAGCAACTACATGTGAAAAGTGCTATACAAATAATCTTGAATTTAATTGAATATCAACATTTTAACAACCACGTGAACACCCAAGCAGCACCCTAGCAACCACATATAAACACTCTGGAAACAACTTAGAACACCCTAGAAACATTACAGCAACTACATGTGAAAAGCGCTCTACAAATAAACTTGAATTTAATTGAATATGAACATTCTAACAACCACCGAGAACACCCCAGCAACCACATATCAACTCTCTGGAAACAACTTAGAACACCCTAGCAACACCCTAGCAACTACATATCAACACTCTGGAAACAACTCAGTACACCCTAGAAACATTCTAGCAACTACATGTGAAAAGCGCTTTACAAATAAACTTGAATTTAATTGAATATCAACATTCGGGCAACCGCCCAGAACACCCTAGCAACACCCTAGAAACCACATGTCAACACTTTGGAAACAACTTATAACACCCTAGAAACATTATAACAACTAAATGTGAAAAGCGCTATACAAATAAACTTGAATTTAATTCAATATCAACATTCTGACAACCACCCAGAACACCCTAGCAACACCCTAGCAACCACATATCAACACTCCGGCAACCACCCAGAACACCCGAGAAACATTATAATAACCACAAACATAAACAACCACCTGAAACACCCTAGAAACACCCTAGTAACCACATTTAAACATATCATCACCCTAGCAACCACCCAGAACATCCTAGCAACACCCTAGGAACCACATATCAACAACCTCTGACAACCACCAAAAACACCCTAGCAACAATATTTAAAACGCTTTGGCAACCAACAAGAACGTATCAGCACTCGGGCAAACACTTGGAACACCCTAGAAACATCCTAGCAACCACCCAGAACACCATAGCAACACCCTAGCAACCACCCAGAGCAGAAACACCATAACAACCAACCAGAGCATCCTAGCACTCTGGTAAACACTTGGAACACCCTAGTAACCACCCAGAACACCATAGCAACACCCTAGCAACCACCCAGTGCAAAAACACCATAACAACCAACCAGAGCATCCTAGCCAGGGCTTAAAAACGGAAAAAAATATCAATCGGTTCACTCCGAGCAGAATCGATATTATAGCGTTTCCGTTTTTGCGTTCCTCAATAACAATTACTGTTCCGAAAACGGTTTGATTTGAAAAAATACCGGTTAATAACGTTATTTTAATTTAGCCTATACTTTAAACAAATATGTAGGCTATAAATAGACTTATTTTCACTCAATGATAATATAACGCATGGTAATTAAACTTGAATATTTATTTCATAACATTTTTAAAACCACAACAGAAATACATGCATTAATTACAAAGCATAAACAGCGGATCTGTTTTGGAGCGTTAGACAATCGAAATGCCTAATTCTTTTCAGAAGAGTGAGAACATTCTTTGTAACGTTACATAACTTTTTTTCAACACGACTTGTTTTAAAAAATGTATAAATAAAGAATAAATAAACTGGATAACTATTGCTCTTTTAATGCACTGTCAACTGGTAATTTCAAAGCAAACACTGCGCAACACGTCCTTGCATCACATAATCAAATTCAGTCAGCTAATAAAGCTTGATCATTTAATGCAATATAACATACCATTTAATACGAAGCATCAACCGTCTATATAGAAAACATTGACCTTTATTGGCAATCTGAAAGACTATAGGAAAAATGTTTGATAGATGCTTAACCTACTTGGATAGGCTTAAACGGAATCCATAAACTAGCCTAAATCAGTCTATTTGAGCTTAAAGTCCACACTGCTTATTTAAACGTACGAAAATAATGTCCTCCAATACCTGCGCTTTCATTGTAGACCTCAGCGGGGAAAGAAATGGACTTGAGGCATGTAAATGCGCGCTCTATACTGACTTGCGTACCGGTAGATTCATAGATGACTGGGGCATTTCACTCACGCTTGATCCGTCAACGTCACATGCTGAACTACTCTATTCATTATTGGTCACTGCCAAATTAAAATATTAAAGAGAACGATAAAATAACGTTATTAACCGGTTAATGGTCATTTCAAATTAACGTTTCTGTTCAGAACGATTCAAATTGATTTTGATTTCGTTTTCGTTTTTGTTCCTCTTAAAATTTCGTTCGTTTCCGGTTTTCGTTTTCGTTCCTTGAACCGGTTCGGAGCCCTGATCCTAGCATTCTGGCAAACACTTGGAACACCCTAGTAACCACCCAGAACACTATAGCAACACCCTAGCAACAACCCAGAGCAGAAACACCATAATAATCAACCAGAGCATCCTAGCACTCTGGCAAACACTTGGAACACCCTAGCAACCACCCAGAACACCATAGCAACACCCTAGCAACCACCCAGAGCAGAAACACCATAACAACCAACCAGAGCATCCTAGCACTCTGGCAAACACTTGGAACACCCTAGTAACCACCCAGAACACCATAGCAACACCCTAGCAACCACCCAGTGCAAAAACACCATAACAACCAACCAGAGCATCCTAGCATTCTGGCAAACACTTGGAACACCCTAGTAACCACCCAGAACACTATAGCAACACCCTAGCAACCACCCAGAGCAGAAACACCATAACAACCAACCAGAGCAGAAACACCATAACAACCAACCAGAGCATCCTAGCACTCTGGCAAACACTTGGAACACCCTAGTAACCACCCAGAACACCATAGCAACACCCTAGCAACCACCCAGTGCAAAAACACCATAACAACCAACCAGAGCATCCTAGCATTCTGGCAAACACTTGGAACACCCTAGTAACCACCCAGAACACTATAGCAACACCCTAGCAACCACCCAGAGCAGAAACACCATAACAACCAACCAGAGCAGAAACACCATAACAACCAACCAGAGCATCCTAGCACTCTGGCAAACACTTGGAACACCCTAGTAACCACCCAGAACACCATAGCAACACCCTAGCAACCACCCAGAGCAGAAACACCATAACAACCAACCAGAGCATCCTAGCAACCACAGATGCACCGACGAACACCACCCACATTGTCTTCTAAAAATATCAAACAAATTAAAAGCTTAAGTTTTTGTTCTGAATAGCATTGCATTGCACAACTGCCTAGAAAATGAGATCCGGCAACTCTATTAAAGCTGCTCCCTCCACATCCTCTCCACACAAACAAACTTCCTATAAATGGACTCCAGCGTCATTTAAAATGAATTAATATTTGCACACATTTAACATTCCCATCAGCCGGTCAGAGCTGAGCCGGCCGAGGCTTTGATTTAACTGCAGTGGTCAGGATAAGTGAGTGGATGGGGTGAATATTCACAGGCCGGATAATTAACCAATGAGCACACGCCCCTCTGGCCCAGACATGACTGATGGCTCGCCTGATTGGCCGGGATGTTGGTAAGAGGGAAGGTTGCGCCCATCTGCTCGATAGGCCGGTGCTAAGTGACATATCGCTGCCCTGTTGTTTACATTTACTAGAACCGGACAATGGGAAACGATGTGGGGAATTGAAGCTAATAAAATTAAGCAAACATTTGCAGATGCTGGAGTGTGAGGTCAAAGTCTGGTCTGAGGGCCTGTTCCATCCCAGCTCCTCATCTGTAAAGGGTGCACGATATCCCTCCTTTTTCCCGGTCGAAAGGGCATTTCTAACTTAGGAAATATAAATGAGCAGAACATATTTCCAACCCAGAATTCCAAGCGAGGGCTGATATTTCAAGACACACTCAAAATGACGGCGAGTAAAAACCCAATTATTCCCAGCTGTCACACGAACTCATCTGTGACATCCCAAAAAAAATGGTGTCAGATGAAATATTGTGTTGCTTATTCTGCCAGCACTCGACCCATTTGTTTCAGACATGCTGTATAATGAGAGAGGGTCTCCTCCACCAATCGCATCGCTCCGTGTGCTGGGGATTTTGTTGACTGCTAAATGTCTTAAATTTGCCGGGTTGCAGATTACATAAGCATTGGCATAATTTCGGGATGAGTGTAAATACGTCTTGACATATATAAGAATGTGCTCTGAGAGGAGGAGGTGTATCTCACACATCACATGAGAATCAAATCTTGTGTTACTGCGTGACCTACTTATGAGTGGATATTCATTAATAAATAAACAGCATTTTGGCTATTGGATGATATTAGGAAATGAGTCTGGTCATTTTTCATTTCAAATGCTGCGAATGCAATTTCACAATATGCCAATAGCTGAACAAACAAACAAAATCACATTTGTGTCCTCGACTCAGAATTAGCCTTTCTTTGAAATGATTTTGCATGCAAGTTTATTGCACATTTTATTTAAAATTTGCATAGCCAGGATGGAAATAAAGATAAAAAAAACACTACTTTAGAAATGATTATTAGCATTAGTTGTTATATTTGCTTTTCTGTAGTGATTTTAAAACAACTTTATGTTTTCTTGATTTAATAATATAACTGTTGTTATAACTGTTTATTTATGAATAATAATAATTTAATATTAAGGAATAGTAATAAAATAAATTATATTAATAATAAAATAATTTGAGAAAAATTAATAAAACAAATAAAAATTGTATAATTAGCATTAGTAAAACAAATAATAATAATAATAATAATAATAATAATAATAATAATAATAATAATAATAATAATAACAGTAATAGTTAAAATAATTTAAAAAGAAAAAATATATTATTATAATAATTATATTATTACTATTATTATTATTATTATTATTATTATTATTATTATTATTATTATTATTAATTTATTGTTGTTTTATTATAAAGAATAAAACAAATAATAATAAAAAATATAAAATTAATAAAAACTATAATTATTATTATTATTAATAAAAAATTATGATTCATCATCATCAGAATTTAAGAAAAATGTATAAAACAAATAGTAAATGGTAAACAAATGGTATAATTAGCATTAGTAAAACAAATATAAATAATAATAATAATAATAACAATAATGATAATAACTAATAACTAAAATAATTTAAATAATTTAAAAGAAAAAAATATTATTATTATTAATTATTATTATTATTATTATTATTATTATTATTATTATTATTATTATTATTATTATAACAAATGATGATTAATCATCATCATAATTTAATAAAAATGTATAAAACAAATAAAAATAGCATTATTATTATTATTAGTACAAATAATAATAATCAAAATCATAAAAATATTTTTTAATATTTATTGTTGTTTTATTCCTTTTTTTCATTATTATTATTATTATTATTATTATTATTATTATTATTATTATTATTATTATTATTATATGCAATATTATTTATAACTTTTTATCAATTTTATTTGTCTTGATGTTTTTTCCATTGTATATTCCGGGCACGATCTAGCAGTCTGACTGTAAGTATCTCTAAATAACATTTGTGATGAATATAATAAGCCTAAATAAAGTATCTGAGATAGCCTCTGTGAAAAACGATGCCACGGGTGTAAATAAAAATCCAATGAAGAGCAGAGTCTGCGATGAGATTAGGGCGGCTGCGATGCCTCCTCTTATCCCTCATCTCAGTGCCAGCGTCCCCCTCAGGCCGCTGTGCTCGATGGTCCAGTCCATAATCAATATTAAAGCAGCTGGGAGGGTCCATAGAGCCATTCGTCAGCCGGAGTCTGCGGTGTGTTTGAAGGAGCGCGTCCAGCATTGGAGATGAGGCTCGCCGCAGCCCATAAACCTCCCGCAGAGCACACAGATCCATTCCGGCCAATCTGCAGACTTCAGCGATCCACGTCTGCTGATGTACAGCCTTTCCTGCGGCCGGGGCTCGCTGGCCTTCCCCCCAGAGCCGCTAATGAAGATCAAACAGGTTGTGGTGATGGCTACACTGCCCCCTGTGTGTGTGTGTGTGTGTGTGCGCTTCTCCTGCCAAACAAATTATTCTAATGCTGAGAGCATGAAATTGGAGCTGCGGGGAGAGATTAGAGCAGACAGCGCATCTGTATGTGCGAGACGTTCGCCTTTTTGCTCTCTGCTAGATTCATGCACATGCACTATTTCACGTGAGTCGCACAAACAGAGCAATAATTGCTGAACGGCACATTAGCGTGTGGCATTTTCAGTGATAAAACCTGCATTTGCGATCACCTGCAGTCAAACCTCTATCAGCACTGTGCATTATTTAAATCAAGAGCAACAGTTGTGTTACGGAAGTAAAAACTGAATTTTAACCATAACTTTAAAGGGGTGGTTGATCCGCTTTCTTCGAAGGCTTGATTGTGTTTGTGTTTGGTTCATTATTTTTCACATAATGAAATGAATTGGCCGTGGCATTTAAACCATGCCCAATTGGCACTAAGGGGCCTAAAGTGTGCCAAGAAAACATCCCCCACACCATTACACCACCACCACCAGCCTGCACAGTGGTAACAAGCCATGATGGATCCATGTTCTCATTCTGTTTACGCCAAATTCTGACTCTACCATCTGAAGGTCTCAACAGAAATCCAGACTCATCAGACCAGGCAACATTTTTCCAGTCTTCAACTGTCCAATTTTGGTGAGCTGGTGCAAATTGTCGCCTCTTTTTCCTATTTGTAGTGGAGATGAGTGGTACCCGGTGGGGTCTTCTGCTGTTGTAGCCCATCCGCCTCAAGGTTGTGTGTGTTGTGGCTTCACAAATGCTTTGCTGCAGACCTCGGTTGTAACGAGTGGTTATTTCAGTCAAAGTTGCTCTTCTATCAGCTTGAATCAGTCGGCCCATTCTCCTCTGACCTCTAGCATCAACAAGGCATTTTCTCCCACAGGACTGCCGCATACTGGATGTTTTTCCCTTTTCACACCATTCTTTGTAAACCCTAGAAATGGTTGTGTGTGAGAATCCCAGTAACTGAGCAGATTGTGAAATACTCAGACCGGCCCGTCTGGCACCAACAACCCTGCCACGCTCAAAATTGCTTAAATCTCCTTTCTTTCCCATTCCGACATTCAGTGTGGAGTTCAGGAGATTGTCTTGACCAGGACCACACCCCTAAATGCATTGAAGACACTGCCATGTGATTGGTTGATTAGATAATTGCAATAATGAGAAATTGAACAGGTGTTCCTAATATGAGTGTATATATTGTATATATTTGCATTAAACTTAAACATATTGTTTATATAATATTGGAAATGATGTAATCAATCAAGTCTCCCTAGCTTTCAAAATACAACATTTGAATTTTGGTCTGATTTTCAAATACTTTTTTGCTTCAAATCAAACATAGTAATGTTATGATTCATATTGTGTCTGGTTGATTTGGTTCATGACTTATAACGCTTTAATGAAGACCTTTTTTTAAATCCCTATGGGAGAAATGAATGGGAAAATACTTCCGGAACCAGCGCCGCTGAAATAGTCCAACACTAACACACTTGATTAAGGCATTGTCATTCTTTCCAGCACGAACGCATCTCCTGTGTAAATGAGGTTTATTATATAAACTGAGCCTTATATTCCTGCAGAGGCTGTTTGGAGAACAGACAGTACAGGACTTTATTTAAAAAAGATCTGTCAAATGATCAAACAATATGATTTCCAAACCTTTTGTCCCTCTTTAATAGAGTCTGGACCATCATAGCCCTTCTTTTGTCAAGCTTGAGTGAAATGTTTGATTAACCCAGATGTGTTTTTAAACAAGACTCTATAATGTTTAACCTGAGGTTATACGACTCAAAGCTCTTTGACCTGAAGCATTAATGGACAATTGAGAAAAAGAGCACAAGGTTCAACTAGAGCTGAATGGTTATGTTAGGATATATTATTAATGCACTAAAGTGTGTAGATCTTGTGAGTTAGATGGAGGATGGTATTGTGACAATTAGCATAAGGTCTGGTCAAGGGTATAGAGTTCATAATCAGAGATTTTTACTGAATGTAGATTATATGCCAGATTATGGGCAGATGGAAGGGATGCCAGGATGGATGGATGGATTATTTACCTCACACTGGTCTAGCGGCGGGTGTTGGATCTGCAGCGTCAGCAGATGCTTTTCCTCCAGAGCGGAGAGATGATGTGCATTTCTGATGTGGTCCAGCTGTTCTGTCCAGATGTAGCCTGGAGAGACACATACAGCCCTTTTTTCATAAGCGGGAAGGAAATAAGCCGGCCACTCAATCTCCATTTTAAAGTCAGAAATAGCCCTTTTCATAACGTTTTATTGTGCATGTTATTCCGAAGGGAAGGATATGTTCTTTCATCTTTCCTTTTTAGCTGCCATCATGTAGGTTAATTCTGAGAAACGGTTTAGACTACTCTTTTTTTTGGTTATTCAGCCTTTCTAAAGTCCTAACAACAACAATAATAATACATATAACTGCAAGCAGCGATGACCCCGTTGGCTTTAGGGAAAAGGGTAGTATGCATTTAAAGCGGGTAAATATAAAAGGACTATGTCAAAGCAGCCTACAGCAGATTTACTACAGCAGCTGGTGCCAACATGACCGCGAAACACAATAGCCACATATAGGACCGGTTCTAGGCATTTTTCCACGTCTAATTGGGAAACCCACAATGGACACACATTTTCGCCACTTCTGACGCGTGTGCAGAGTTTTGTGAGTTTTCGAGCATGTTTAGGCCCTCAAAAAAGCGATTCATTTGGGAGAATAATAATAATAGTAATAATAATAAACGGAGCAATTCCAATAGGGTCCTCACACCATCGGCGCTCGGGCCCTAAATATAATACAATTGTTGAAATAACTTCCCCTCTCTCTGATGACGAGGGCGGGGCCACCTGTCACTCACATGAGATCCACCAATAGCAAACCATCCAATCAATTCCCCACAGACACAATCAAGCCCCGCTCTACATTTGTTCTTGTTTGAGAAGCGATTAACTCGATATACGGAACAATAGAGAAGAACAGACCAGTGCTACTTCCCTTTCATGCTGACATTATTGAAGACCAGTGTCTCACACAGTATGTGTTCCTTTAGCCCCACTGCACCCTAATTGTATATCAAAACAAATCAAAGCCCCGCCCTACATTTGTTCTTGTTTGAGAAGCGGTTAACTCGGATATATGGCAATATTGAGGAGAAACAACCAGTGCTACTTCCCTTTCATGCTGACATTAGTGAAGACCAGTGTCCCGTACAGTATGTGTTGCTTTAGCCCCACTGCACACTAATTGTACATCAAAACAAATCAAAGCCCCGCTGAACAGAGTGGCAAAGGCTGCATTTGAGCCTCTTCCCCAATAAAGCCTCCTACATCTGCAGGTCTTGACCTTGACTTCGAGGCTGCCCTGCTAGTGCAGTAATACAAAGGCTCTGATATCTGGCAGAGCATCTCTCAATCTCGAAAGGAACTTCTTTGCTCCATTAACACGCCCCAGCGGAGGCATGAAAGCGGGGGCAGCTCATCATCTCCTCTCGCGAAATGAGAGAAAGTGCCCTGGCTTAGTGCTCTTTGACGCCATGGCTATTTTTTAGCTGCTGCTCCAGGTCTTGTCAGGTGTAGATTTATTTTTCTTCGCCGTTTACTCCCCCCACCCCTCCCCATCTTCCTTATTTGCTTTCGGCTAGTATCTCTGTAAAGGTGTGGAGTGCTACTTGTGTGAAAATGATAAAAGGTGCATGGTGAAAATGGGAGAGAGGAGCTGATGGATGGTGCGAGCGGACGCCGCTGATGCACTGCCCCGTTAATACCCTATTGATTAATGTCTGTCACAGTCTGTCATGGGGAGGGGGGGCTATGTATGCATACATTTTCATCATATCTGTGCATTAGGGGCTGTCAAGCTGTCCGGAATTCTTAGATGTCCTAAAAAAATGAGAGAAACTCAAACACTGATGTGGAGGTGGATATAGTGTGTCTATCTCTGATTTATGAATATCAAGATATGCTTCGATTCAACAAGCCAATGCATAGTACACTATTATAAAATAGATATTGGTCAGCATTGTACATGCATTGGTATCTACTGTATGCTGTTAGACATATGAACGTGTGAGAAGCAAACCACACGGAGGAGAGTTTTGAATTATGCTCGGCACATCGGACATTGTTGAAAGATTCAGAAGCCTTGAAAGTCGACCCATGAGGAGGCTCTTGTTGTGTTGATTATTAAGCACAAGATGCAGCAGTCAAGGACCAAGACTACACATCTCCAGTGGTAAATATAGCCATTTTATGTTAAACATACAAGCTGTTGCTTTAAGCATAGTTGTTATACGTTTTATCTCAATCTTTAAGCTATACTTTTAAGCCCTGGTGTTACAAATCAGTGGTTGGTGGATGCAAACATTATCTGTGAGAGTAATCCTGGGCTTCATGGCACTAATAGCATGCTTTAGCATTTAGCCAAGCGTTGCTGACATGTTTAGCATATTTGTAGCATGTTTCATGCAAAGTTTGGGGTAGATTTGACATTGCATGCCTGAGTTACAACAACATACCGTTTCATTGCATTAATAGCATACTTTAGCATTTAGCTAAGTTTTGCTAGCATGTTTTAGCATTAGCATGTTTGGATGTTGTTTCTCCAATGACAGATTGGACATTGTTTGCCTGAATTACCACCAGGGATACGCCCTTTGACAAACTTTTTTTCTTACTTAAACACCAAATTTAACGATGATCCGAATAAAACTCTAGGAGGAGTTTGTTAAAGAAATTCAAAATAGCTGACTTCCTGTCGCATTTAGGACATCGCTCCAAGAGACTTTTTTGTAGGTATTGGGACATTACATGTATGTACCCAATTTCGTACGTGAAATGTAGTGTGAGGGGCGCTTTGTTGAAATGTTATAGGTGGCGCTAGTGAGCCATTTTGCCACACCTAATTCTGAACCCATATCAGATGTAAATTTTAACCACTTCTGACATGTGTGCAAAGTTTAATGAGTTTTCAAGTATGTTTAGGCCCTCAAAAATGCTCTCAAAGATTTATTTTGGAGAAGAAGAAGAAGAAGAAGAAGAAGAAGAAGAAATTCCCCAAAAGATTTGATTCAATTCAACTGTATTGTGCTTTTCACAATGTATGTACTGTTCCAAACAATAATCCCTTACAGACCCGCAGCCAAATCCGACAAGAAAAACAGAACCTTTTAAAGTAGACGAACACAAACCCTGGGAGGAACACGGACTCAACTGGGACATTGAACCTCCTTGGGCTAAGACATTAAAACAATATTATACAAAGCATACATACATGCATACATTTCAGTTCATTAGCTGGCATTAAATATTGGAGGGAATGCACAACTAAGTACTAGTGCTACATAATAATCCATAATGATCCTCATAAAGTGCATGCTTTGGAATGAATATTAGGAGTAGAGGTCGGTTAGGACGGTGGATATACACTGTTACTGGGATTGTCAGACGGCAGAGTTAAGCTCAGTCCAAGTCTTATGATCCCTGTAGCTTTAAAGACCTCCAGCTCAAAGGAAATGTACTGTATAAGAGGTCACTACGGGTTCACCTTAACCTTTCCATGCTCGTCTCAAGAGCCAGACAGCGAGAAAAGGTCAAGGAGCCTGAGGGGTGTAAACTCCCCGTTTGTCCTTCACTGGTTTCACCGTGGCTTTGGAGTTTGAAACACAAGGCCATCCCCGTGTGGAGCAGTGCACAGTCTGGCCTCCAGCGGGTAAACTTGAATTAAGTGGGTAAGTTTGTGGCTGATGATGAAACGGACTGAAATTTGTGTTGTTATTCACTGAAAACGCCATCGCTGCCTCGTCTTTAGAGGCATTGCTTCGGTTTGAATGTTTCAGCATCTCCAAAATAATCAATAATTCAATAATAGTGTTCAGTCATTTGAATGTCACACTTTTGCGACTAGCAGTTAATCATAATTTAGTCATATAGCTGATACGATACGACCCAAATGTGCCCCAATGTACAGGTCAGGAGCTGCTACTGACTTTATTGGTGTTTGTGTGTCTCGTGGTTTCGTTAACTAAATGTGATGCCCTGTTTACACCTGATCTGTTTGGAGCCACATTTACACTGCATGGTTCAAGTGACCCAATTCCCAATTTTTTCCTCCCATGTGGCACAGATGGAATATGACCCATGAATTCAAAAACATCATAATAAATAAGTAATAGGCTATTTTCTACCCTGGTTTTGAACCTCTCTCATGGAACGCTCTGTTTTTATGGGCATGCCGTATTGAAGACTTGGAAGTAAACGCCCACTGCTATGATTGGATAACAGTTTTGCATATTATAATGAGCTTCGACTCCCCCGTCAGTACATGTGGGGAATTGTTTTGAAAACTTCCAATGTGGAAAAACAGCAACTGGAACGATTCGCCCGTACATGTTCTAGTCTGATCCTGAATCACAGGACAATGGACCAACAACACCTCAAATACAAAGGATACTCCAGCCTGTTGACAGCGTGGGAAGTTATCTTTAATTATGTTGAGTTAGACACGTATACATAATCAGTAGATCTCAAATGATATGTAACAAAGCAATACTATCACATATAAAAATATTGTTTACTCACATAAGTGTGTTGCACCATTCCTGTGGGATCCAATATAGAAGGCACAGCATTGTTTTTTAAATCTCCTTCTGTCTCGTTTACAAACGAATCCGCGGTGAAGCGAACAAACGTGCAATGAGCCAGAACTTCATTGAAAATAAAGTTTAACCATGCATTGCTAATATTGGAATCCGAAGGAAGCGTATGTGTTCTTCCACAACCAGGCACAGCGCAATATTGTGTAATCTTCAACGGTAAGTTTATTATTTGGTAGCTCGATCCAGTTTATCCTGCAGTGGTCAATCGGATCACAAGTAGACGAGGGAGACACATACCCATTTACCCCTGGTGTTTTAATCCATCTCTTTTGTCCACTTTCAACCACTTCTGTCCTGGAAATAAGGGCTTTTTCAGAGCTTTCGATCTAATGGACGAAATAAGCGAAATTTACATATGAAACGACTGGAGACACAAGACCAGCCGAACGCTGGGAGTGTGTGTTAGAAATCAGGAATGAGAGAGAACATTTTCATCTTCAAACCAAACTTGGGTCTCCAGCCGACAAAGTTTAAATCAAAGTTTAAATCACTTTCCAGGGCCAGAAAGGAAGCAAAGACATCGTTAAAATCGTCCATGTGTAATTGTTGAAGTCGTTATTTTTGTTTGTTTTTTGCGCGCTAAAGTATTCTCAACGCTTCATAACATTAAGTCTGAACCACTGGAGTCACATGGACTATTTTAACCATGTCTTTACTTCCTTTCTGACCCTTGAAAGTGTTCATTGCTGTCTATGGAGGGGTCAGAGAGCTCTGGAGTTTCATCAGAAATATCTTCATCTGTGTCTGAAGATGAACGAAGGTCTGACGCGTTTGAGACGACATGAGGAATTAATGACAGAATTTACATTTTTAGGTGAACTAACCCTTTAAGTACCTTTTTGGCTAGTTTTACTGAGTATCAAATATATCAGCAACTTTTACTCTCTACTTGACTACTTTTTTGAATAAGTAAATGTACTTTTGACTCCACTACATTTGTGTTGAGTAATGCATTTACTCTTTACCTTTAGCATGGCACCTTACTTCTGCAGCTTCTGCCGTTTGCTTCTGCTATGAAGAAGCGATATCGCCATCTAAGGGCACTGAAGGGACTGAATCTTGTGTGTTCTGCCTTTACTCAGCCAAACATGTGATCAAGGAGACTTTACATGAACGTGAGTGCATGAGCTGATAGTTGTGAATCGCAGGGGTTTGATTTATGAGCTCATGACTGCAGCTGAAACCAGCACATCCAGTGCAAGAAGACTAGATTTATCCGCTATATAAACAAGACATTTTTGAAGGATATCGGTTTACTTATGGCTTTTTGTGCACTTGAGCTGAACTGAGACTCGAGAGTTTGTAGACGTTTAAGAGACTTTGATTTATGGCAGTTTTGAGGGGTTCAGTTTTATTGTGATTTTAGAAAATAAACTTGATTTCTCATCTTACAAATCAATAGTTTCTTATTTTCACTGGCATGTGTCTCAGGTGTGGAGCTCTAGTGCATATTTGAGCTTACACTCTAAAAAATGCTGGGTTAAAAATAACCCAAGTTGGGTTGAAAATGGACTAACCCAGCAATTGGGTTGTTTTAACCCAGCTTAAATGTTTGCTTAAAACAACCCAATTGCTGGGTTAGTCCATTTTCAACCCAACTTGGGTTATTTTTAACCCAGCATTTTTTAGAGTCTATTATTAAACATTTCGTTAGGCACTATATTTCCATTTATTTCCATTATTTCCATATTCCATCCACTTTTAGAACCTTTTCTTAATTTTTATTTAAAGTAAATGCCTTTCTGATGTGATGTGTGATGGGAAACGGGAGAAGAGCGAGCTCTGCAAAAGGCAGATTTGAACCCGGGTCGATCGCATCAAAACCAAGATCCTTAAGCCTTACACTCGACTGACTGCACCACTGAAGACCTTAAAATACGAGTGTTTTTTTTTAATCTTGTTTGGCCCAACCAGGCATTGTTAGGCGGAGCTAGTGTGAATAGCATTTGCCAACATTCAGCATTTGTGAATAGACACTCAGAACTTTATACTGCCCATGAATTAAAGACAAATGTCTTTACAGGGTTGACATGCAACAACTGATTTCCTTGTCTTCCTGCCACCCTGTAGAAAGAATCCAAATGAGGTTCAGACATCATTTTCAACAAGAACGTGAGATTTGACTTTCCGTCATTTGAGAGTGCCAAAATTGACATGTTACAGATGCAATCTCACCAATCCAGCGCTAACCAGCAGAGACGGCCTGGACTAGCATGGCAAATTACGCTGGGCTTTTTGCCATTCATGTCTGTCTTTTATTCAACACAGACTGAACCGAGCCTCAGGAGGAGCAGATCAATGGAGACATGAGTTGACACTGCATCTTACAGGTAGCGTTAATATTTCATGCAGCCTTTGGAGTTTTTTTTCTCTCTTACCTTTTACAGATCTTTTTATTTAGTTCTGAAAGACTATCAAGGTTAACAGCATTTAGTGATTTAGTTTTAGTGTTTGAAATGCCAAATATGACATGAATGCCAGAAGGTCAAGACTTTGCGAGCTGGTTTTAAGACCACGCATACGATAGAAATGTTGGATTAAACATATTTTTGTGATTGATTTGCTGCTGTAACACAGTAGTCAAGGTCAAAGAACAACTGCACGAAAACAAGCTCTCAGTACAGTGACAGTAAAGATGTTATTCTTGATTATTCCTTTCAACTGATCTCCGATGGCATGCACAATTGCTGCTTCAACATCATGACTCCTGATGAAAGAATACATGAATAATTGCAAGCCGAGGCCAGAATGAAAGAGACGAGTCCAGATAGTCCATCAGCCCGGCAGAGCAGGAATAATCAAGGACTTTGACTCTCCTGACCAGCGCTTTTTGACATCCTATGCAAACTCATATCAAAGGGCATGTTTTATGGACATCTAACTCTCACCCCCCAAAAATAATGAATGCATTTGATCCGACATGAAAGAGACATGCTCTTCTGCTGGAGTATCACAGACAGATAATTAATAATCAAATTAAAGACGGACTTTTACCGCCCCTCCATCCACAGCCGTATGTGAACACAAAGCAGGGAATGACGTCTTAGTACTGAAGACTCTTTGCTTTTTCTCGTGCTTTTTTTAAATGGAATAACACATAACTATATGCATGTTTAATACTTTAATATGCATTCATTATTTATTTACTATTAAATTAGATTTGCAATTTTTTTATCTATAATGAAGTGTGTATCGTGCTGGTGCAGTGCCAAAACAAACAAAAAATATTAATACCTTAAAGAGGCAATATAATGCCCTTGCTGTTGTTTCTGGCTCTACTAGAGCAGGTTTTCCTGCTGTAATGTTGATTATTTCCTCATATCCTCCATTGTTGCGGCTCCTATCTTCCCAGTCTGTCAGTACCGCTCTGTTTACTTACTGTCTCTATGAAGCCCCTCCTTCTGAAAAGCACACTGTGCTCTGATTGGTCAGCTGGAGCGGTGTGTTGTGATTGGTGTTTGGGAAATGTCCTGCCCCTCACCATAACCGGCAGTTTCAACACATGACTAACTAACTCAACCAGGCCCCGCCCCTTTATTCTGCGCATTAATTATTATAATGAGGAATATTGTGACTTGTTTGTTTAGGAGAGTCACTGATTAAGCTTTTTTTTAGTTGCTAACAACCCTAAATGTATCAACTGCAATAATACTGTCGTTGTTTCAATACATTTTACTTGTCATGAAAAATGTCCTTTTAATCCCTTAACGTACAAAGATCGCCGCAGATTACTGTTGTTCAAACATTCACCTCACGTCAAAGCATCACACTCTTACTTTACAAACTGAGTATCATTAGACAGATTAAAGACTCCAGCTTCCATATTTGACCACATTAGATTGCAGTGACATTAGTTTCTTAATTTATGTCGGGAGTGCAAAATATCAATCTGTAATTTTTTCTATTTTGAATAGAATATCATCACGATTATGAATTAATTCACACTGTGAACAGCGTCTGTTAGAAATATTGATTTATTCTCACATGTTGGCTTAATATTTCGTCATACAGAATATGATTTCTATTGATTTCCCACTGATTCATGCGATCTGAAGAGATAAAAGAGTGTTCAGAGCGAGCTCAGGCTCTTGTTTGATCTCTACGGCTGTCAATCATGAGTCAATGTGACCATAATGTCCTGTACACTTCCTCATTCTGTCTCCGTGAAAACAAAGCCAAAGAAACGTTTCTACACAACAAATACGAAGAGAATAAACACGCGATTACTATAGTATATGGTTTGTGGTGATTTATATATTCATATTCATTGGAAAGGTTTGCAGTATGCATGCTAAGCATGTGTAGTCATATAAAATGCTAAATATAACATTTTTCAACAACATTATATTATATGTTAATATAGACCAAAGTCTATATTAAATCACAATCGGAAGTTATTACAAACACTCATTGCTGGTTTAAAGTGAGTTTTGAGTAAAAGTGTAATATTAATCTTTTAAATTGTGTTATGTAGTTTAATGTTAATTGTAGCTCTAATGCGCCAGGAGCTAAATCTATTTCACAATCTAATTTGTTAAAAGACTTCATATAAAGGTTCCAAGAATGCTCTTTTTGGGATGAAAGTGGTGTAGATGGGCAAGCCATAAAGCCAGAATAAAGGCTAATAATGGCGGAAAACAAACAGAAGAATAATGATAAAAGACTAATGAAGACTAAGGGTGTTTTCACACCTGAAAGTCCGCACCAAGGTCTGAACCAAGTTCGTGTTATGATACATTTTATACATTCGGTTAGTTTTGGTTTGGTTTCACATTGCAATTATGCGAGTGTCACACTTGCATCCTGTCATCATCATCATGTGGGCGGCATCTTGACATTGATTGGTTTGTGAACGGATGTGCGTCTGACGTCAGCGTGTTGTCATTTTGGCAGGTAACTTTGACATGAATGAACAGAGCAATATCGTTGCCACTAGTGCGCATTGCTTGACTATTTCTTTTCGAAAAGTGTTTTTAAAAAAGTGTTATAAGTTCTATACACATATTTCTCATGTCTGTGAGGCTAAGTTTGGGTTTATTTGCGACGTGTTCAAGAGCAATCGTGATCGCGCCGGCGCCATCATGTCACGATTATTGTCTGCTATAGTCTATTTGCTTCTTATTTGTTAAATCCAGGCAATTGGCTGATGAAACTTTGATTCAAATTAAGATACAATTTATACAAAAATTCACTTTAAAGAAAGGCTTTCTACAAAACAAAACTTAATGAAGTGGTCAAAATCTTTTCTGACCTTCTGTCTTCTGACATATTGCATCTTTGCACTTTTCATAAATTGCATTTAAAAATAACATTATAATATTTAAACATAAACAGGAACTTCCTGTAGATGCTCTGAAAGTCTGAACCGTACAGAAAATGCTTTCACACTAGAAACGAACCGAACCTTTGTTCAGTTTGATCCGGACCGAGACGACCTCTTTTCGTCTGACCAAATTTCATCTGTTTGGTCTGAACCGTGGTCAGGGGAGGTTTCACACCTTTAACTTTGATTCGGATGAAAGTGAAAAGGTTCGTTGAGTGAGAACAATAGAAACATGAATGGAGCAGTTCACCTCACCAGACATTAGACAATAGACGGCAATACAATATTCATTAGCATCTTATCAGCCTTCTCTAAAAACTAAATGCTTCATACAATTTAGTTTTAGAGAGAACATCCTCAGATTTTAAAGGAAGCATGGGCAGACTTATGGCTTCATTTGAATTGTGGTTATAAGTTGTTATATCACATTTATATAATATTTAAAATGTATATTCTTAATATGTTTATGTTTATGTTTGAGCTTATATATCTCCATGTTAATAACAGTCTGAGTAATTCTGAGTCTTGAACTGTAAACTCTCAAGTGTTGGCTTTCTAAATATATGTTGGTCTATTCAGAATGACTTATGAGTGGTAACTCTTTTATTTTGGGCATGTCGTTTATGCCCCACTTGTCTAGAAAGGGGTTAAGAACTGATCACTGAAAGGTTCTTTGGGGAACTTATTAAAATGGTTCTTCTATGGCATTGCTGGAAGAAAAAAAACATCATTTTTAAGAGTGCATTTGGCTTTTTTGTTTGTAGGAAAATGGTTTTCATCCCACAATAAAAAATGATATTTATTCTGTTCCTGTTGCCAGCAAGCAATGTCTCAAGTATTTTATTCTATTTTTTAAATATCCATGTTTATTCGAACTATCCGGCCAGTTGGCGGATTCGTGCATTAATGCAGGTAGTGCACAATATTTGATTCTTTCCTCTCTGTGGCATTGAATCATTCTAGCATATCAGCTCGCAACGGAGCAGTTGTCATAAATTATTGAACGTGAAGGCTCGTGTAAACCAAGCAACATGTTACCTCGGAGGGCCCTCATCAGAAACATGCGTCACACCGTGACAGAGCCACAACTCTCTGGGCTGCAGATTTTGTATGCCAAGCGCCCTGCCCGTGAGGTCTACAGTCCTCTGATGAGGCTTCCCACCAAGCAATTACACTCTGGAAGTATGGCTGGAGTACTTAACAGGACCATGAGGGACCACTGTGTGGAATATGGAACAAACATGAGCACTGAGGGACAAGCTGAACCAATAGCGCAGATGGCGCAAAGTGTGAGTGTGTGGTGCTTTGCCTCTTTAGAAGGATGGAGAGCAATTACCAGAAGAGTTGAGAGCGTGTTACATAAGGAACTAATTAGATAAGGTTCTTGTTTTGTGATTGCTGATAAAGTTTACACAAGTCCGATACTGCATTAAAATACAGAGTCTGCTTCATTAGTGCTTGGGATTATTTCTGCGGGTCACACTCAAGTTCAGATCGTTCAAAAGATTGCAATAATTGTTCTGATTATTCGCTAAGAATTGCAGTTATTCTGACCGTCATTATTCACATACCCTAATGCACAGTACAAATGATGAACTCACATTTAGAGAGTGTGTTATTTCCAAGCGGTTCCTCCCGCAGTTTCTCCTGAAGCGGATACGGAAGTGACTTAAACTGCAGTTCATGGACTGGCCACTAGAGACAGACTCCAGAAGGAGCAGAATCTCATTGAGCTCATGTTAAAATGCCCAACTTTACAGCTGATAAAAACATGTTGTGGTCGCAAAATGCCACCATTTGGTGTCGGTCTGGAGCTCTGTGTGATGATGCTGTTCCTTGGACTGGGAATTATGCATTTTTATGGCAACTCTGTTAAAGACTAAACTAATCTGCACCGGTCAGGTTGTAGGGGAGTGCGGGGAAAGATGAGCCAGTGGGTAAGTTGACCCACCCCCTTTATCTTGGCAACTGTACACTTTTATTGTCATGTGACCATATATTTTGGAACCACTCACCATGTCTGTCCAACTGTGAAAAGGAAACACATAAGGGAGGAGTGGAAGGCACACATTTACTTTAAAAACTATTTTTGGCTTGTCAAAGTAAAATGTAGGCATAACAGATGAAACGGCTGTTGCATCAAAGCAAATGTGTCCAGGTCTACAATATTTATGATCCATTTTGGTGATTTAGTAA
Source organism: Gobio gobio (assembly GCF_949357685.1). Classification (NCBI taxonomy): domain Eukaryota; kingdom Metazoa; phylum Chordata; class Actinopteri; order Cypriniformes; family Gobionidae; genus Gobio; species Gobio gobio. The sequence goes on along the minus strand of NC_137119.1, from coordinate 1,767,608 downwards.
AACCATGCAAATCATTAGATACTAAATATTAGCCTGATAGCTAGTTTAATCTAAAATGGCAGCTATGGGGCAAAGTTAGCCAAAAGTTGTGGGGTAAATTGAGCCAGCGTTTTAACTTACCCTACCATAAGGCACTGTAGTTGAGTTAAATCTCTGAAGGATAAACTGGTGTAATTTCAATGTAATGTTACACAACTGGTTTAGTTTATCATTTTCTTAAAATATTTTAGTTTGATAGGAACAATGCACAAGTACAGCCAATCCTTCTCTAGCAAATATTTAATCATATATATCTTTCCATATGTAAAAAAAACTGCCATGCCAAGAACCGTCTGACTGAAACGTTTATTAGATTCAGTGGCATTCATTCATTCATTCATTCTAATTCAGTTTTTATTTAATTTAATTTTACTCTATTTAGTCTGTTTTAGGGAATTTTACAACTATGGTGTTCAACATATTGTTTCAGAAATGCAAAGATTTCAACTTCTTTGGTTGGTTTTATGTTGTTAAAGTTAGCTTTAAGAAAAGAAATATGACTATTTGTAAAAGGAAATTTGATTATTAAAGGTGTTTTTAAAAGAGGTAGAATTTCACATGGGTTTGATTCAGATTCAATCAGATGATCCGTTTACACCAAGATGGTGCAACTTACCCACTGACTTGGATCAACTTACCCCTAACCTAGGGTAAATTGAGCCACATGAACACTTTTTTTTTTATAAGAAGCCCTATTTTTAGAACCCTTCGTCATGGATGTATATAAAACATCCTGAAATGACTTCCGGTACTTTCATTGTCCTTTTGCCTTATTGTATCTTATCTTGAGGACCACATAGCCTAAGTAAAAAATGGCTCATCTTACCCCACTCTCCCCTACAAGAGCTCTCAGAAAATTCCCAGGTTACAAGTTGTTATTGCGAGTACTAAAAACACTTTTTACAAGTTGGAATCTCGTAATTATGTGAATGTTTAAAATGCATCATGTGTTTATAACACATGATTTGTGAAGGTTTCGAAGGTTCTGAAGCTTCACAAAGCTTCACAAACCGAACAAAAGCAGATATAAAGATATTCATCTTCTTTTAATGTGAGCACCATGTTTTTAGAAACGCTATGAAATTTGTGAGACATTGTGAAAGACATGAGATGAGCACAAGGGTCAAACACAACGTCCATCTCACACACGTTTACATAGAATAAAATAAAACCAATGCAAAATCCGTGCAGTGGAAAGTCATGTTGTTCTTGCTCCTGTAATCCCTGAAGAGCTGCAGGTTTACCACTGATTATTATTAGGGATGGTCATATTAACATTATTTTAAATACTCTGTGTGGGTTCGCTCTGTATCTCCCACTGAGAATTGCGCATAAATTAAGTATTGATTTGTACAGTGCCTTGTGTACTCGCTGAAAAAAAGAGCAAAGTTAAACTGCAAATGATCTGGTGAATACCCTTGATGGGTCATTCTGTTTGAGAAGTAAATAATCAGTGTATTTTAGGTTTGCATGAATTTGTAATACTTAAATATTATTAAGGATTTCATTTTGCAGAAACATGTTGACCTGTAATAATAATTACAAGGGAAAAGATGCCAAAACAACCAGCCAAATGACAATTAATGAGACATGATGAATAGTTCCTCCTTGATTTATATGCACAGGCCGTCAAGCTCCAAAATGACAGAAAGCATAAACAAAACCATAAAAGTAGCCCATATGACTGGAGCACTATATAACAGTGTCATTATAGAAATGCATTTTTAAGCATATTATTCAGTCTCATTTAAATTCTAGCTTCACGCTGACTTGCAAAAGGCTCTCTACTTTCCCACATCTCTTGCAAAGAGTTTTAACCTGTGCCCTCTCCATCGCCTCTTCTGCATGGACGGCTTAAACGGCGTTCCCTACTGAGTGGCCGACTCTGGCTCCGGCGCACACTTAAGCCCCGAGGTTTACTTTTAAATTTGGGATTCCACCTCGCACATTAGAGGAATGTCAGGGCTGAACAAACACATTAACGTCACAGCAGAGTCCCTCCATCTCACCTCCTCCTGCCTCGCCACTCTCAGATATATATTTTAGCACACACCGAATTTACAGAGGCATTTTTTAAATAGAAAATGGTATGGGTGACTATGACAAGTAAATGGCTTTTACGAAAAAAGATCATAATCGCAAAATAAACCCTTTCGGTGATACAGCACTGATAAACACTATATTGCCAGAAGTGTTGAGCCGCTCCTCCACATCCCAGAGTTCAGGTGTTCAACACTTCATGGCCACAGGTGTGTAACTCCAGCTCTAGTGCAGACGCTTCTACACACATTAGAGAGAGAATGGGCCGCTCTCAGGAGTGTGTGTGTGTGTGTGTTCGCTTCTACACACATTAGAGAGAGAATGGGCCGCTCTCAGGAGTGTGTGTGTGTGTGTGTTCGCTTCTACACACATTAGAGAGAGAATGGGCCGCTCTCAGAAGTGTGTGTGTGTGTGTGTGTGTGTGTGTGTGTGTGTGTGTGTTCGCTTCTACACACATTAGTGAGAGAATGGGCCGCTCTCAGAAGTGTGTGTGTGTGTGTGTGTGTGTGTTCGCTTCTACACACATTAGAGAGAGAATGGGCCGCTCTCAGGAGTGTGTGTGTGTGTGTGTGTGTGTGTGTGTGTGTTCGCTTCTACACACATTAGAGAGAGAATGGGCCGCTCTCAGGAGTGTGTGTGTGTGTGTGTGTGTGTGTGTGTGTGTGTGTCCGCTTCTACACACATTAGAGAGAGAATGGGCCGCTCTCAGGAGTGTGTGTGTGTGTGTGTGTGTGTGTGTCCGCTTCTACACACATTAGAGAGAGAATGGGCCGCTCTCAGGAGTGTGTGTGTGTGTGTGTGTGTGTGTGTGTGTGTGTGTGTGTGTTCGCTTCTACACACATTAGAGAGAGAATGGGCCGCTCTCAGGAGTGTGTGTGTGTGTGTGTGTGTGTGTGTGTGTGTGTGTGTGTGTGTGTTCGCTTCTACACACATTAGAGAGAGAATGGGCCGCTCTCAGGAGTGTGTGTGTGTGTGTGTGTGTGTGTGTGTGTGTGTGTGTGTGTTCGCTTCTACACACATTAGAGAGAGAATGGGCCGCTCTCAGGAGTGTGTGTGTGTGTGTGTGTGTGTGTGTGTTCGCTTCTACACACATTAGAGAGAGAATGGGCCGCTCTCAGGAGTGTGTGTGTGTGTGTGTGTGTGTGTGTGTGTGTTCGCTTCTACACACATTAGAGAGAGAATGGGCCGCTCTCAGGAGTGTGTGTGTGTGTGTGTGTGTGTGTGTGTGTGTCCGCTTCTACACACATTAGAGAGAGAATGGGCCGCTCTCAGGAGTGTGTGTGTGTGTGTGTGTGTGTGTGTGTGTGTGTTCGCTTCTACACACATTAGAGAGAGAATGGGCCGCTCTCAGGAGTGTGTGTGTGTGTGTGTGTGTGTATGTTCGCTTCTACACACATTAGAGAGAGAATGGGCCGCTCTC
>NC_137119.1:1684109-1761609 GCF_949357685.1 Gobio gobio | reverse complement strand
GGAACTCAGAGAACTCAAGCGTGGGGCCGTGATCGGTGGACACCTGTGCAATAAGTCCAAATATTACACTAAATATTCCACGCTCAACTGTTAGTGCTTAGGGAAGTTTGCGAGTGTGTCTCAATCCTCGCTAGTTAGTAGTCAGGGCACTGATCGGGGAGTCGGCCATTTTAAGAGCTGTCTCTTATACTGATCCACGAGCTCTGGAGCAGATTGAGACACACCCTGTGTCTAAAAGTGAAGGGGAACTCACCCTAACTCTCCTGTCTGGTTTGTTCGTCAGACAAAATGGCGGCTTCAGTGTTATGATTGGTCAGATTGCCTGTCAATCAAACTCCTGGCTTGAATTACTGTACCACGTGAACTGTTAAATAAGTGAATGAGTATTGTGTCCCACTTCTTCAAAGGATTAGTTCACTTTTAAATAAACTTTTGCTGATCATTTACTCTCCCCCATGTCATCCAAGATGTCCATGTCTTACTTTCTGCAGTCGAAAAGAAAGGAAGGTTTTGGATGAAAACATTCCAGGGTTTTTCTCCATATAATGGACTTCAATGGGCCCCAAACGGTTCAAGGTCCAAATGACAGTTTCAGTGCAGCTTCAAATGACACCAGATGATGAATAAGGGTCTGATCTAGACAAACCACCAGTTTCTGAGAGAAACCCAGCAGTATTTATGCTATTATTTTACCTCTTAACAAACAAACGTGATGATCTCTGAGCTCCGCCATAACTTCCGCTAAGTGAGGTCAAAATACGAGCGTAGTCATAGATATATCGATCGTAGATGCCTCATTCTACTGATCCGTGCAGGCGCTAATGAGGCATCTACGTATACATCTATGACCACACTCTTATTTTGACCTCACTTAGCGGAAGTTATGGCGGAGCTCAGAGATGATCACGTTCGTCTGATAAGAGGTAAAATAATAGCATAAATACTGCTGGGTTTCTCTCAGAAGCTGATGGTTTGGCTAGATCAGACCCTTATTCATCATCTGGGGTCGTTTGAAGCTGCACTGAAACTGTCATTTGGACCTTGAACCGTTTGGGGCCCATTGAAGTCCATTATATGGAGAAAAACCCTGGAATGTTTTCATCCAAAACCTTAATTTCTTTTCGACTGCAGAAAGAAAGACATGGACATATTTGATGACATGGGGGTGAGTAAATGATCAGCAAAAGTTTATTTAAAAGTGAACTAATCCTTTAAGAACATGATCTGTGTTTACTGCAATCCCTGTTGAACAAGAGTATTCTATATTTACCAGCAAATTAAAAATGACTCATAAATTACCACTCTCATGTGAGACGCATTTTCACTATTTAGTTCCTGCAGCTGTCTGTCTATCTCTCTCTCTCTCTCTCTCTCTCTCTCTCTCTCTCTCTCTCTCTCTCTCTCTCTCTCTCTCTCTCTCTCTATCAGTGGGATGAACTGGAGCATTGGTTCATAACAGACAAGAACTGATACAGTCATAAATGTCATGTGATCACTCTATATTCTATGTAGCAGAAAGGGAAATAGCAGTGGTGAAAAATATATATATTTTTTTATTTATTTATATATTTAATTAGCTTCTGGCAAAATAATAAAAAATAAATAAAATACTCTTATACCAGGGTCGTAACACCATAGACACTGAGTCCCCCTGATTAAATTGAAATGGCCCAATTATCCCCTCAATATTTGATATTGTTGATGCTGCTCTGCTGTACTTCATTAATGATAAAAAAATGATAAAACATGTTTTAAAAGTTAAAATTTTAGGTTGGTCTGCCTCAGCGCTCGTCACTGTCAGAATGAGTGAGAGGGCCAATCAAATCAAAGTAGGCGGTGTTTAACTGTTAGTGTGAATTCCAACGCAACGCTTTAGTTAAAGCAGGGAAAGATTGTGTTGTAAGATGTAAGCAGTGGTGTAAAGTATTTGAGTAAATGTAATTAGTTACTGTACTTAAGTTTCTTTTTGGCTAGTTTTACTGAGTATCAAAGATATCAGCAACTTTTACTCTCTACTACTTGACTACATTTATGAACAAGTAAATGTACTTTTGACTCCACTACATTTGTGTTGAGTAATGCATTTACTCTTTACCTTTAGCATGGCACCTTACTTCTGCAGCTTCTGCCGTTTGCTTCTGCTATGAAGAAGCGATATCGCCATCTAAGGGCACTGAAGGGACTGAATCTTGTGTGTTCTGCCTTTACTCAGCCAAACATGTGATCAAGGAGACTTTACATGAACGTGAGTGCATGAGCTGATAGTTGTGAATCGCAGGGGTTTGATTTATGAGCTCATGACTGCAGCTGAAACCAGCACATCCAGTGCAAGAAGACTAGATTTATCCGCTATATTAACAAGACTTTTTTGAAGGATATTGGTTTACTTATGGCCTTTTGTGCACTTGAGCTGAACTGAGACTCGAGAGTTTGTAGACGTTTAAGAGACTTTGATTTATTGCAGTTTTGAGGGGTTCAGTTTTATTGTGATTTTAGAAAATAAACATGATTTCTCATCTTACAAATCAATAGTTTCTTATTTTCACTGGCATGTGTCTCAGGTGTGGAGCTCTAGTGCATTTTTGAGCCTACATTCAGTACGAGTAAAATACTCAAGTACTGTTTACATCAGATTCTCAAAGACTTTTACTCAAGTAGTGGAATTGTTGACTTTTAAATTGTAATGGAGTCGTTTCGCTGTAAGGAATCTGTACTTTTACTCAAGTATGGTTTCCAGGTACTCTTTACACCTCTGGATGATAGTAGCTAAACGTATATTTGACAAATGTTTTACCATAAAAACATTCAGTGTCTGACAATAATATCCAGTGATGCACACTACTCTGCATTTTTATGAAATTTCACTGTTTTGAATTGAAAATATTACATTATTTACATGATTTGTGTAAATTTCCTGCATTTTTAACATATTAGGCAGTCAAATTAAGAGAAAGGGAATATTCCCACCGGGACAATTTTCGTGTGTGATTTTCGCCTCATGACTGAACAAAGGGTGCCAATGTAAGTGTGCACACCGACGCGCAAAACGCCTTGGTTTCGTTTTTTTGTTTTGACGTGGCACGTTTAAAACTATCTGACCAATGAGATCTGCGCTTTAGTTGACGTGCCTGGAGCTGCTGAAGTTATGGTAAAACACCACTTGGAGGCGCTCAAGCACAAAACGGACTTGCCACGCACACATTAGGTGCGTTTACATGGAGCGCTGTAATCAGTTTAAAAGTTCAATCCGAATGAAAATGCTCCATATAAACACCTCAATTGGAATAAAAATGCCCAAACCGAATGAAATTGTAATGGGTTTGAGAGGGGTGGGATAAACCTTTTCATGAACCGATCAAACTAAACATACCACCATGTAAACGACCTGATCTGATTACTGTGAGTGTACGTCCTTCTGTGATGTGATATACAGCCCATGCCTCCACAACTGAAGAGTGTGTGCCGCGCTCACACCAGCCTAATGTTGACAAGAGAGGAAAGCTCATTTTTCTGTATTAAACTTTTTATTTCGTAACAAGTTATGAACATAATGTTGGAATAATGACATAGCCTACACATCTCATCTTGACAGCGTTTGTCCGAGGCTTCAACTGCGCCTGACAGAAGAATTTATCTTTCTGAGGTGATTCTTACACTTTACAACAAATAATAAATAGCTTTTATAAAACTGTATAAGTCCTGGTGGCCGTTGAGAGTTGCCATGGCAACGGGGAACATTCAAGCTGCTGGAGAGGATGTGTCGACAGTTTCTCGTAAGTTATATATATATATATAAAAGTTCAACATCTGCTTCAAATTGGTTAAGTAACATTACCCACGGTCTACTTTAATTACTTTTGTTAATATACCTCTGAGATTATGGTATCTTTCCTTAATCATCTGAAATATCTATGCGTTTAGTACTAGTAATGATGCGGAGCACGTCTTGAATGCTTTCATTCATGTTTCACCATATATCCTCTGTTTTTATTAATAATTTGGGTGCATTTTATTGTTTATTTTGTGTTTTTCAAAATAAACGAATTGAATTAATTTTGAGTCCGCATTCATCATTCACAGCTGTTGAAATAGCCATTGTATAGGACATTAGGTTACACTAATGCATGTCCGCACACAGAAAAATAAAAAATATAAAGATTACCAACACAGAACTATTGATCCACGAACTTCGCAGTTAACGTTACGAATCTGATGCAGCAGACAAACTGTGTGCGCGCGTCACAAAATTATCCCGATCTAAAGTCAGACACGCCGTAAAACGCTGGCGAAGACATGTTGTAACATGGGGAGACTAATCAACATGAAAAACTACAAAGAACTACAAATCATGGCACAAGACAGGAAATAGCAAAAGTCCTCACACAAGACAGGGGAACACCGGCTGGGATCACGACACATGGGACAGCCTTGCCTTATACCCCTGTACAGTGACTTGACTTTGCCTACAATGCTGTAGTTTTGACCTTCACCAGCAGGCGTGGTCACTAACTAACTGACCAAACACTGACCAACTGTTACACTTCAGAAAAGACAACAAGAAGCAGATTGCTGAGAAGTGCACACTAGTGGTTCATGTAGAAAAATGTGGAAATAAAACAAAAAAGATGAATTTTTAAATGATTTAGCTGCTAAAAACACAACATATTTACATTTGAATTATCTTACAAATTATCATAATTATCAAATTATCTTAAAGGGTTAGTTCACCCAAAAATGAAAATTGTGTCATTAATGACTTCCCCTCATGTGGTTGGACACCCGTCAGACCTCCGTTCATCTTCAGACACAAATGAAGATATTTTAGTGTAAATCTGATGCTCTGAAAGGCCTCCATTGGCTCAACTTTACACTCTCAAGACCCTTAAAAGAAACTAAAGACGTCGTTTACAAAGTCCATCTCACTACAGCGGCTCTACAATAACTTTATGAAGCGTCGAGAATAGTTTTAGTGCGCAAAAAAACCCTAAATAACGACTTATATAGTGATAACCGATTTCAAAACATGGCATCATGAAGCTTCGAAGCGTTATGAATCAGTGAGTCGAATCATGATTCGGATCGCGTGTCAAACCGCCAAACTGCTGAAATCACGTGACTTTGGTGATCCAAACCGCTGAATCGACTCTCTGATTCATAATGCTCCAAACCGCTGAATCGACTCACTGATTCATAACGCTCCAAACCACTGAATCGACTCACTGATTCATAATGCTCCAAACCACTGAATCACCTCACTGATTCATAACGCTCCGAACCCCTGAATCGACTCACTGATTCATAATGCTCCAAACCGCTGAATCGACTCACTGATTCATAATGCTCCGAACCACTGAATCGACTCACTGATTCATAATGCTCCAAACCGCTGAATCGACTCACTGATTCATAACGCTCCGAACCACTGAATCGACTCACTGATTCATAACGTTCCAAACCGCTGAATCGACTCGATGATTCATAACGCTCCAAACCACTGAATCGACTCACTGATTCATAACGCTCCAAACCGCTGAATTGACTCACTGATTCATTACGCTCCGAACCGCTGAATCGACTCACTGATTCAAAACGCTTCGAAGCTTCATGATGCTGTGTTTTGAAATCGCTCATCACTATATAAGTCGTTATTTCGTTTTTTTTGTGCACTAAAACTATTCTGGTCTCTTTATAAAGTTATTGTAGAGCCGCTGTAGTGAGATGGACATTGTAACGACGTCTTTAGTGCCTTTTATGAGTCTTTAGAGTGTAAAGTACATTGAGCCAATGGAGGCCTTTCAGAGCCATCAGATTTACACAAAAATATCTCAATTTGTGTCTGAAGATGAACGGAGGTCTGACGGGTGTCGAACGACATGAGGGTCAGTCATTAATGACAGAATTTACATTTTTGGGTGAACTAACCCTTTAATAGTCAAAATCTGAATAAATGTGATACATTTTAACATTATTGTTTAATTAGTTTAAAGTCGAATTCTCACTATGAACTAGTGTCTTATTATCATGCATATCCCTATGATATTATCTGTTTATTAGCACTTATAAAGCACATATTAATGCATGACCATATTCTACATCCCTACACTTTACAACTACCTTACTTACTATTAGACCAAATTGAAGTTTATTGAGGCAAAAGTCATTGTTAATAGTGAGAATTGGACCATATTTATGATAAACTTTGATATTACAAAATATGATTTTTAGAAAATGCTGCACTCTTGAAATGTGCAGGCGACTCTCACATCAGTACACAAACAGTCCACTTAGCACTTATGTCTTGTAAAATAATTTAGAAACGTACGCTTTTTAACTTCCATCAGGACACCAAATGGAGGCTGTTCCTGCCTTTGGGTGCAACATTAAGCCTGCAGATCTAAGGTGGAAACCAACTGGAGAACGCGCTAAAGATGAAGCCACATTGTTATTGCATTATGAAATAGAAGAGAAAGCTCACCAGTGTTCCTGATGCACTCTCAGAAATCAGCCTTGATCTGTTAAGTGAATATTCATATCTAAGATGTGGGCTAGTTGATATCAGGTCTGCTGGCATCATGGCCAGTGTTTCTCACTGTGAGCGTCGGAGTGTGTGTGAGAATGCGTGGCAGACACCACTCAGAAACTTGAGATGCAAATGAGATTTTTAAATTCTATTTTCTACAGCGACTCGATTATATTGAAATGACAGAGGTCACATTCAGTGCTGATCGAGCCCAACCCGGCTCTGGAGTACGAGAGGCTCTGCAGCTCAAACGCTCTCAGTGCGGCTACTCAACAACTGACCAGACTGAAGCTTAACAACTGACCAGACTGAAGCTCAATAACTGACCAGACCGAAGCTCAATAACTGACCAGACTGAAGCTCAACAACTGACCAGACTGAAGCTCAATAACTGACCAGACTGAAGCTCAACAACTGACCAGACTGAAGCTCAATAACTGACCAGACCGAAGCTCAATAACTGACCAGACTGAAGCTCAATAACTGACCAGACCGAAGCTCAATAACTGACCAGACTGAAGCTCAACAACTGACCAGACCGAAGCTCATTAACTGACCAGACTGAAGCTCAACAACTGACCAGACCGAAGCTCAATAACTGACCAGACTGAAGCTCAACAACTGACCAGACCAAAGCTCAATAACTGACCAAACTGAAGCTCAATAACTGACCAGACCGAAGCTCAATAACTGACCAGACTGAAGCTCAACAACTGACCAGACCGAAGCTCAACAACTGACCAGACCGAAGCTCAACAACTGACCAGACCGAAGCTCAACAACTGACCAGACCGAAGCTCAATAACTGACCAGACCGAAGCTCAATAACTGACCAGACCGAAGCTCAATAACTGACCAGACTGAAGCTCAATAACTGACCAGACTGAAGCTCAATAACTGACCAGACTGAAGCTCAATAACTGACCAGACCGAAGCTCAACAACTGACCAGACTGAAGCTCAACAACTGACCAGACCGAAGCTGACCAGACTGAAGCTGAACAGACTGAAGCTCAATAACTGACCAGACTGAAGCTCAATAACTGACCAGACCGAAGCTGACCAGACTGAAGCTCAATAACTGACCAGACTGAAGCTCATTAACTGACCAGACTGAAGCTCAATAACTGTCCAGACTGAAGCTCAATAACTGACCAGACTGAAGCTCAATAACTGACCAGACTGAAGCTCAACAACTGACCAGACTGAAGCTCAATAACTGACCAGACTGAAGCTCAATAACTGACCAGACCGAAGCTCAACAACTGACCAGACTGAAGCTCAACAACTGACCAGACCGAAGCTGACCAGACTGAAGCTCAATAACTGACCAGACTGAAGCTCAATAACTGACCAGACCGAAGCTGACCAGACTGAAGCTCAATAACTGACCAGACTGAAGCTCATTAACTGACCAGACTGAAGCTCAATAACTGTCCAGACTGAAGCTCAATAACTGACCAGACTGAAGCTCAATAACTGACCAGACTGAAGCTCAATAACTGTCCAGACTGAAGCTCAATAACTGACCAGACTGAAGTTCGATAACTGACCAGACTGAAGCTCATTAACTGACCAGACCGAAGCTCAACAACTGACCAGACCAAAGCTCAATAACTGACCAGACCGAAAATCAATAACTGACCAGACCGAAGCTGACCAGACTGAAGCTCAATAACTGACCAGACTGAAGCTCATTAACTGACCAGACTGAAGCTCATTAACTGACCAGACTGAAGCTCAATAACTGACCAGACTGAAGCTCATTAACTGACCAGACTGAAGCCCGATAACTGACCAGACCGAAGCTCAACAACTGACCAGACCGGAGCTCAATAACTGACCAGACCGAAGCTCAACAACTGACCAGACCGGAGCTCAATAACTGACCAAACTGAAGCTCAATAACTGACCAGACCGAAGCTCAATAACTGACCAGACTGAAGCTCAATAACTGACCAGCCCGAAGCTCAATAACTGACCACACTGAAGCTCAACAACTGACCAGACCGAAGCTCATTAACTGACCAGACTGAAGCTCAACAACTGACCAGACCGAAGCTCAATAACTGACCAGACTGAAGCTCAACAACTGACCAGACCGAAGCTCAATAACTGACCAAACTGAAGCTCAATAACTGACCAGACCGAAGCTCAATAACTGACCAGACTGAAGCTCAACAACTGACCAGACCGAAGCTCAACAACTGACCAGACCGAAGCTCAACAACTGACCAGACCGAAGCTCAACAACTGACCAGACCGAAGCTCAATAACTGACCAGACCGAAGCTCAATAACTGACCAGACCGAAGCTCAATAACTGACCAGACTGAAGCTCAATAACTGACCAGACTGAAGCTCAATAACTGACCAGACCGAAGCTCAACAACTGACCAGACTGAAGCTCAACAACTGACCATACCGAAGCTGACCAGACTGAAGCTGAACAGACTGAAGCTCAATAACTGACCAGACTGAAGCTCAATAACTGACCAGACCGAAGCTGACCAGACTGAAGCTCAATAACTGACCAGACTGAAGCTCATTAACTGACCAGACTGAAGCTCAATAACTGTCCACACTGAAGCTCAATAACTGACCAGACTGAAGCTCAATAACTGACCAGACTGAAGCTCAACAACTGACCAGACTGAAGCTCAATAACTGACCAGACTGAAGCTCAATAACTGACCAGACCGAAGCTCAACAACTGACCAGACTGAAGCTCAACAACTAACCAGACCGAAGCTGACCAGACTGAAGCTCAATAACTGACCAGACTGAAGCTCAATAACTGACCAGACCGAAGCTGACCAGACTGAAGCTCAATAACTGACCAGACTGAAGCTCATTAACTGACCAGACTGAAGCTCAATAACTGTCCAGACTGAAGCTCAATAACTGTCCAGACTGAAGCTCAATAACTGACCAGACTGAAGCTCGATAACTGACCAGACTGAAGCTCATTAACTGACCAGACCGAAGCTCAACAACTGACCAGACTGAAGCTCAATAACTGACCAGACTGAAGCTCAATAACAGACCAGACTGAAGCTCAACAACTGACCAGACTGAAGCTCATTAACTGACCAGACCGAAGCTGACCAGACTGAAGCTCAATAACTGACCAGACTGAAGCTCATTAACTGACCAGACTGAAGCTCAATAACTGTCCAGACTGAAGCTCAATAACTGACCAGACTGAAGCTCGATAACTGACCAGACTGAAGCTCATTAACTGACCAGACCGAAGCTCAACAACTGACCAGACCGAAGCTCAATAACTGACCAGACCGAAAATCAATAACTGACCAGACTGAAGCTGACCAGACTGAAGCTCAATAACTGACCAGACTGAAGCTCAATAACTGACCAGACTGAAGCTCATTAACTGACCAGACTGAAGCTCAATAACTGACCAGACTGAAGCTCATTAACTGACCAGACTGAAGCCCGATAACTGACCAGACCGAAGCTCAACAACTGACCAGACCGGAGCTCAATAACTGACCAGACCGAAGCTCAACAACTGACCAGACCGAAGCTCAATAACTGACCAGACCGAAGCTCAATAACTGACCAGACTGAAACTCAATAACTGACCAGACCGAAGCTCAACAACTGACCAGACCGAAGCTCAATAACTGACCAGACTGAAGCTGACCAGACTGAAGCTCAATAACTGACCAGACTGAAGCTCATTAACTGACCAGACTGAAGCTCAATAACTGTCCAGACTGAAGCTCAATAACTGACCAGACTGAAGCTCGATAACTGACCAGACTGAAGCTCAATAACTGACCAGACTGAAGCTCAATAACTGACCAGACTGAAGCTCATTAACTGACCAGATTGAAGCTCAATAACTGTCCAGACTGAAGCTCAATAACTGACCAGACTGAAGCTCAATAACTTACCAGACTGAAGCTCAATAACTGACCAGACTGAAGCTCAATAACTGACCAAACTGAAGCTCAATAACTGACCAGACCGAAGCTCATTAACTGACCAGACTGAAGCTCATTAACTGACCAGACTGAAGCTCAATAACTGACCAGACTGAAGCTCATTAACTGACCAGACTGAAGCCCGATAACTGACCAGACCGAAGCTCAACAACTGACCAGACCGAAGCTCAATAACTGACCAGACCGAAGCTCAACAACTGACCAGACCGAAGCTCAATAACTGACCAGACCGAAGCTCAATAACTGACCAGACTGAAACTCAATAACTGACCAGACCGAAGCTCAACAACTGACCAGACAGAAGCTCAATAACTGACCAGACCGAAGCTGACCAGACTGAAGCTCAATAACTGACGAGACTGAAGCTCATTAACTGACCAGACTGATGCTCAATAACTGTCCAGACTGAAGCTCAATAACTGACGAGACTGAAGCTCGATAACTGACCAGACTGAAGCTCAATAACTGACCAGACTGAAGCTCAATAACTGACCAGACTGAAGCTCATTAACTGACCAGATTGAAGCTCAATAACTGTCCAGACTGAAGCTCAATAACTGACCAGACTGAAGCTCAATAACTGACCAGACTGAAGCTTAATAACTGACCAAACTGAAGCTCAATAACTGACCAAACTGAAGCTCAATAACTGACCAGACCGAAGCTCAACAACTGACCAGACTGAAGCTCAACAACTGACCAGACCGAAGCTGACCAGACTGAAGCTCAATAACTGACCAGACTGAAGCTCAATAACTGACCAGACCGAAGCTGACCAGACTGAAGCTCAATAACTGACCAGACTGAAGCTCATTAACTGACCAGACTGAAGCTCAATAACTGACCAGACTGAAGCTCAATAACTGACCAGACCGAAGCTGACCAGACTGAAGCTCAATAACTGACCAGACTGAAGCTCATTAACTGACCAGACTGAAGCTCAATAACTGTCCAGACTGAAGCTCAATAACTGACCAGACTGAAGCTCGATAACTGACCAGACTGAAGCTCATTAACTGACCAGACCGAAGCTCAACAACTGACCAGACCGAAGCTCAATAACTGACCAGACTGAAGCTCAATAACTGACCAGACCGAAGCTCAATAACTGACCAGACTGAAGCTCATTAACTGACCAGACTGAAGTTCAATAACTGACCAGACTGAAGCTCATTAACTGACCAGACTGAAGCCCGATAACTGACCAGACCGAAGCTCAACAACTGACCAGACCGAAGCTCAATAACTGACCAGACCGAAGCTCAACAACTGACCAGACCGAAGCTCAATAACTGACCAGACCGAAGCTCAATAACTGACCAGACTGAAACTCAATAACTGACCAAACCGAAGCTCAACAACTGACCAGACCGAAGCTCAATAACTGACCAGACCGAAGCTGACCAGACTGAAGCTCAATAACTGACCAGAATGAAGCTCATTAACTGACCAGACTGAAGCTCAATAACTGTCCAGACTGAAGCTCAATAACTTACCAGACTGAAGCTCGATAACTGACCAGACTGAAGCTCAATAACTGACCAGACCGAAGCTCTACAACTGACCAGACCAAAGCTCAATACCTGACCAGACCGAAGCTGACCAGACTGAAGCTCAATAACTGACCAGACTGAAGCTCAATAACTGACCAGACTGAAGCTCAATAACTGACCAGACTGAAGCTCAATAACTGTCCAGACTGAAGCTCAACAACTGACCAGACCGAAGCTCAATAACTGACCAGACTGAAACTCAATAACTGACCAAACCGAAGCTCAACAACTGACCAGACCGAAGCTCAATAACTGACCAGACCGAAGCTGACCAGACTGAAGCTCAATAACTGACCAGACTGAAGCTCATTAACTGACCAGACTGAAGCTCAATAACTGACCAGACCGAAGCTCAATAACTGACCAGACTGAAGCTCATTAACTGACCAGACTGAAGTTCAATAACTGACCAGACTGAAGCTCATTAACTGACCAGACTGAAGCCCGATAACTGACCAGACCGAAGCTCAACAACTGACCAGACCGAAGCTCAATAACTGACCAGACCGAAGCTCAACAACTGACCAGACCGAAGCTCAATAACTGACCAGACCGAAGCTCAATAACTGACCAGACTGAAACTCAATAACTGACCAAACCGAAGCTCAACAACTGACCAGACCGAAGCTCAATAACTGACCAGACCGAAGCTGACCAGACTGAAGCTCAATAACTGACCAGAATGAAGCTCATTAACTGACCAGACTGAAGCTCAATAACTGTCCAGACTGAAGCTCAATAACTTACCAGACTGAAGCTCGATAACTGACCAGACTGAAGCTCAATAACTGACCAGACCGAAGCTCTACAACTGACCAGACCAAAGCTCAATACCTGACCAGACCGAAGCTGACCAGACTGAAGCTCAATAACTGACCAGACTGAAGCTCAATAACTGACCAGACTGAAGCTCAATAACTGACAAGTCTGAAGCTCAATAACTGACCAGACTGAAGCTCAATAACTGTCCAGACTGAAGCTCAACAACTGACCAGACCGAAGCTCAATAACTGACCAGACTGAAACTCAATAACTGACCAAACCGAAGCTCAACAACTGACCAGACCGAAGCTCAATAACTGACCAGACCGAAGCTGACCAGACTGAAGCTCAATAACTGACCAGACTGAAGCTCATTAACTGACCAGACTGAAGCTCAATAACTGTCCAGACTGAAGCTCAATAACTGACCAGACTGAAGCTCGATAACTGACCAGACTGAAGCTCAATAACTGACCAGACCGAAGCTCAACAACTGACCAGACCGAAGCTCAATACCTGACCAGACCGAAGCTGACCAGACTGAAGCTCAATAACTGACCAGACTGAAGCTCAATAACTGACAAAACTGAAGCTCAATAACTGACCAGACTGAAGCTCAATAACTGACCAGACTGAAGCTCAATAACTGTCCAGACTGAAGCTCAACAACTGACCAGACTGAAGCTCAATAACTGACCAGACTGAAGCTCAATAACTGACAAGACTGAAGCTCAATAACTGACCAGACCGAAGCTCAATAACTGACCAGACTGAAGCTCAATAACTGACCAGACCGAAGCTCAATAACTGACCAGACTGAAGCTCAATAACTGACCAGACTGAAGCTCAACACCTGACCAGACTGAAGCTCAACAACTGACCAGACTGAAGCTCAATAACTGACAAGACTGAAGCTCAATAACTGACCAGACTGAAGCTCAATAACTGACCAGACTGAAGCTCAATAACTGACAAGACTGAAGCTCAATAACTGACCAGACTGAAGCTCAATAACTGACCAGACTGATGCTCAATAACTGACCAGACTGAAGCTCAACAACTGACCAGAATGAAGCTCAATAACTGACCAGACTGAAGCTCAACAACTGACCAGACTGAAGCTCAACAACTGACCAGACTGAAGCTCAATAACTGACCAGACTGAAGCTCAATAACTGACCAGACTGAAGCTCAATAACTGACCAGACCGAAGCTCAATAACTGACCAGACCGAAGCTCAATAACTGACCAGACCGAAGCTCAATAACTGACCAGACCGAAGCTCAATAACTGACCAGACCGAATCTCAACAACTGACCAGACCGAAGCTCAATAACTGACAAGACTGAAGCTCAATAACTGACCAGACTGAAGCTCAATAACTGACCAGACTGAAGCTCAATAACTGACCAGACTGAAGCTCAATAACTGACCAGACTGAAGCTCAACAACTGACCAGAATGAAGCTCAATAACTGACCAGACTGAAGCTCAACAACTGACCAGACTGAAGCTCAATAACTGACCAGACTGAAGCTCAATAACTGACCAGACTGAAGCTCAATAACTGACCAGACTGAAGCTCAATAACTGACCAGACTGAAGCTCAATAACTGACCAGACCGAAGCTCAATAACTGACCAGACCGAATCTCAACAACTGACCAGACCGAAGCTCAACAACTGACGAGACTGAAGCTCAATAACTGACAAGACTGAAGCTCAATAACTGACAAGACTGAAGCTCATTAACTGACCAGACTGAAGCTCAATAACTGACCAGACTGAAGCTCATCAACTGACCAGACTGAAGCTCAACAACTGACCAGACTGAAGCTCAATAACTGACCAGACTGAAGCTCAATAACTGACCAGACCGAAGCTCAATAACTGACCAGACCGAAAATCAATAACTGACCAGACCGAAGCTCAACAACTGACCAGACTGAAGCTCAATAACTGACCAGGCTGCAGCTTAATAACAGACCAGACTGAAGCTCAACAACTGACCAGACTGAAGCTCAACAACTGACCAGACTGAAGCTCAATAACAGACCAGACTGAAGCTCAATAACAGACCAGACTGAAGCTCAACAACTGACCAGACTGAAGCTCAATAACTGACCAGACTGAAGCTCAATAACAGACCAGACTGAAGCTCAACAATTTACCAGACTGAAGCTCAATAACAGACCAGACTGAAGCTCAATAACTGACCAGACTGAAGCTCAATAACAGACCAGACTGAAGCTCAACAACTGACCAGACTGAAGCTCAACAACTGACCAGACTGAAGCTCAATAACTGACCAGACTGAAGCTCAATAACTGACCAGACTGAAGCTCAACAACTGACCAGACTGAAGCTCAACAACTGACCAGACCGAAGCTGACCAGACTGAAGCTCAATAACAGACCAGACTGAAGCTCAATAACAGACCAGACTGAAGCTCAATAACTGACCAGACTGAAGCTCAATAACAGACCAGACTGAAGCTCAATAACTGACCAGACTGAAGCTCAATAATTGACCAGACTGAAGCTCAATAACTGACCAGACCGAAGCTCAATAACTGACCAGACCGAATCTCAACAACTGACCAGACCGAAGCTCAACAACTGACGAGACTGAAGCTCAATAACTGACAAGACTGAAGCTCAATAACTGACAAGACTGAAGCTCATTAACTGACCAGACTGAAGCTCAATAACTGACCAGACTGAAGCTCATCAACTGACCAGACTGAAGCTCAACAACTGACCAGACTGAAGCTCAATAACTGACCAGACTGAAGCTCAATAACTGACCAGACCGAAGCTCAATAACTGACCAGACCGAAGCTCAATATCTGACCAGACCGAAGCTCAACAACTGACCAGACTGAAGCTCAATAACTGACCAGGCTGCAGCTTAATAACAGACCAGACTGAAGCTCAACAACTGACCAGACTGAAGCTCAACAACTGACCAGACTGAAGCTCAATAACAGACCAGACTGAAGCTCAATAACAGACCAGACTGAAGCTCAACAACTGACCAGACTGAAGCTCAATAACTGACCAGACTGAAGCTCAATAACAGACCAGACTGAAGCTCAACAACTGACCAGACTGAAGCTCAATAACTGACCAGACTGAAGCTCAATAACAGACCAGACTGAAGCTCAATAACTGACCAGACTGAAGCTCAATAACAGACCAGACTGAAGCTCAACAACTGACCAGACTGAAGCTCAACAACTGACCAGACTGAAGCTCAATAACTGACCAGACTGAAGCTCAATAACTGACCAGACTGAAGCTCAACAACTGACCAGACTGAAGCTCAACAACTGACCAGACTGAAGCTCAATAACAGACCAGACTGAAGCTCAATAACAGACCAGACTGAAGCTCAATAACTGACCAGACTGAAGCTCAATAACAGACCAGACTGAAGCTCAACAACTGACCAGACTGAAGCTCAATAACTGACCAGACTGAAGCTCAATAACAGACCAGACTGAAGCTCAATAACTGATCAGACTGAAGCTCAATAACAGACCAGACTGAAGCTCAACAACTGACCAGACTGAAGCTCAATAACTGACCAGACTGAAGCTCAATAACTGACCAGACTGAAGCTCAATAACTGACCAGACTGAAGCTCAACAACTGACCAGACTGAAGCTCAATAACTGACCAGACTGAAGCTCAATAACTGACCAGACTGAAGCTCAATAACTGACCAGACTGAAGCTCAACAACTGACCAGACTGAAGCTCAATAACTGACCAGACTGAAGCTCAATAACTGACCAGACTGAAGCTCAATAACTGACCAGACCGAAGCTCAATAACTGACCAGACCGAAGCTCAATAACTGACCAGACCGAAGCTCAATAACTGACCAGACCGAAGCTCAATAACTGACCAGACTGAAGGATTCCACAGCAGCTTTTCCTTTACTTGTCAATCTCCACATCTATGACATTATGTTTTCGGCAAATGTCTATCTATAGTGTGTTTTTCTGTCCATCCATCCATCCCTCTATCTGTCCATCCATCCATCCCTCTATCTGTCTATCCATCCATCCCTCTATCTGTCTATCCATCCATCCCTCTATCTGTCCATCCATCCATCCATCCATCCATCAATCCACCCCTCTATCTGTCCATCCATCAATCCACCCCTCTATCTGTCCATCCATCCCTCTATCCATCCATCCCTCTATCTGTCTATTCATCTATCATCCACCCCTCTATCCATCCATCCATCCCTCCATCCCTCTATCTGTCCATCCATCCATCCGTCCATCCGTCCATCCACCCATCCCTCTATCTGTCTATCCATCCATCTGTCCATCCATCCCTCTATCTGTCTGTCCATCCATCCCTCTATCTGTCTATCCATCTATCTATCCATCCCTCTATCTATCTATCTATCTATCTATCTATCTATCTATCTATCTATCTTTCTATCTATCTATCTATCTATCTATCTATCTATCTATCTATCTATCTATCTATCTATCTATCTATCTATCTATCTCTATCTATCTATCTATCTATCTATCTATCTATCTATCTATCTATCCATCTATAGTCTCTCCGTCTATCCATCCAGTTCATCCGTCTGTGTGTTTGTCTGTCTATCTCTCTGTTCATTCTTCCCTCAGGACAGGAATCAGTGTGAGATCAGAAACTCCTCCAGGTTTGTTCTTTGTGGGGTTTGTGACATTATGTTCCTGAGAATCATGTCGTCCGCGTCCCTGCAGCGGCGCAGGTTCAGTCTGAAGCCAGAGCGGAGTAAACAGAGAGAGGAGTAAATAAACAGGAGTGGAGAGATGCTACTGTAGATTAGCATCTGAGGCGCGGCGGCATTTCCCAGCTAACTCTGAAGACGAGCCGCATGACAGCCGTGATGCATTACTGGAGGAAAGCAGAAGTACCTGAAGGCGATCAATCTTCACTTTAATTCAAAGCTGCTCGTTCCATCATGTTGTCAGAGAGCGCAGCCGTGCAGGTTTGAGCTGATCGCCAAAGCATGATCGATTAGCTAACGGCAGAAACTGAGCCATTGGAATCTTCTCATTTGTTGGGATGCTAATGACCACCTTGATTTATTGCTGTTGATGGCGAGCAAGTGAAAGTTTTGTCACTTGTTTTTGGCTCGTGGTGGATTTTCATTGATATTCAAGGGGTAACCTTTAGCAGAGATGGAGTTCAGTGCCATGTGACATTTTCATTCCTCACAGTCGGCCGGAGAGTTGAGTGAGGAGCTGAGGTGCTGCTCGCTTCTCCTGTGTGTGAGAAGATACACTGAGCCAATCACATTAGGCCATGAAGGTCTCTCCAAACACACTTCACCATGAACAGCCTCCTCAGGAAGAGCCTATGCAAATCACTACCTTCAAATCCACTCAATGCTTGTGTTATAATCCCCAGCAATCATTATCAATCTCTCATATTTCCCATGAGTTGGGAAGCCCCGCCCATGCCTGTTCCTGATTGGCCCTTTGAGCATAGACCTTTTTAGGGGGGCCTAAACTTCTGCCCAGCCCCCCTAAATAAATGTGCGATTAACCTTTATATCATATGAAACTGGCGGAGGCTTTCGTCTTTTAATCAGCTGTTCTTCAAACAGAGGTGTGTGTGTTGATCTGAGCTCTCATTGGTCTGTCACTGCTCGTCAATGTCAACATATTTGAGAAAACCAATCAAATCAGAGTAGGCGGGCTTTATGTTCACAGAAGCTGCTGAGGCGGAGCTGAACTTTAGCAGCGTCTCGACGTCAAGTGAGAGATATGACTAAACTAAACGCTTCATATTTGAGCTGCTTCTGTACGTCAGAAATGTTCAACAAATGACAAAAATATTCAGGCAAATTAATAAACTTTTGTCTAATTTCGCCATTTTGATTTGAAATAGGCCTTTGTAATGTAATTTATGATATAATTAACAAACAAGAAATATCAACAAAGCCGTTTTCTTCAGATTAGGCATAAGATTAGTAATGAATGTGTGCATATTGTGAATTAATTTAATACATTTAGATACCTAACTTTCCTGTTAGCCTTCGGAAAAAGTTTCATAAAACATATAAATATCAGTTCAACATATGTTTACTGTCTTCACTGAAAAAATGGAAAAACTTTATCAGTCATATCTGCCACTGACATGGTTTTCAAATTATTGTTATCTCATTTTTTGGCGTTCAGAACATTTTAAACCGCACATATGTAGATCATAGAAATCTAAATTTCGAAACAAAATAATAAACAGCCAATATCCTAATATGAATACTAATAAGACATCAGTCTGAGTGAGATTGGCCTGTTTTGTTGTTGATGGAGTATCTGAAGCTCCGCCCTCTTCTGGAAGGGGGCGGGGAGAAGCAGCTCATTTGCATTTAAAGGGACACACACCCAAATAGGGGCAAATTTGACAAGCTATAATAAATGATCTGAGGGTATTTTGAGCTGCAACACATTCTGGAGATATCAGAGATTTATATTACATCTTGTGAACAGGGGCATAATATGAGCCCTTTAAACCAAAATACTCTTTCTTTTAAAGATTTTATCCACATAAAACGCCATATATCGAGTTAATCGCTTCTCAAACAAGAACAAATGTAGGCGGGGCTTGAGTGTGTCTGTGGGGAATTGATTGGATGGTTGTGGTTTGCTATTGGCTGATCTCATGTGAGTGACAGGTGGCCCCGCCCTCGTCATCAGAGAAGAGATGAAGTTATTCTGACTCAAGATTATTAACACAATCATGATAAATAATTTACAATAAACACTGTAATATTAGTAAAAATAAAACTGTAATTGTCCATTTTGGTTTCATGGTGACTTTAACTTGCCAGAGTAAAACATATTAAACTGTATGTTAGTGCTAAAAATCATTTAATAATCATTCGATAAATCATTTACAATAAACACTGCAATATAAAAAACAAGATTTTTGATTTCATCTTGACTTTAAAGTGTACCCTAATGAGTTCAATAAGGCATATTTTATTAAACAAAAAGCTTGTACTTTTAATATTTTATCAAATGATCTATATTATTTGTCAATGTTTATTTTTTCTTGCCACATTAGGACAATAACAAGTTTTGCGTTCCACATTATTTGGCCAATGCATTTCACATTGACTTTAAGCTGCAGAACAAAAGAAATGTTTGTTTTGAAAGAAAGCATCAGAGCACGCGAGAGAACGTGTGCCTGATTTATGCCTTCAATTATCCCTCATTTTAATTGGACTGATCAGAGGAGCGAATTGTGAGATATCATAAAGCAGAGGAGAAATATGCAAAGCGTAATTCCATTAAGTTCAGAGGCATGACGGAACAGGGTGAGCTGTGTCTGTTTATGGTCATATTTAGCTCTTTCTAAACAACATCACACACACACATTTGAGCCGCGGACACATGTAGAGGAAAACACGTCTTTTCTGGAGATCATAAATAAGGAAAAACCAGCTGGATTAGCCAGGGCGAGTATTTAGCAGATGTTAGCAGAGCTGCTGTGCCAGAGGAGAGGCAATGATAACACGCTTCACTATATTCCCTTTCACAGACTTGCATCAGGATCCAGAGCTCAGAGCGAGAGGTTTGACCTCCACATGAAGAGCAGCGGATCACACCATCTCTGATGACAGGAAATATATCTGTGCTCAACTCAAACTGCCCACACTCAGAGGGAAGCTCAGCGCGCTCTGTTGCTTTGCTTTAGATATAGACTTTATCTTTTGCCGAAAAGAAAAATGTAGCCCATCATATTTAATTTGAGTCAATGTTACTCTAACTACATAACATGTCGTTTGTTTATTTATTTTATGATAATGTGAAAAATTATGAAAATGCCTGTCAAACTGTAACATTTAAAGGGATGACAAAGATCCCATAATATACTCACCCTCAAGAAAACATTCTTCTTTCAGCCAAACACAATCAGAGTTATATTAAAAAATGTCCGGATGTTTCCGAGCTTTATAATGGCAAACCAAAATTTGAAAAACATAAAAGTGCATCTATCCATCATAAAAGTGCATCTATCCATCATAAAAGTGCATCTATCCATCATAAAAGTGCATCTGTCCATCATAAAAGTGCATCTGTCCATCATAAAAGTGTATCTGTCCATCATAAAAGTGCATCTGTCCATCATAAAAGTGCATCTATCCATCATAAAAGAGCATCTATCCATCATAAAAGTGCATCTGTCCATCATAAAAGAGCATCTGTCCATCATACCTGTTCACACACACACACACACACACACACACACACACACACACACACACACACACACACACACACACACACACACACACACACACACACACACACACACACACACACACACACACTCCAGTGTAGATCAACTGTTCACACACACACACACACACACACACACACACACACACACACACACACACACACACACACACACACACACACACACACACACACACTCCAGTGTAGATCAACTGTTCACACACACACACACACACACACACACACACACACACACACACACACACACACACACTCCAGTGTAGATCAGCTGTTCACACACACACACACACACACACACACACACACACACACACACACACACACACACACACACACACACACACACACACACACACACACACACACACACACACACACACACACTCCAGTGTAGATCAACTGTTCACACACACACACACACACACACACACACACACACACACACACACACACACACACACACACACACACACACACACACACACACTCCAGTGTAGATCAGCTGTTCACACACACACACACACACACACACACACACACACACACACACACACACACACACACACACACACACACACTCCAGTGTAGATCAGCTGTTCACACACACACACACACACACACACACACTCCAGTGTAGATCAGCTGTTCTCTATGTGAATATATAGTAAAGTGTCATTTATTCCTGTGATCAAATCATCATTACTCCAGGATCTGATGATCAACACACATTTATGATTATTATCAGTTCATATTTCTGTGGAAACCGTCATACATTTGATTTCTCAGGATTCTTTGATGAACAGGAAGAACAGCATTTATTAGAGATTAGAGAATCTTTTGTGACATTATAGATTATTTTCCAACATATATTTTCCCCATGTCTTGTCAATTATTACAGTGAAATATTTCATCAATGTTTTTTCTAATATCTGCTTCCACGGATGCATGTATTGCTGAGCGGACACACAGCTCTCCTGCAGCCAGGAGGAAAATCCATTACTCGCGCGCTCACAAAACACTGAAAGCTTGAAAAGGTGTAAAATGGCATTAAAGCCTGAGGCAGATGCACCGGTGCAGAGTAATCGGCCTGAGAGAGTGAGCCGGGGAGAGTGCATTCACACACTTGTGGAGCTGAAGAACAGCAGGCGTGTGTGTGTGTGTGTGTGTGTGTGTGTGTGTGTGTGTGTGTGCATCAGTCCTCCGAGAGCACAAACACACACGAGCTGAGCTCTTCGTGATCTCGGGACGCTGGAGCGCTCACAAACATGCTGGATTTGGGTTTCTCCGGCGAGCAGCGTCTCCCTAAAGTGGCGGAGAGTGTGTGTGTGTGTGTGTGTGTGTGTGTGTGTGTGTGTGTGTACAACAGCATAACTTTAGTGTTTGTGTCTTGTTTCTAGTCTAAACATCTAAAGATTGTTAAAGCAAAATGTTCTGCCAATGGGGTGAGAATAATAATCTTCTTTCTGTTTGGAACGGAAACAAGATTTCAGACAGAAACAAGATTATTATACTCGCCCCACTGGCAGATCATTTGGCTTGTTTTAAGCAGAAACTCACTTCATTTAGATTTATTTCCCCAGAAAACAGGAAAACATACACTCTGAAAAATGCTGGGTTGAAAATTGGGTCGTTTTAACCCAGCGATTGGGTTGTTTTAACCCAGCAATTGGGTTGTTTTAACCCAGCGAATGGGTTGTTTTAACCCAGCAATTGGGTTGTTTTAACCCAGCGATTGGGTTGTTTTAACCCAGCGATTGGGTTGTTTTAACCCTGCGATTGGGTTGTTTTAACCCAGAGATTGGGTTGTTTTAACCCAGCGAATGGGTCGTTTTAACCCAGCAATTGGGTTGTTTTAACCCAGCGATTGGGTTGTTTTAACCCAGCGATTGGGTTGTTTTAACCCAGCAATTGGGTTGTTTTAACCCTGCGATTGGGTTGTTTTAACCCAGTGATTGGGTTGTTTTAACCCAGCGAATGGGTCGTTTTAACCCAGCAATTGGGTTGTTTTAACCCAGCAATTGGGTTGTTTTAACCCAGCGATTGGGTTGTTTTAACCCAGCGATTGGGTTGTTTTAACCCAGCAAATGGGTTGTTTTAACCCTGCGATTGGGTTGTTTTAACCCAGTGATTGGGTTGTTTTAACCCAGCGAATGGGTCGTTTTAACACAGCGATTGGGTTGTTTTAACCCAGCGATTGGGTTGTTTTAACCCAGTGAATGGGTCGTTTTAACACATCGATTGGGTTGTTTTAACCCAGTGATTGGGTTGTTTTAACCCGGCGATTGAGTTGTGTTAACCCGGTGAATGAGTTGTGTTAACCCGGCGAATGGGTTCTTTTAACCCGGCAATTGGGTTGTTTTAATCCAGCGATTGGGTTGTTTTAACCCAGCGAATGGGTTGTTTAAACCCAGTGATTGGGTTGTTTAAACCCAGTGATTGGGTTGTTTTAACCCAGTGAATTGGTCATCTTTACCCAGTGGTTGAGTTAAATGTTTGCTTAAAACAACCCAATCGCTGGGTTAAAACAACCCAATTGCTGGGTTAGTCCATTTTCAACCCAACTTGGGTTGTTTTTAACCCAGCATGTGTATCTTATGTCATTTTACTCATCTAAAACCATCTTGATTTAAGAATTTGTAGATATTTGGACTGGACACAAGACAGAAATACTGAAGAAAAGCATCTATAGTGCACAGAACGCTCGGGCCAGACTCTCTCAAACTCAGCGTTCTTCACATTAATACAACATTCGTTCAGAGTTATCTTTAATAATGTTCGCAAAACATTAGCACAAAAACATTATTCATACATCGACTTTTTTTCCTGAAACGTTTCAGTTTGATGTTTTTTAAATGTTGCTATTGTTTCAGAATGTTTAAAACACTTTCAAAACTAACCCATAATGTTTGAAGAATGGAATGTTTGCAGAACTATGGGATGATTTTACACTCAAAATGATTAATAAATTCACACACAATTATCCATGAATATTTTTTACTATCCACAAACAAATGCCTTTCAGCTTGTGTGTGCAAAATACAGAATTTCATGAATGTGCAGCGATTTGAACAAATAGAGACATTTTTGTGAATGCAAATGTTTTATTTTGCATCAGTGTATCATAATTTGCACATGCAACAAAGATGACGTGCACTCGTGGATCATGTGACACGCATGCATTTATTGGCGTCAATCTCATTTGATTCATTTGGATTTTGAGACTTTCTTTTTGCGTTTTCAAGCATTTCACAAAACACACACACAAACAACTACCAGTGAATACGCCTGCTGCTGATTATTAATGTGCACAAATACCAAATGTGCATTACTACATTTAATCTAATACTTCACGACTAGTGTGTGCTGGAGTCTGTTTTGGCAGAATACTGCCATCTGGTGGCAGCAGGTTTTCTTAGACAGCTGTGTGTGTGTGTGTGTGTGTGTGTGTGTGTGTGTGTGTGTGTGTGTGTGTGTGTGTGTGTGTGTGTGTGTGTGTGTGTGTGTGTGTGTGTGTGTGTGTGTGTGTGTGTGTGTGTGTGTGTGTGTGTGTGTGTGTGTGTGTGTGTGTGTGTGTGTGTGTGTGTGTGTGTGTGTGTGTGTGTGTGGGTGGACTGGTAATACCTACGCTATGGGGACAAAATGTCCCCACAAAGATGGCAATATCTGAAATCCTCATCCTTGTGGGGACATTTATCAAGTTCATGGATAATTGTGTGTGCATTTATTAATCATTTTGAGTCTAAAATCCTCCCATACAGAACTAATACAACTTTTTAAAATGCTGGACGCTTTCAGAAATAACGTTTTCATAACAATATTTACATCATATTTCAACATTTTAGATCATTTTTTTGTGATCTGGGTTTTTGTGTGACTCATAAATAAGTTACGTACCCTCTCACACTTGTTGTTTTCGGGTACACTTTATTTCACAGTGTCATTGTTACAGTATAATTATATATTTAAGTACGGAGTAATATTAATTAGCTATGTGCTTACTATAGGGTTTGGTTGAGTGCATTCATTAAGCATAATTTACATACTGTATGTAACAAAGACACTGTAAAATAAAGTGTTACCTTGTTTTCTAAAGTGAAATGTTATTTATTTTAAGTTTCACACAGGAAGCGCTTCAACAGAGATTAATGTTCGGTCCACACGTATAATTAAGACTATACATTAAGGGAACATTAACAGTCAGTTTGAGCCTGTAAGAGGCAGACACTTACACAATGAAGAGAGGATTTAAATGAATGAAGGGAGATTAGCAAATCGAGAAGGAAATCTATCAAGACCTGCGTTTAGCTTTGTCTTTAAACTAGACTAACTCGTGTGCATGTTCTTCATTCAGCCCGTGATGGAAATGTGCAGTAAGCTATATTAAAGTAAAAAACTGCACTGTAAATTAAGAAGCTAATTTAAAGAAGTGCTCTATAGATGAGCTCTGACCCTTTCTGAAGGCAAGCCGAATGTGTTGGTGTGTGTCAGGCCTCAATTAACAAATGAGCAACAGTGCAGAATATACTCGCGCTCATAAATACATTGAGAAATATGACTCTGTGCTCGCTTTAAAACACGCGTGTCGGTAAATCAGCTCGGATTTCAGAGAGTGTTATCATTGAGAATCCACCGCAGTCGTTTCAATGGCAGCCAACAAACATCAGCAACACACACACACACACACACACACATCTCAACCTCGACACATTTTACTTCTGCAACCTCGCCTGATGTATTTATGAGTGATGTTTAATGAGGACTTGATCTGGAATTGACCAGATCATGAAAAGAAAACGGTCATGAGGTTGAAAAGTCTTTGATACCAATCTCTCGTTTGAAAGCCACGTTTCTAGCATCTGTAAAACTGCATTCGACCATCTTAAAAATATCTCTAAATTACGGCCATGCTCTCAGTAACAGTGAATTTAGTACATGTAGTTACTAATAACTATAAATAAATATGCATAATTACATGAAACTAACCTTAAAACAAACCCTAATCCATAGTTAGTACATGTTGTTAATTAACATTACTCAGGACTTAAATGTATAGTGAAACAAGGACACCTTAAAGGGTTAGTTCACCCAAAAATGAAAATTCTGTCATTAATTACTCACCCTCATGTCGTTCAACACCCGTCAGACCTCCACAAACTTACAAAGTCCATCTCACTACAGCGGTTCTACAATAACTTTATGAAGCGACAAGAACAGTTTTTGTGTGCAAAAAACCCTAAATAACGACTTATATAGTGATGACGATTTCAAAACACAGCATCATGAAGCTTCGAAGCGTTATGATTCAGTGAGTCGATTCAGCGGTTTGGAGCGTTATGAATCAGTGAGTCGATTCAGCGGTTTGGAGCGTTATGAATCAGTGAGTCGATTCAGCGGTTTGGAGCGTTATGAATCAGTGAGTCGATTCAGCGTTTTGGAGCGTTATGAATCAGTGAGTCGATTCAGCGTTTTGGAGCGTTATGAATCAGTGAGTCGATTCAGCGGTTTGGAGCGTTATGAATCAGTGAGTCAATTCAGCAGTTTGGAGCGTTATGAATCAGTGAGTCAATTCAGCGGTTTGGAGCGTTATGAATCAGTGAGTCGATTCAGCGGTTTGGATCGCCAAAGTCACGTGATTTCAGCAGTTTGGCGGTTTGACACATAGATATACATAATAAAGGCTAGATGTCTCGTCCGCTGCTGGCCAATGGAGGTAGACGTCCGCACCTGGCGGCCATCTTGTCACAGTCAGCTCGCTCACTCCTAACATTATTTTCATGGGTGCTTGCACTTTTTAAATAACCATAACTTGCTCAATTTTCTACCAATTTTCAAACTGTTTGGTTTGTTATAAACGTCAGAGATGTAGTTGACACTGCATACTTATGAAAAATTATTCATAATTTATTCAAGCATCCATGATTATAGCCACGTTAATAACGTTTGTAAGAAACCAAACCATTTGACTTTGTAACGACGTCTTTAGTGTCTTTTAAGGGTCTTGAGAGTGTAAAGTTGAGCCAATGGAGGCCTTTCAGAGCATCAGATTTACACTAAAATATCTTCATTTGTGTCTGAAGATGAACGGAGGTCTGACGGGTGTCCAACCACATGAGGCTCAGTCATTAATGACACAATTGACATTTTTGGGTGAACCCTTTAAAGTAAAATGTAACCAAAAATTCCCATTCGAGAATTGAGCCAAATCGTTTGAGAAACGCTGTAAAACTAAGAATTAAGAACGTCCTATAATATAATACCATGACATTATATATTAGTATGGGCTTAATAAGATGTTTCTTTTTTTTTTTTAAATAAGCATATGGGGTAAATGTTTGCAGCTTTCAAATGGGCTACATAATGAGTGAAATGAAAAACGGAAGAGAAAGAACCGTGTGAAAACCACAACCAGAAGAATGCAGCTATTTAAAATAATAATGCAAACAGAAGGCTTTAACAAGTTCATATACCATTGATTAACCTGCAAAAATGTACAGTATGTGAAAATGTTAAAGCTACACTATGTAACTTTTCCGTCCACTAGAGGTCGCCTGTTCAAAACAAAGGCGTAGTTTGATGACGCCACGTTTGAGTGCAGAATCTCGGGACATGTGGTCTTCAGCTCACAGCCGGTGGAACAGAGTCAGGATAGGACTCGGGCAGAAATCATGTTGATGGATGCGATTATTAACATTACTGTAGTGATGTAGAGCAGCACCGAGTGTTGTGGAGCTGAGCAAGGCCGCAGGAGCGATTGAAGAGCGGGACTGTTATTATGGCTTAATCACCGGCGGGACTTTTATTATGACACGGTTGCCGGCGCCACTTCCTCTTCTCCAGTGCTGAGTATGAGGTAACGCAACTCTGTTTATCGTATTATATATATTTGAGCAGGGGCGCCGCTAGCAATTTTGGGCCCTATGAAATAATATGATGTTGGGCCTCCTACCGCACCAATCTAGCTATCAAAAATCTTTGTCTGCAATTTAATAATACTGACCAATTAAGCTCCGCTCACTCAACCCAGAATGCCCCAATTGGTCGATGAAACATTGATTAAAATAAAGATACAATTTATACAAAATGAAATTTACTTTAAAGAAAGGCTTTCTACAAAACAAAACTTAATGAAGTGGCCACAATCAAGTCTGACCCACTCCATGTCTCCTGGCTTTGCACATCATATGATGTGTCCTTTCTCACTCATGCTGTTGACTTTTCATAATCAACATTGACAGATTGACTACACCGATAGACATAAAAAATTACATTATAACATTTAAACATAAATATAAAACTAAATACATTTTATTATGCATTTTCTCTTACAGTACAGATAAATTTCATGTCGGAGTGGGATTTGAGCAAATGTCGTTTTACCCATGAGCGTGAGTGGTTTGTGAGTGGAGCGTTTTGCTGGATTTTGCTGGAAATAAGCCATCATTTTGTTATATTTGCAACTCTTTGGTAGATTATACATTTATAATTTCTATTACATTACTACTAGTACTATTACTACTAATAAAACCAATCTCTGGGGGCCCCAAAAGTGCATGGGCCCTTAGAATCGTCCTAACTTTCCCCCCCTTAGCGGCGCCCCTGTATCTGAGTGTGTTGAAAAGGAAGTTATGACGTTCGCTCGGCGGCTGCTATGACACTTGTTCACACTGCAGTGAGAGTAAAGTGTTTCACTGAATAAAACCGGAGACCGAGGGTGACGCAGATATGACGCAATCGACAGGCGACTCCCTCACACGCATAGCTCACACGCCCCGGTTCCTCGGTTAAAATAGCAATTTCTCACGATTTACAAATAGTTGGAAACATTTGGGATATTCTAAATACTCATCTGAACAAAATATATAACACTGGCCTAGAGGTTTCTGGATATTTTACTGCAAAAATCCTACATAGTTCACCTTTAACCTATTCTATTACACCCAATAAACAAAATAATGCATGTTTAAAATAGCATCATATGACCCCATTAAAGGGTTAGTTCACCCAAAAATGAAAATTCTGTCATTAATTCCTCACCCTCATGTGGTTGGACACCCGTCAGACCTCCGTTCATCTTCAGACACAAATGAAGATATTTTAGTGTAAAGCTGATGCTCTGAAAGGCCTCCATTGGCTCAACTTTACACTCTCAAGACCCTTAAAAGACACTAAAGACTAAAGTTACAAAGTCCATCTCACTACAGCGGCTCTACAATAACTTTATAAATCGGCGAGAATAGTTTTTGTGCACAAAAACCCCCAAAATAACGACTTACATAATGATGACGATTTCAAAACAAGGCATCATGAAGCTTCGAAGCGTTATGAATTAATGAGTCGAATCATGATTCGGATCGCGTGTAAAACCGCCAAACTGCTGAAATTTGGCGATTCAAACCGCTGAATCGACTCACTGATTCATAACGCTCGGAACTGCTGAATCGACTCACTGATTCATAACGCTCTGAACCGCTGAATCGACTCACTGATTCATAACGCTCTGAACCGCTGAATCGACTCACTGATTCATAACGCTCTGAACCGCTGAATCGACTCACTGATTCATAACGCTTCGAAGCTTCATGAGGCTGTGTTTTGAAATCGTCATAACTATGTAAGTCGTTATTTAGGATTTTTTTGCGCACAGAAACTATTCTCGTCTTCATAAAGTTATTGTAGAGCCGCTGTAGTGAGATGGACTTTGTAACTTTAGTCTTTAGTGTCTTTTAAGGGTCTTGAGAGTGTCATTGAGCCAATGGAGGCCTTTCAGAGCATCAGATTTACACTAAAATATCTTCATTAGTGTCTGAAGATGAACGGAGGTCTGACGGGTGTCGAACGACATGAGGGTCAGTCATTAATGACACAATTTACATTTTTGGGTGAACTAACCCTTTAAGGGTGAAGTGTGAGCTCATAATGTTGTCTCTCTACCTTTTATTTTAATTTGCATTATGTTTAGTTGAGAAGAAAGTTCATATAGCGAGTCAAAGGGGAACTTTAAATTATTTGTAATCATTTTTTCCCGCTTGATCAAGATGATAGCAAAGCTGTGGCTTTGGTTTACAGAAGTGGGAGGAGTCAACATCGCCCCTGTTCTTCAGCAGTCAAAGCTCAGATTCAGCATTTTCCAGACAAGATCATTTGATGATGGAGCTAATATTAGGCTTCAATTCCACATCCAACAGCACTGCTGTGGGTTCAGAAAAGATTGCTCCTGCTGTAGTTCTGGGTTTGTGCTGTTTGGTGGGTTTGCCAAGCAACATCGCAGTGATCATCAGCCTTGCTCGTGAGTGGAACAACAATTTGAGCTTTACCTTAAGTCTAATGCTAAACCTTGCTGTCTCTGATGCTTTGACCCTTTGCTTGGCTCCTGTCGTGCTGTGTGGAATACTGTTTGGATGGAAACTTGGCCTTTGGTCTTGTAGGATCCTGTTCTTCTTTGGT
Organism: Gobio gobio; assembly: GCF_949357685.1. Lineage (NCBI taxonomy): Eukaryota > Metazoa > Chordata > Actinopteri > Cypriniformes > Gobionidae > Gobio > Gobio gobio. The sequence goes on along the minus strand of NC_137119.1, from coordinate 1,731,077 downwards.
CACTGGAATCTGTATGTTGGTGTCCTGACGGTCACCTCCATGAGTGTCCACCGCTATCACAATGTCCTCAAGTCCAGGGTCACTAACAGGAAGCTCCTGCACAGACTGGAAAGATGGCACAGACGCCTTCGGCTGATTGGCATCTGGATTCTAGCCTTTGTTTTTTCCTTACCAATAATTTTCACTCAAGGACTCAAAGACGAGGATGGATTTCAAAGATGTCAGAGGACAATGAAGTCACGGTCTGTAGTAGTGTCTGTTTTGCTTCTTGAGACCCTTTTGGGGTTTGTCATTCCATTTTTGATCATGCTTACAAGTTATCTGTGGTTGCACAAAGGCTTGACTAGAGCTCCACAGGACCAGAAACCCAGAAATCATGGGGTAAACGTTAGGACTTACAAGAAGAGACTCGTGGTCAGCATCGTTGTGGCTTTCTTTCTGTTTTGGACTCCTGTGCACATCATCAATGTGACTGATATAGTTACTCTGGCTACAACTTCTCATCCAGATGTTCATGACCAACTGAAGTCCTTCCGTAGAGTTTATGGTGATACAAGCAAGACTCTGGCTTTGCTAAACTGCTGTCTGGATCCTTTTCTCTATGCTGTCTCTTCAACAAATATTCTAAAATACATCAGAAAGAAATCATTCTAAATTTCTGATTGGATTATTTACGTTTCCTCATTGCTGTTCTGGTGTGGGTTTGCTGTTGATGGAGAAACAATATTTCACATTCATCTGACTGCATTTCATATATACTTATCAACATGAATAAAGTATAACATCATTTGAAATCATTTATTTTATTGCTGTCAATATTATATTAATTGAAACGTTCATAACAGGATTGCAGTTTTTGAGATTGATTGTGGTCTATGGTAACAGTCTAGAAGAACTCTAGGATTTTAATTGATAATTTATGTCAGGGTTTCCAAATTCAAATGTATAAAACCATTGCTAAAATTGCTAAATAAAATGTATATAAAAATTTTGTTTTAAAATGTAAAATGATTTTTTTTTTGATTCAATGATTTAACATTTTTGAGACCTATATATATATGGGCTTTGGAAAATACTAAATGAGTTTCGTTTGATTTGGCTACATGTGTTAGTTCCTGTGTTAAAGGGTTAGTTCAGCCAAAAATGTAAATTGTGTCATTAATGCCTGAGCCTCATGTGGTTGGACACCCGTCAGACCTCCGTTCATCTTCAGACACAAATGAAGATATTTTAGTGTAAATCTGATGCTGAGAAAGGCTTCAGATAGGCCTCCATTGGCATTCAGCACTCAATGTTTTTCTTCAACATAACACGGGACAGAGTTTCATCGCAGATAAGAACCATAAGATTATTTGTTTTTGTTTTTAAATCAAAGCCAATGTTTTGATATTACTTTATTTGAATTATTTATTCTATTTCGATTATAGAATTTGACATTTCAAAGTGCCAGCATAGGGGGAATCAAACACACAAAAAAAGAAATAAAACGGAAGAATGTTTGATGAAGTTCACTTCATAAAAGTTATGTGCTAAACCCTCACTAGTAGCTTATCGATAATAAAAAAGAGCAAAGTTACAACTTCTTACAGCTTAATGCTGATCAAACTGAAATCCTGTTGATTGGCCCTAAATCACAGAGTTTACCACGACATGACATTTTCATTGATATTAATTGATGTCCAGATTAGGCCTTCAAAAACTGTGTGAAATCTGGGAGTACTCGGTGTGCCTTGACTCATATTGGTCAGCCTGTTAAATCATGCTTTTTCCACTTGCGAAATGTTGTTCATATCCGCCGCTCCCTTAACTTCAGAGAAGCTGAAACTGCTTTTATAACCTCCAGATGGAACTACTGTAATGCCTTATGCAGCGGCTTACCTACCAAAGCTATACATCGCCTTCAAATGGTGCAAAACTCAGCTGCTCGAGCCCTTACGTTTAACACAAAATCTGCACATATCACTCCTATCCTCAACCGACTTCACTGGCTTCCTGTGGCCAGTCATATCCAGTTTAAACTGCTAGTTTTGGTCTATAAAGCAAGTCATGGCCCCAATACCTGGCTGAGTTCATGCAACCGTATGTTCCTGCCCGGAAGTTATCTAGCAATCATAACTTGCTTGTTGTACCCAAGCATAAACGCTGTAGTGTGGATGGCTTTTAGTGTATAAGCCATGGAGTAAGCTGTCCCTGAATCTTCGCACCTACTCTTCAGACATTTAAGGCGAGACTCAGCAGGTGAAAACATCGGTTTTCATGCAGTGGTCAATTTTGGGCCAGTGTGCTCCTTTAACATATAAGCTTTCATGTCAAAATAAAAAAATGTCAACATTACACATTAAGGTGGTTATTTCATTATATTTTGCCAACGTGCACCTTTAGGTTTCTACCCGAAATCATCGAAAGTTATTCTAACGTGAGCTCCTGTCGTCTCCATGTCATTATAAAACTCTGTCTCACACACAGCGCTGGCTCATCCAAATATGGACATTTCCTGTGTAGAACTGACCAACCGTGAACGTTTGCAGCCGAAAACCACATCTGATTGGTCTGTGAATTTCTCACTATGTGATACGAGCTGCCGCTTCCTTAAGAGAAAATACTGCAGACAACGCCGAAATCAGCTCATAAACGCTCACAGAAAAGACCAAGAAGCAAGAGCTAGTAAAAAGAAAGAAAACAACAACAGATTAGACGATGAAACCCCGTCAGAATCAGATTCAAATAGTTATAGATGGACACACACAAACAGGGACAGCTCGTCTGCAGTGTGTGTGACTGCTGTGTGTGTTTGTTAAGGTAGTTCTCTTCAGATTAAGGCTATTGCTATTCATAATTTATTCATTTATCAGTTTCCATGTGTTTTATTTATATTATACACTACTGATATTAATGAGCTGCATGTAGATTTTGTTTGTAGGTTTGGGGGTTTCATAGAAATGTATGAAATGATGTAATATAAAACTTTAAAAGGCTGTTTTCACAGAATGAGTTTCAGAGTCGGATTATCCACTTCAGCAGCACCAACTCTTCCAGTCTTGTACTGAACTATATTCTGAAGGCTTTTCCCGAGGGATTTGTTGAAATCTCATTCCTATCCTGAGTTATAGGTTCTTTTACTCCAAAAAACATGGCGAAAATTGATTCTTTAAGGCTATTGTTAGTATTCTCTAATTTCCTAAAGCACACAATCAGATACCCAGAATCCCCTCTGTTAAAGCCCTCTCATCTAATATATAAACAAATACAACCAAGAATTTTAAACATGGTCCTTTCCAATTTCCAGATTTTGTTTTTGGAAATGTATGCAAATGAGCGTATATTTAAGTATATAAGGCCTCATTTGCATATTAAAACATTAATTTACTCAAAACTTGTAATACATTTTTTCCCTTATGTTTATGCCAGTAATAAACTGGAGAAGTTTCCCAGTGATATCTTGTAATTTAAAAAAAATCCCTATTGACCTGTAGTGTCTCGCCTTAAAACTCATCTATTCTCTATGATCAGTAAATAATTATTTTAATTCAATTATTATAAAGCAAAATAATCTTAATTCAAACAGAAAACAAGATTATTTTGCTTACCCCATTGGCAGATTACTTTGCTTATTTTAAGCAAAAACTCCCTTAATTTTGAGTTATTTCCCCCCAAAACAAGACAAAAACTTTTGCTTGTCTAGTAAATGCTTCTTAATGTAAGATTTTTTATACATTTGGACTGAAAACAAGACAAAAATACTAAAGTAAGAAAAGTGTATCTGCTTGTTTATGTGTAATAATGAGAGTTTAATTGTGATTGTCAATTGATTGTACCTTGGGTTCTTAAGGCGCTATAAAAAATAAACGTATTATTATTATTATATACAGTGAATAACTGTACTAGATCTAACCTTACATTTAAATACATGACATGATGAGTTCTGCGACATGAACACTGTCACTGTCCTGTTTGTTACTGTATAAAGGGCTTTAGAAATAAAACATACTTGACTTTAACAGAAATTCTTACAACCAAACAGAAGAAGGGAAATACCGTTCAATATTTGATTTCAGCGATCTCGCTCTCAAACGGTCGTAATGATGTTTGCCTAATGAAGTCTGTGAGCGTGTGGAAACTCATAAACGCACAAACATCCCTGCTGAGGCGCTGATGAAGAAATGAAAACGCATGTGTTTACAACTGCCCCAGCACATGCTCTTCATTATTAATGCACAGCTTGATGATGCTGAAGCTGAACGTGAGAGAACGTGGCGGAGGAAAGAAACCAGTGTGTATCCGTTCTCGTTCTAGGCCGTAGATTAGAAGCTTGTTGTAATTCGGGCGGCTCAGTTTGCCCTACAGAGGGAATCTACAAGAGACTCAAGGCAGTTTATGTTTAAATTTATGTTTTAGAATTATCACATATTGAGCCATATCTGATAACAAGTTAAAATTATGACATACTAAGCCATATTTATGACATGGAAAGTAAAAATAATGACATACGAAGCCATATTTATGACATGAAAAGTCAAAGGGATAACATACTAGGCCATATTTATGACATGAAAACTCAGAATTATGACATACGAAGCCATATTTATGACATGAAAAGTCAGAATTAGGACATACGAAGCCATATTTATGACATGGAAAGTAAAAATAATGACATACTAAGCCATATTTATGACATGAAAAGTCAAAGGGATTACATACTAGGCCATATTTATGACATGAAAAGTCAGAATTATGACATACGAAGCCATATTTATGACATGAAAAGTCAGAATTATGACATACTAGGCCATATTTATGACATGAAAAGTCAGAATTATTCAATGTATAATTCAATTCAATTTGTATAGCGCTTTTCACGATACATGTCGTTTCGAAGCAGCTTCACAGAAAATGCATCTACATTACAATTAAAATTGATTTGAACATGTTATGCATTTCAGAAATGCACATATACAAAGCACACAGATTAGCTAACTATCTATTATTAATCAATATAATAACTATGGCACAGAAATAAGAATTCATGTAGTTAATGAGTAATGAATAATTATGACATATAAGCCATATTTATGACATGAAAAGTCAGATTTATGACATACAAAGCCATATTTATGACATGAAAAGTCAGAATTATGACATATAAGCCATATTTATGACATGAAAAGTCAGATTTATGACATACAAAGCCATATTTATGACATGAAAAGTCAGAATTATGACATACTGAACCATATTTATGACATGAAAAGTCAGAATTATGACATATAAGCCATATTTATGGCATGAAGTGTGTATCCGTTCTCGTTCTAGGCCCGTAGATTGGAAGCTTGTTGTAATTCGGGCGGCTCAGTTTGCCCTACAGAGGGAATCTACATGAGACTCAAGGCAGCTGGTGGCCAATTTGAAGAAAGTTTTCACGAGGAGTTGTCTGCCGCTCTCTCGGGGCCCCGGAGCCACGCACTCAACAATGAAACCAGCCAATAATTGCTTTGCCTGAGGATCTCGCATGTCTCTCGCCCACACCAGCATGAAGCTCTGACAACACAGCCTGGGGAAGAGCCAGATGCTCGAGTCTAGAGGGCGAGAAGACGGCTGACAAAAGCACCGCAAGGGTCCCTGCCGCACTATCAGCAGAGAGAGAGAGAGAGAGAGAGAGAGGGAGAGAGAGGGAGAGAGAGAGAGAGAGAGAGAGAGAGAGAGATGAACGCTTCTGGTCTTTTGAGAATAGGCCTGGATTTATTGTGCTAAATGTGCTGTTACAGAAGATGTTTCAGCATATCTGGAGTCAGAACCAGTTCTAGCGCACATTACTGCATGTGGGACAAATCCAGCAAGACTTCCCTGAAGCATCATATCATACTTTCATTCTGGGATGTTCACTAACAGGTCAAGAGATCAGGATTAAACACCTTCTCACAGTTCTGTGCATGAATACATTTAAGTTTTTTTCTATTTATGTTTTAAAATGATAACATATTGAGCCATATCTGATAAAAAGTTAAAATTATGACATACTAAGCCATATTTATGACATGGAAAGTAAAAATAATGACATATAAGCCATATTTATGACATGAAAAGTCAAAATTATAACATACTAGGCCATATTTATGACATGAAAAGTACAAATTATGATACGCTAAGCCATATTCATGACATGAAAAGTCAGAATTATGACATACTAAGCCATATTTATGACATGAAAAGTCAGAATTATGACATACTAAGCCATATTTATGACATGAAAAGTCAGAATTATGACATAAGCCATATTTATGACATGAAAAGTCAGAATTATGACATATGAAGCCATATTTATGAAATGAAAAGTCAAAATTATAACATACTAGGCCATATTTATGACATGAAAAGTACAAATTATGATACGCTAAGCCATATTTATGACATGAAAAGTCAGAATTATGACATTTAAGCCATATTTATAACATACTGAGACATTTATGACATGAAAAGTACAAATTAGGATGCACTAAGCTATATTTATGACATGAAAAGTACAAATTATGATACGCTAAGCCATATTTATGACATGCAAAGTCAAAATTATGACATTAAAAAGTAAAAATAACTGACAATATTGTGTCTAAGATGGTATTTATTCTGTTATATAAAAGCTTGTTGGTCACACTTTAGATTAATGTCTCATTTGTCAACATTAGTTCATGTATTGACTAATAATTAATGTATTAACTAATAAAATTGTTAGTTCACAGTGCATTAACTAAATGACAACTTACTAACTCACATTAACAAATATAAACGTAATAAATGCTCGAAGTGTTTTTCATTGCTAGCTCATGTTAACTAATGAAACCTCACTGTAAAGTGTTAGCGTGTTTTTATAAACGCTGTTTTGCAGGAATACAGTATTCTGTGCTTCTTCATGGTCAAAAGAATGTTGATGTTAACACTGCTGACCATATTTCCATCCGTATGAGACATAATGAACATATAAAAAAACGATTGCCACATCACATGAGAAGCAGAAAGGAGGAAGCAGAGCGGTTTGCCAAACCCACCGCCTGTTGAAAACGCTATCTTTGAAATGACCGTGGGAAAATGAAACGCTTTGGACAAAGAAAGCATGTTCTCTGCAGGTGATATATTTTGAGCAGAAGCACCTGTGCAGGTTTTAGAGGAAGAGGAGTGTGTGGGTCATGCCGTGATGAGGCAGATACACACAGACTCGTGGATGAACATCAGTGTATGCTGCTGAGAGAGGCAAAGGCCCGGAAATTGCTTTTAAACCCCAAGGTGCATGCTTATTTCACAGCCATGTTTAAAAGTCAAGAACCCAATCCATCTGACTCAAAAACAGCCGAGAGGCAAAGACATCCAAATCCAGAGCCAGGGATAAGAGAGGGTTTAAAACACTGACAAACGCCGGTATACAATATATTTCCATTTATGATCAATATATTAAATTTACTGAAAAAGAAAATATATATTACAACGATATATTGAGTAATGCATAAGGAATTGAAGATTTTCATATATTGAAAAATATATGACAATGTATTTACTAATGTTTGTTCACATGAGTTACTGAACAAAATTATAAACGCAACACTTTTCATGAGCTGAACTCAAAGATCTAAGACTTTTACTATGTACACACTGTCGAATCCAACAGTTGTTCTTACTAAGACTTTTTAAGTAAACTTTACTTAATGTCCAATAATTTGTTGAACTTAAAACAATTTAGTAATCTGAACTCTTTGCATGCTGTGCCTTCATTACTTCGAAAACCCAAGAAAACATTACTTGACTGGTTTGAGTACCTTTTTGGCAAAGAAGAAAAAAAAACAGGCGGACAAAAGGTTTTTGAGGCGGAGCAATTTTTAATAGACTTTTTACTCATTTCCTCCACTTCCAGTCGCCATTATGGAGATCAGTGTTCCCTTTGGTTCAGCACTTGGAACTTCATTCATATTATTATAATTCTCTTCCTGCAGCGATGCAGCAAGAAATCCCAGTTACCTGATTTCAAAAGAAGGGAAGTAATAAATAAATAAATAAATAAATATATATATATATATATATATATATATATATATATATATATATATATATATATATATATATATATATATATATATATATATATATATATATATATATATATATATATATATATATATATATATATATGATATATAACAACTATATTTAATGTCAAATAATGATAATTTAAAAAAAAATTTGCTAACACTTATGGCATCAACTTTTAATTGGGTTGATATAATCCCTCTATATTTCTGACAATATTTTGCAATTGACCAGTCACACACACACACACACACACACACACACACACACACACACACACACACACACACACTCATGCCCTCACAGGAGACTGTGCAGTTCACTTTCTGTGAAAAAAAACTTGTTCTGTATGATTTATAAGCATTTTGAAAAGTGAGGACATGGGTATCGTCCTCATATTTCACCCTCTTTTTGTAATACCTGTGTCATACCCATGTCATTATACACATTTGTGTCCTGATATTTAGTTTAATTTTTATTATTAATAATACCTTTACAATTTTATTTGCTGTCGTTATTGGGGTTACATTGGCAAAAGACAAATGGTAAAATAAAGCCAAAAATAGTGAAACAAAGCAATTAATTTATTCATGCCGCAATGCACTCTGGGAGTAAACTTCCTGAGATCACAGATAGAATTAAGTTGACAAAACTTAAACGGTTTAAGTAAGAACAACTTGAGACAACAAGTGTACACAATTGAATGAAGTAAACTGAACAGATGTGTTTTTATGGTGTGTATGTTTCGGAATTGAATTGAACTAAAACAAAAAATTGTATGAATATACCTTTTATTTGATATAACAAATTAAAAAATAAAACAATTGATATAAACTTAACTTACTTAAGTAAGTTGAACTTAAATATACTATGTGTAATAACTACAAAGTAATTTATATTACAAATTATTTTAAGTTAAATTAACTCAAATATTTAAGTTCACATTACTTATTTCTTTTAGGGCAACCAGTTTCCTCAAAATTTTAAAGTAAATTCAACTTATCCGGGTTAACAGTGCACAAAAGGCTTATTTCTCTCAAATATTGTTCACAAATCTGTCTAAATCTGTGTAAGTGAGCACTTCTCCTTTGCCGAGATAATCCATCCACCTCACAGGTGTGCATATCCAGATGCTGATTAGACAGCAGGATTATTGCACAGGTGTGCCTTAGGCTGGACACTATAACATGTGCATTTTATCTCAGCTCAATGCCACAGATGGCGCACGTTTTGAGGGAGTGTGTAATTGGCCTGCTGACTTCAGGACTGTCCACCAGAGCTGTTGCCCATGAATAACTCTTCATGTCTCTACCATAAGCCGTCTCCAAAGGCCATTCAGATAATTTGGCAGTACATTCAACCGCAGACCACGTGTACCCACACCAGCCCAGGACCTCCACATCCAGCATCTTCACCTCCAAGATCGTCTGAGACCAAACAATCGGTTTGCATAACCAAAGAATTTCTGCTCAAACTGTCAGAAACCATCTCAGGGAAGCTCATCTGCACACTCATCGTCCTCATCAGGGTCTCACAGCTCCGGCCGAGGCTCATTGATGCCCGTGTGGGCCGATCAAACAGACGAGCTACTGGAGCTCAAACTGCTCAAGAAGTTAATGCTGGTTCTGATAGAAAGGGCTCAGAAGGTGTGACGGCACCGCCACCTTGTGATCAAAAGTTATAACGAAATTTACAAACAACAGCGAGTTTGAGGCGTTGACTCGGCCTCCAAATTCCCCAGATCTCAATCCAATCGAGCATCTGTGGGATGAGCTGAACAAACAAGTCCGATCCATGGAGGCCCCACCTCACAACTTACAGGACTTAAAGGATTTAACCCTTAATCGGCCCTTGAGGTCCAACTGACCCCACTGGACTTTTCCTCCATTTTTTAAAAAGTGTTCCCTTCATCTCAGGGCCATGAGACTCTGTGACTTTTCCTAAATAATCTATCTAAACATGCACAAAAAATCTGGGCTTGATTTGGTTGTTCTAAAGGTGTGTAAAAAAAATTACCATTTAAGTCCCTCGGGGTCAGATGGACCCCACATTGAAAATGAATGGGAAAGTGTAAAAAATATTTTTTTTTTCACTTTTTTTGTCAAAAAAAATTAACTAAATCCAGTATAAATCTGAAAATTTCCACATTTATATCAAGGTCTGGTCCTAGAGCATAAACACAAAGTAGAAAGAACTTTCTATCTCATACACACACACGTACACACACACACAAACACAAACACACACGTGTGTGACTGCAACAGAGAGTATTTTTATTGAAATTGGCAAATAAAATCAACAAAACTGGCATAAATCTGAAAGATTTTCATACATAAATGAAGTACTAATACTAGAGCACAAATGCAACATGGAACAATCATGAGAAAGAGAGGGAAAAGGGCAAATAAAAAAAAGATGAAAGGCAGCTTAACTTCTGCATTACGTCCCTCTGGACCTCTAGTGGATAATGTGGTCATTGCACTCTCTTTCTCTTTAACTATAATTCCTAAAGTTTTTCCACAAACCTACAGATTGCGGTATTCTATCCCTAACACACAGAGCAATGTCCAAAAACAATTTATATTTATTTAAGATCATCATTCAAGTGATTTTTTCATAAAAAAATAAATTTTAATGAGCCAATTTATGACAAAGTTAAGTATTTGTGCAGTAAATAGGTAAAAAACGAGCAAATACCCACAAAAACACAGCATAAATGTATAGTTGAGAAGTAAATAAAAAAAATGATATATAGTTTTCCATGTAAAAAAATTATATTTCCTTATTATATATCGCTCTGTAAAAGTTTGGGGTCTATCTGAGCCCAAGGGACTCAAACGTAAACCCTGAGGGACGATTAAGGGTTAAAGGACTTCCACTTCAGATCTCATCATTTGTTATCATATTCTCTTTATCCCCTTCCACCTCCTTATCTGAAAGAAACTAAGGATTGATCTCAGCAACACTGTAATAACGTTGTATCCGTGTGTCGTCTGCTATATTTGAATTTATAAAACTGTTAGTTCCAGTCCTTGATCAATAATAGCTGCGTTTTATTCACAATAAAACACGGCTATGACCGCTTCACCCAACCGTTCTGTGTATCTCTACACAGCACCCTTGGTAAGCACTCTTAGCAACGTACACATATGTTTGTTTTCATTGATATTGTTAATTGAAGCTTACTGTATGATGTACAGGAGAGAGATCGAGTGAGCTAATGTAGCTATAGACCCTTTTCACATTTCCGGGTTTCTTAGAGCAGAAGTCATCATAGTTGGGTTAAATATTATAGCTGTGAATGACAGAATACATTAAATATTTTTTTTGTGTGCCTATTTGCTCACATAGCAAAAGAAAAATGCCACAGTAGTGATTTCACAACTTTCAAAAAGAGGGAAAAAATAGGAAAAAACGGCGGTGAAAAGGGAGAAATATGTTCATTTTTACCATCACTCCCATAGATACTATTACTAAACACCCTCACAGCAGAGGAACTTTTTTATTGTAATTTGATGCAAAAGTAATAAAATACAAAGTATTAGTGTTATAAATGTACATCTTTTTTTTTAAATGAAAATACAAAAAAACGTTGCAGGATTTACGATATTGATGACCGTTAAAACGCGTCATCACAGTCTGTGAAAAGAGTCTATTAACTGCATTTAGACAGCGTTTTCCTTCAGGTCAGTCCTATGATCATTTGACCTGCTGCGATATCTTGTATTTTGAACAGTTTAGGGGTTTTCCACATCCTGACACTGAACACGCTAGTCAAAGCATTCGTCAGTTGTTCCGTGTTCACAACAAGTTTCAGCCCTTTCAATATAAAAGTATTCGCCACTGACTGACTCGCTTAATAATGGCGTAGTAACGGCAACTTCTGTTGCTGTTCACAGTCTGGGACTATTTTTTCCAGCGGAAGGAAGGCTTTTAGTGATTTTACTTCATGAAAGTTGCATTGATGCATATGTTTTGGCTTTAATATTTGTCTTGTGTGGTAACCGTTTTTATAAAAGCAATAAGGTTTTATATATAAATAAGGTTTTCTATTTTCTGACAGTGTGGGCTACTTTTATATTTTCAGTGAAGGTTTTTTTTTGCCCTATTTCACGCAGGTGTATGATTATCCTTACTTGTTTTTTGTCTAAAAAAATGTATATAGACGTCTGGAGGAATGCAAACGATGGCAGAAAGCATTGCTTTGGCTGTTATTGAAACGGTAGTTTCACACTACAAGTACTATTGCAAATCAACAACAACAAAAAATCCCTTTGACCTCAGCTGACAGATGTAATCAGTTAGTCTGTGCACTCTGGTTATGCAGGACTATAAATTTTGGTGCAAATGTGTGGATCCCGTCCTTGAGTTTTCTCACTACACTAATGAGATTATTGGTTTCTGAGCCCTTCTGCCCCGTTTTGTCTGGGCTTCTGACACGCCGGGTGTTTGGAAGTGCCTTTCAAATAACTTTTAAATTAAATTAAGAACCTTGCTTCTCTCTTGACGGGAAGAGTGGGGCAAGGTGAGCCACCCTCTCTATCTAAGAAACTCTTCATCAGTGGACAGCAAGCCAAATAAGTTTAACCTAATATCTTAAAGATCGTATGGACACAGTTGTTAACTGGCCTGCAAAGTCCCAGGACTGATAATCGCAGATGCATGGACACATTTATCAAATTACATGTTACAGGTTTCTCAATGTGTTACTGAAACTCTTTAAAATAATTTTAGACACTTTTCACACACACTCACACACACACACTCACTCATCTAGGCATATATCATATGCATTGGTAATATGGTAATATACACTATATTGCCAGAAGTATTGTGCCGCTAAAACTATCATCCCACACATCTTTTTACGAGGAGGATGAGATCTGTACAGAAAAAGGAAATGATGTCGCCACTTCTGAGACTTGCTTATGGTGAACTATGACCTCACACACACAGGAAATCCCATTGATTGAGAAACAGGCCCAGCTGTCTTTTAGGAATGAGGGAGGGATTTCATAGAAAACAAAGCAGCGTTTGAGGTTTGCTGACGAAGACTAACATGCACTGCAAAAAATGCTTTTCTTACTTAGTATTTTTGTCTTGTTTTCAGTCCGAATATCTAAAAAATCTTACATTAAGAAGCATTTACTAGACAAGCTAAAGTTTTTGTCTTGTTTTGGGGGAAAATAACTCAAAATGAAGGGAGTTTTTGCTTAAAATAAGCAAAATAATCTGCCAATGGGGTAAACAAAATAATCTTGTTTTCTGTTTGAATTAAGATTATTTTGCTTACCCCATTGGCAGATTTAAGCAAAAACTTGAGTTATTTCCCCCCAAAACAAGACAATATTTTTTATTTGGCTAGTAAATGCTTCTTAATGTAAGATTTTTTAGATATTTGGACTGAAAACAAGACAAAAATCTAAGTAAGAAAAGCATTTTTTGGAGTGCATGTGGCAAATCGAGCCACTGCTCATGGTAATTCAGTGGAGAAACCTTATAATGAAGTGCATTAGTTTAACTTCGGTGTCATGTCTTAAAGAAACACGGGCTCGTCTGTTCAAGCCTCAGAGCCTGACTGTGTGTCACTAATCCAGACTTCACTATTCTGACCACTGACTCACCCGATCTTCTGCTTTCCTCCGAACAGCGTTCCCAGTATGCTCTCTCTCCTCCCAGTAGTATGCTCTCTCTCCTCCCAGTAGTATGCTCTCTCTCCTCCCAGTATGCTCTCTCTCCTCCCAGTAGTATGCTCTCTCTCCTCCCAGTATGCTCTCTCTCCTCCCAGTAGTATGCTCTCTCTCCTCCCAGTATGCTCTCTCTCCTCTCAGTATGCTCTCTCTCCTCCCAGTATGCTCTCTCTCCTCCCAGTATGCTCTCTCTCCTCCCAGTATGCTCTCTCTCCTCCCAGTATGCTCTCTCTCCTCCCAGTATGCTCTCTCTCCTCCCAGTATGCTCTCTCTCCTCCCAGTAGTATGCTCTCTCTCCTCCCAGTATGCTCTCTCTCCTCCCAGTATGCTCTCTCTCCTCCCAGTATGCTCTCTCTCCTCCCAGTATGCTCTCTCTCCTCTCAGTATGCTCTCTCTCCTCCCAGTAGTATGCTCTCTCTCCTCCCAGTATGCTCTCTCTCCTCCCAGTAGTATGCTCTCTCTCCTCCCAGTAGTATGCTCTCTCTCCTCCCAGTATGCTCTCTCTCCTCCCAGTATGCTCTCTCTCCTCCCAGTATGCTCTCTCTCCTCCCAGTGCCCTCCTGCTGAGAGAGGAGGTTCTCCACAAACGGGCCAGAGCTCCTCGGGCCCCGTGTCAATCACACACCACAGCGCGGCGGGAGGCCCTCAGGAGCCCAGACTGATCACATTACACCATTAAGAGCGGCTGCAGGCATGATGGGGCGTATTTACAGGGTTTCCTTTAACACCTGCCAACTAATATACACTAAATGTGCTAAACACTAAATATATATATTTGGGGGGGGGGGGGGGGGGGGTGACATAAAATGGTGTGAAAGGACTGAAATAGTTATTACATTTCAGTTTTGACATGAGAAAAAATACAGATATACTATTTATTTATCGAAATTTATTTGTGCATATTGTGCAATATTAACTCATATTGGCATCATATTGGAATTTCAGTGCGTAAAGGACAAGGGCGCAAGCCTAAGCTGAACAACCGTGATCTCCGATCCCTCAGGCGGCACTGCATCAAGAATCGTCATCATCTAGAAGCCATATCACCACATGGGCTCAGGACTACTTTGGCAAACCTTTGTCAAGTACCACAATACGTAGTTACATCCTCAAATGCCAGTTAAACTGTACTGTGGCAAAAGGAAGCCCTATGTTAACAGTGTCCAGAAGCGCCGTCGACTTCTCTGGGCTCGAGGCATCTGGGATGGACCATCACACAGTGGAAACGTGTACTGTGCTCAGATGAAGCAGTATTTCATGTATTTTTTGGGAGGAATGGACGCCGTGTGCTCCGGACCAAAGAAGAAAAGGATCATCCAGACTGTTACCAGCAACAAGTCCAGAAGCCAGGGTCTGTCATGGTCTGGGGTTGTGTCAGTGCCCTTGGCAAAGGTAACTTGCACTTCTGTGAAGGCTCCATTAATGCTGAAAAGTACATCGAGATTTTGGAGCATTATATGCTGCCTTCAAGAAGACATCTTTTCCAGGGACGTCCATGCATATTTCAACAAGACAATGCAAAAGCACATTCTGCACACATTCTGCAGTCCTGGCTGTGGAGGAAGAGGGTTCGGGTACTTGACTGGCCTGCCTCAGTCCCGACCTGTCTCCAATAGAGAATGTGTGGAAGACCCCGAACTGTTGCCCACCTTAAGACTTGTTTGCAGGAAGAATGGGACAAAATTACACCTGAAACACTTCATCACTTGGTGTCTTCAGTCCCTAAACGTCTTTTAAGTGTTGTGAAAAGGAATGGCAACATTACAAAGTGGTAAATGCTTTACTGTCCCAACTTTTTTTGAAATGTGTTGCAGGTCTGAATGACAGGAAAGGATGCATATTTACAAATGACATGAAGTTGACCAGACAAAACATGAAATATTTTGTGTTCATATTGTCTGCAATGAAATACAAGTCCAAGTAAATGTAGAAATCACTTATTTTTTTCTTTTTTTTTTGCGTTTTCCATACGGTCCCAACTTTTTCTGATTTGGGGTTGTAGTTAACTACTTAAAAAAAACGTTTTTATTACTTGAAATAAATTAAATGTTAAGTTAAATAAAGTAAACTTATTTTACACTAAATGTGCTAAACACTAAATATTTTTTTGGGAAGGTAACATAAAATGGTGTGAAAGGACTGAAAAATAAATGTATTTTATTTTTTATTTGTTATTCATCTTTATTTTTTATTTCTTTTAATTCCTATTATAACTGTTATACTATATATATTTTTATTTTTATTTTATTCACTTACGAATATTTTAACTTAATTTCTGTGTAAAGCACATTGAATTGCCACTGTGTATGAAATGTTCTATACAAATAAACTTGCCTTGCCTTGAAATAGTTATTACATTTCAGTTTGATATGAGAAAAAATACAGATATACTATTTATTTATTTATCGAAACAGTAAAATATCATGTTAAATTATTTGTGCATATTGTGCAATATTAACTCATATTGGCATCATCACACGAAAAAGGATTATAGTTAAAGTTTTTATTACTTCAAATAAATTAAATGTTAAGTAAAACTTATTTTATGCCAAGACAACATTTCTCATTTTCATTTTATATAAAAATAACTTAATCTAAAATAATAATTATTAATAGAAACTATAGACATGCTAAAAAATTTTTTTTTTAAATGCAAAAATAAAATACTAAAACTTTAACTAAACTAAAACTAAAAATTTATTAAAAATATTAATAAAAACTATAATAGTATTTCAATGATGTTAAAGGCAAAATATGTAAGATTGTTTGATTAAAATACCCCAAAACCTCTAGATAAGTGTTATATATTGTGTTGGCTTGTTTACATTATCCCAAATGTTTCCAAGAATCCAGAGAAATTTTAACCAGGACACGGCCCGTATGTAATATAAT
This sequence comes from Gobio gobio, assembly GCF_949357685.1. Classification (NCBI taxonomy): domain Eukaryota; kingdom Metazoa; phylum Chordata; class Actinopteri; order Cypriniformes; family Gobionidae; genus Gobio; species Gobio gobio. The sequence goes on along the minus strand of NC_137119.1, from coordinate 1,714,425 downwards.
ATTTAATAATCAGTTTATATTTAGCTAATTTTAGAACTTAAATAGTGGCATTTTGAATTTTTAAAGTTACATATTTCAGCTTTATTTAAATTTTGGTGACACTGTACAATAATGTGCTTTCATCAGTAAATGCATTAACATAAACTAATGAGCTATATATTTTACAGCATTTATTCATCTTTGTTAATTTTAGTAAAAAAAATACAATTAGTTGTTTGTTCATGTTTGTTCACAGTGCATTAACTAAAGTCAACAGATGCTTAAACATGTTAGTAATGCAGAAATTAACATTAGCTGAGATTAAAGGTACAGTATGTAAGATTTTAGGATTAAAATACCCCAAATCCTCTAGATCAGTGTTATATATTGTGTTGACTTTATCCCAAATGTTTCCAAGAATGTTTAAATCCAGTGATTTTCCCCAGGACACCATCATCATCATCATCCCCGCGTGTAGTAACCATGGCAACACTAGCGCCGCTTTAATATCTGATGTGTTTTATTAGCCACTGTTTGGATCATTGATGGACAGAAACGCCTCATTGAATAAAAGCTCCGCCCACTCGAGAGTCAAGACACGCCTCTGAGTCGAGTAAGAGACGGAAAATTACACACTGCGCCTTTAAAATAGCATTGAGTGGTTAAGGAATGCTTTATAATGCGTTCACTTTGCTGACTTGAGTTATGTTATGTTATGTTTTGGCTTAATGTACAAACTACAAAGCCTTTCAGATCAAGCATCAGATATGCAAATGTAACATGAGTCTTCGTTTAATCAGTTTGTTCTCATGATCACGAATCTCTCGAATGAAAAGCACACAAGAGGAGCAGTTCATTTGTGCTGTAGTAATGCATAACGCAATCCAAACCCTTGATATTGCACAATCATATGAAAGACATGCAACCATTATTCAATATTAATGCACTTGCTTTGCCTAGTGATGAAAGACCAAATTCTGCCAATCAACTGAGCACAGAATATTTGTTCCATAAAGTTCATAATCCAACACTGTGGCTCTGGCAGATTCATCTGCTTAACATGTGGATGCACAGCCTTCAATAAACCCTTTACACACACTCTCTGCTCTTCACCACAGTTCGTCACACACTCCGTGTTTACATTACTGTACAAAGAGCTGTCATTAATCATTTTATACTGTAGTTTTTTCCTGAAATCAAACATTAATTAAAATATGACCTCTGAGGGCACAGCCTTCACAATGACACAGAGTCGATTTAAAATAAGAAGCGCTTTATTAAAATCATGTAAATGTAGTTTTCATTGCTTTTATGGAAGCTTGTTCCCGCTATGGGATAAGAAAAGCATTTTCTTGCTATTCAGAGTTTTTCTCACAATTCTGAGAAAAAAGTCAGAATTGCAAAATATAAATGACCAATTCTTATTTTTTTTCCTCAGAATTGTGAGATAGAAACTTGCATCACTGCCAAAATGTTTTTCTTATTTAGTGCTTTTGTCTTGTTTCCAGTCCAAATATCATACAATTCTTAAAAACAAGAAGCATTTACAAGACAAGCAAAAATTAATCTTGTTTTGGGGGAAAATAACTCTGAGTTTTTGCTTAAAATAAGATAAATAATCTGCCAATGGGGCAAACTAAATAATCTTAATTCAAACAGAAAACAAGATTATTATTAAGATTATTTTAAGCAAAAACTCACTTTATTTTGAGTTATTTTTTCCCAAAACAATACAAAAACTTTTGCTTGTCTAGTAAATTCTTCTTAATATACAATTTTTTTCATACTGTCAAAATAAAACGACTAATAGGTTGTTTTTCAAGCACTCAATAATTACAACCTTTATTTATGTTTTTAATGAGCCCTCTAGTTACTAGTAGACAGTTACATCTGTCGTCATGACGTATGAATGTCGTTACCAATCAAAATGTGTGTTCATTTAAATGCAATGTGTGGACTTTTTACCACCATTTGTCATATTTCCATTTAACAAAAATACTTTTTTATTAACAACTACACCCACCCCACCCCTAAACATACCCACTGATTTATAGTGCATACCGTATTTTCCGGACTATAAACTTTTTTTCATAGTTTGGCTGGTCCTGCGACTTATAGTCAGGTGCGACTTATATCAAAATTAATTCATACTGACTGACAAGAATAAACATTTAGCTACATCTACAGCCGCGACTCCTACCCTTGAAAAAATTAACTGAAATATTAACTTAAAGACAACTGAGAAAGACTGAACACAAACTAAATGCTCGTAAAATCTGCAAATTACAAACTGCAGGTAGTAAAATATGCAGCCGAAGCGACTTATAGTCCGGGAAATACGGTACACACTTTATGAGCTCATGCGTTCCCTGGGATCGAACCCACGATTGCATGATCACATGATGTTGTATTTTGCGATGCCCTATCAGTTGAGCTACGCAAAACCCCAAATATGACGCAAATAAAATGTCGTTACGGGCACAACTGTAGTAAACGCTCCTATGGGTCGTATTTCAGCGAAGTTTTCAGGGAACCTATAGGCGTATTGGTTGGAGAATATGTTGACATTTTTTTATATTTTGACTGGAAGACAAAAACACTTAGTAAGAAAAAAAAATGTTGCAGTGAAGAAACAAGATAGTTTTTTCTTATTTAGATCATTTTGCTTGATTTAAGCAAAAACTCACTTTATTTTCCAGAAAACAAGAAAAAGTGTCTCATGCAATTTTACTCATCTAGTAAAAGCATCTTGATTTTTAGATATTTGGACTGGAAACAAGACAAAAATACTAAATAGGAAAAGCATTTTTTGCTGTGTAATTGTGAGATAAAAAGACAAGTCAAGTCACCTTTATTTATATAGATCATATAGATATATAACAACATTCATTAATCAACATCATCAGCTCTTTGGGTCACAAACAACCCTAAACCACCCCTAAACAACCCTAAACCACCCTAAACCAACCCTGGACCACCCTAATCCCCCCTAAACCACCCCTAAACCAACCCTGGACCACCCTAAACAACCCTAAACCACTCTAAACCACCCTAAACCAACCCTGGACCACCCTAAACCCCCCTAAACCAACCCTGGACCACCCTAAACCCCCCCTAAACCATCCCTAAACCATCCTAAACCACCCCTAAACCACCCTAAACCAACCCTGGACCACCCTAAACCACCCCTAAACCACCCTAAATCTCCCCTAAACCACCCTAAATCACCCCTAAACCACCCTAAACCACCCCTAAACCACCCTAAACCAACCCTAAACCACCCTAAACCACCCTAAACAACCCTAAACAACCCTAAACCACCCTAAACCAACCCTGGACCACCCTAAACCACCCCTAAACCACCCTAAACCACCCCTAAACCAACCCTGGACCACCCTAAACAACCCTAAACAACCCTAAACCACCCTAAACCAACCCTGGACCACCCTAAACCACCCCTAAACCACCCCTAAACCACCCTAAATCACCCCTAAACCACCCTAAACCACCCCTAAACCATCCCTAAACCATCCTAAACCACCCCTAAACCACCCTAAACCAACCCTGGACCACCCTAAACTACCCCTAAACCACCCTAAATCTCCCCTAAACCACCCTAAATCACCCCTAAACCACCCTAAACCACCCCTAAACCACCCTAAACCACCCTAAACCACCCCTAAACCACCCTAAACCACCCTAAACCACCCCTAAACCACCCTAAATCAACCCTAAACAACCCTAAACCACCCTAAAGAACCCTAAACCACCCTAAACCAACCCTAAATCACCCCTAAACCACCCCTAAATCACCCCTAAACCACCCTAAACCACCCTAAATCAACCCTAAACAACCCTAAACCACCCTAAAGAACCCTAAACCACCCTAAACCAACCCTAAATCAACCCTAAACAACCCTAAAGAACCCTAAACCACCCTAAACCAACCCTAAATCACCCCTAACCCACCCCTAAGTCTCCCCTGAACCACCCCTAAAAAACCGGCTCTTTGGGTTACACTTTATTTTAAGGTGTCATTGCAGTGTAATTATATATTTAAGTACTGAGTAATATTAATGAACTACATGTACTTATTATAAATGTAGGGTTTGTTTGAGGGTTAGTTGCATGTGTAATTTACTGTTATTACATGTGCTAGTTCACTGCGGTTTCCCTTGCGAGGCTGAAGAATGAAAGCGTGTGTGTGCATCTGTAACTCATCCTAGAGTTCTGCTGCTCCCGCTGACATTGGTGAGGCTGGATAAACACGACACGTGGTTCACCAACAGCCCTCGCACGTGGTTCTGGAACTTCCTTCCCAGAAAGGTGTAGAACAGCGGGTTGATGCAGAAGTACAGGCGTGCGATGTTCCAGGTGACGTACTCGAGGTAGGGGAGGCGACTGTCACACGTATCAGCATCGCGGCTCTCGTTTAACATGTGGACGATGTTATACGGGCTCCAGAAGAGGAAAAACATCAGAACTATCACGAAAATAAGACGGACGGTGCGGTGCTTCCCCAGCATCCGAGTGGCCAGGACGGTTAGCGTTATCCGGAAGTAGCAGTAGATGAACACCGCCAGGGGGAAGAAGAAGAACAGCACCACCTCCTTGTAGAAGCCGAAGAGCCTCCACCGCGAATCGCTCGGGTATTCGCACGCCAGGCCGTCCCACTGGCTGTCCTCAACGGTGAAGAGGATGAAGGAATCGAGGCTGGCGAGGAGGCTGAGGATCCAGACCGCGGAGGATAAGGCTACGGCGTAGCAGCTCTGCCGGCGTTTGCTAGCCGCCACACAATGAACCACGGCCAGGTATCGGTCAAACGTCATGACCGTGAGGAAGAGGATGGAGCTGTAGAAGCCCAGATAGTTGGCACTGTTCACCAGCTTGCAAAGAGCCTCTCCGAAGACCCACTGGTCTGAATGGTAAATGGCCTGAAACGGGAGCGCGAGGGTAAAGATGATGTTGGAGGCCACCAGGTTGATGAGGAAGATATTGGTGACCGAGTTCAGCTTCTCGAACTTGTAGATGACCAGCAGAACGAGGCTGTTGCCGAGGATGCTGATGGTGAAGATGACGTAGTAGAAGGGGGGAAGAAAGTGTTTGGCGAAGTCGTTGATGTCGCTGGTGTCGCACATCACAGATCCGCCGTTTATCTCCAGGGACCAGTTGTCGTAGCTGTATTCTGCTGTTACATTCGGCGTTTCCGTCATGATGCTGACCTACAACCTGAAGGATTGAGACACATTATTACAATGAAACACTAGATCATTACACTGCAAAAAATGCTTTTCTTACTTAGTGTTTTTGTCTTGTTTTCAGTCCAAATATCTAAAAAAATCTTACATTTAAGAAGCATTTACTAGACAAGCAAAAGTTTTTGTCTTGTTTTGGGGGGAAATAACTCAAAATTAAGTGAGTTTTTGTTTAAAATAAGATAAATAATTTGCCAATGGGGTAAACTAAATACTCTTAAACCAAACAGAAAAAAAGATTATTATTAAGATTATTTTAAGCAAAAACTTTATTTTGAGTAGTTTTTTTCCCAAAACAAATCACCCCTAAACCACCCTAAAGCACCCTAAAGCACCCTAAACAACCCCTAAACACCCCTAAAACACCCCTAAACAACCCCTAAACAACCCCTAAACAACCCCTAAATACCCCTAAACCACCCCTAAACCACACCCTAAACCACTCCTAAACAACTCCTAAACCACCCCTAAAACACCCCTTAACCACCACTAGACAAGCAAAAGTTCCCTTTCGAGGGAACTCGCACTGCATCGGAACGACGCTTTGGGGATGCTCCCTTAGCATCAGCGAATCTGAAGTCAGAATGACAACTAGGCCAATCCGATTGGCGTGCGTGATGACGTAACTGTGACGGCATACCCGGAAGTATAAAAGGGGAGCTGGAACGTAATGTCCGCAGTTATTGCTCTTCAGCATAGCGCTCTCTGTTGAAAACAATTGTCTGTCTATTTACTGTTGTTCTGTCAGAGTGAAAGCAAAAGTGTGTGAATGAAGGAAAAGAGAAATAAGAGAGTTTAAGCAGTGTGTGCATCCTTGTCCTCCCTACATGGCAGGCTCGGATACACACCTGCTGTGTGTGCATTGCCTGGGTGTTCAGCATGCTCGAGCGGCTCTCGAGGGACGCTCAGGCTGCTCCGCTCTCGGCTGGCCGTGTTCGATGAGGCCGGCCAGCCTCGTGAGCCCTGTGGATCGGTCCCGCATCCGCCGAGGCGGTGCGGCGAGGCTGGTCATGGGGCTCACGGATGGACTGTCAGCGGGACTGGGACTGCTGAGGCATCTTTCCAGTCTTTGTCTGACAGTTCAGATGTTCTCCTTCCCCGTGTGGAAGCCCGAGCTGCGGCTTCTTCCCCCGGGGCGGAGGACCCGATGCGTAAGCGGTCTGATTCTGAGGAATTAGACGTGCTCAGCATCGAGGCAGTTAAAGTTATAAGCACTTCTTAAATATCCAAGATTCCATCTCGCGATTGCTGAGGCAGCGCGCAGTTTATGGGTCTGCAATTAAAGTGAACACACGCGATCGGTGTGCATGAGATACTGGTTGGCTTAACGGCTTGAGCCACGTTGCTGAGGCAACGTGCGGGTTACGAGTCCGTATAGTACGATAAAACAGTAACGTCTGATGATTATGGCTGCATTTAAGTCTGAGGATTTAAATGAAATATGATCTGACTCTGAGGAGTTAGATATTCAGCCATTCAGACCATGTTTCACCGTATTGTGTGATACTGTTTGGCTTTTTTTCTCGAGGGATGAAAGCCAATTGTATTATGACGGCTTGAACCACGTTGCTGAGGCAACGCTGGGTTTATGAGTCCGTATAAATACAAATAAAACAGTGTCGTCTGATGATTACGGCTATATTTAATTCTGAGGAATTAAATAAAATATAATCTGACTTTGAGGAGTTAGATATTCAGCCTATCATTCAGACTATGTTTCACCTTATTGTGTCATATTATCCGACTTTGATAAGTTGGATACTTTAATTCTGTCACCCAAGCGTGTTTAACTTGTGAACTGGATATTCATCTAAGATGGAGCCCTCCTGAAGTTGATGTCGTTCTCGCCGCCTTGTGGCCTGCGGGACACATCAGTTTCAGGCAATTGTTAATCGCAGTGTCCGCCCTAGTGTTGCGGCCCTGTCGAGCTGCTCCCTTAGATGAGGCCCCTGCTGGCCAGCCCCCTCTCCCGGGTAGGAGCGATCAAGGTCGCCTCCCCTGTGGAGTTTTCGGGAATCGATGCTGTGCTTCCGCCGTCTAGTATGCTTCGGGCCACATCGTTTCCCCGCGCACGCGCGCTGCACCAGCCGCCTCTAGCAAGACTTGCGGCAGTCCAGCAAACGCGTACGCACACCGAAAATCTTCCTCGATTTCGCCCTGCCGGTTAGCCGCTTCAGGGGGTCGGGGAGGAGGCTCGGTTGACACCCGAGGCCGGCCTCGAGAGGCTGGTTTCCTTAGCAGATTATCTCGGCGCATGGTTATGCCTCCGAATATATCAGCTTGGGGCCTGCGACTGTAGAAAAGGGGATACAGACTGCAGTCCGGTTACCTTCACCTGAAGTTCAGTGGGGTGGTCTGGACGGCAGTGGTCCCTGGACAGGTTCGGGTAGTGGAACAGGAAGTTCACTCCCTGTTGGTAAGGAGGCCACAGAATGTGCTCCTCCGCCAGACAGGGAGTCCGGGTTCTACAGCCGGTACTTCATAGTTCCTAAGAGGGATGGCCAGTTGCATCCAACTTTAGACCTGAGGTACTTGAATCGTTCTCTGAGGAGATTCAGATTCAAGATGCTTAGCAATTCCTCCATTGTGATTCAGATCCAGTCTGTCACGATGGGTCTGAAGAGGACGCATACTTCCCTGTATCCATCCTTCTGTGTCACAGGAAGTTCCTGAGGTTCGCTTTTGGGGGCAAAGCGTACCAATATCGGGTTCTTCCAGGCAGCCTAGCCCTTTGAGACTTTACATGCAGTAAAGTGTTGACGCCTTCTCAGAGAACTGTGTTCCTGGGAGTCGTATGGGATTCTCTACGTTGTGGGCACAATTGTCTCCCGAACGTATCGAGTCCATACGGGCGGTGGTCTCTAAAATGAAGCTAGGCCACAGCATCACTGTGAAGCAGTTTAAGGACTGCTGGGGCTCATTGCGGCTGCGTCCAACAGAATATCTCTTGGCCTGCTGCATGAGACCCTTACAGTGGTGGCTGGGAATCAAGGGGTTTTCCTCGAGGGAAAAACCATTCTGTATGATCAGGGTAACGCGCAGATACCTTCGTTCCCTAGTCATATGGAGTAAACCTTGGTTTCTGTCCCAAGGGCCAGTGTTGGGAGCGTCCTGTTGCCGGGAATCCGTTTCAACAGACGCCTCCCTCACTGGCTGGGGCGTGGTCATGGCGGCCGCTTTGCGAGAGGTCTGTGGGAGACCCGACATTTCTCCTGGCACATCTACTGCCTGGAAATGCTGGCGGTCTAAAAAGCTCTGAGGAGCTTTTTCCCAGACCTCCGCGGCCACCATGTCCTGATACGGAAGTGAACCAGGTGGCTTTCCTTGAGGGGAAATCCATTCTGTATGATCAGGGTAACGCGCAGTGGCCTTCGTTCCCTAGTCATATGGAAGAAACCTTGGTTTCTGTCCCAAGGGCCAGTGTTGGGAGCGTCCTGTTGCCGGGAATCCGTTTCAACAGACGCCTCCCTCACTGGTTGGGGCGCGGTCATGGACGGCCGCTTTGCGAGGGGCCCGTGGGAGGGCCGTCATTCCTCCTGGCACATAAATTGCCTGGAGATGATGGCGGTCTACAAAGCTCTCAGGAGCTTTTTCCCGGACCTCCGCAGCCAACATGTCCTGGTACGGACAGACAATACGTCTGTCGTAGCGTACATCAACCATAAAGGGGGTTTGAGGTTGCGCCCTCTTTGCAGACTGGCGCATCATATCCTCCTGTGGTCCCAAGGGAAATTGTTGTCCATCAGGGCAATGTATGTCCCGGGGGTCCAAAATCAGGGAGCAGACATCCTGTCGAGGCAGGGGCTGAGGCCCGGGGAGTGGCGACTCCACCCAGAGGTGGCCGACTCGAGTTTGGTTCTCGGATATCATAGCTCTGCTAGCAGGTCAGCTGTGGGAGATTCCTCTGAGGAGGGATCTCCTATCTCAGGCAGCGGGTACGATATTTTACCCCCGCCCGGAGATTTGGAACCTGTGGGTCTGGCCCCTGAGGGGACCAGGTACCTAGAGGCTGGCCTATCGGCGGAGGTGATAGAGACCTTACTCAGTTCCAGGGCTCCGTCTACGAGGAGACTGTACAGCCTCAAGTGGAATGTATTTTCCACTTGGTGCAGGGAGCGTGAGGTGAACCCAGTTAACTGCCCGGTGGCTTCAGTACTGGAGTTCCTCCAAGATCGCTTCTCTGCAGGGCTTACCCCGTCCACACAAGGTGTACGTGGCTGCCATTGCGGCTTTCCACACTCCTATGGGTGATGGGTCTCTGGGTAGGCACCAGCTGGTTGTACAATTCCTCCGTGGGGCTCGGAGGATGAGGCCTGCGGCTCGTTCCAGAGTTCCAACCTGGGACCTGGCAGTGGTTCTCGAAGGTTTGGCTGAGGCCCCCTTCGAACCATTGGAGTCAGCTGAACCAAAGAACCTGACCCTTAAGGTGGCTTTTCTCCTCGCCATTACCTCTCGTAGGAGAGTGGGAGATCTCCAGGCCTTGGCGGTAACGCCAACCTGCCTGGAGTTTGCCCCGGGAGGAGTAAAGGCCGTCTTACACCCTAGGCCGGGCTACGTGCCTAAGGTGCCATCAAGGGTGGTCAGGTCATTGGTTCTGCAGGCATTCCATCCTCCGCCTCACGTGACGGCGGAAGAGGGGAGGCTTCACCTACTCTGCCCGGTTAGGGCTCTCAGAGTTTATCTGGCGAAGTCTGCACAGTGGAGGAGATCGCAACAACTGTTGGTGTGTTTTGGCTCATCTAAGAAGGGATTGCCTGCGTCTACTCAGACAATCAGTAATTGGATTGTTCAGGCAATTACCATGGCCTACCAGGTGCGCAGTTTGCCTTCACCTGTGGCCGTGAGGGCTCATTCCACCAGAGGCATGGCCTCTTCGGTGGCCCTTCTTTCTGGGGTCCCCTTGCAGGATATCTGCGAGGCGGCCGGGTGGGCTACCCCACACACATTTATCAGGTATTATAGCCTGGATCTCCTTACAACGCCTGGTGCTAGGGTGCTCCAGTCCTAGCTGTGCCCGGTCTCCGGCTTCACACTAGGGCAGGCGTTACCCTTCGGTGTGGCCTAGTTGGGATTCGTTCCCCAAAGTGTCGTCTCGATGCAGTGCGAGTTCCCTCGAAAGGGAACTGCTCGGGTTATGTATATAACCCTTGTTCCCTGAGAAGGGGAACGAGCACTGCATCCCGACGCCATACCTCGGCGCGCCTGGAGCGCATGCTTCAGAGCAATTACTGTCGACATTACGTTCCAGCTCCCCTTTTATACTTCCGGGTATGCCGTCACAGTTACGTCATCACGCACGCCAATTGGATAGGCCTAGTTGGCATTCTGATTTCAGATTCGCTGATGCTAAGGGAGCATCCCCCAAAGTGTCGTCTCGATGCAGTGCTCGTTCCCCTTCTCAGGGAACAAGGGTTATATACATAACCCGAGCAGTTTTTCTGCTGGGTCAATGTAACCCAATGTTGGGTAGTCTGTGCCAAACCGGTTAAAACTGGACACTTTGTTTTGTTCTGTCCTGAGGGAAAACTTCCTGAAGTAAATTAAGGTTTGTGTTGTTAAATTATAGTATTTCTATCAAATTATTACTGTACAAAAATCTCTGCAGTCTCACATTTGACGTTTTTAGTTTCTGTGTCACGGCTAACGTCTGCTAGCCGACCGAAGTTTACTACAGGTTTTATGACTGTAAAAGACTGAATTGAATAAAAAATATTGTATATGAACTAGGGGTGTACTGGTACACGTATTCGTACCGAATGGTTTGGGTGCAGGGCTTCCGGTGCACATGTGAACGGTTCTGAATGCAATGTTTAACAGTTAACAGTCAAGTCAACTTTATTTATATAGCGCTTTTAACAATGGTGATTGTTTCAAAGCAGCTTCAGTGTTAAACAGAAAAATAATGCAATGCCGCTCCGGAGAAAACGTTGATGTCATCAGTTCATTTCAATTATCATACAGTGACAATGTGGGCTTTAGATCAGTAATTTAGTTTATATGGTTAATTTAGTTTAATAATTAGATTTATTTTTTAATTTTTTGGGGGGGGGGGGGCAGTTCTCCTCTGGCCAATTAACAAGCAGCATATGATTATTATTCTGGCAACTTTACAAATCAGAGGTCATAATAGATCAGAATATTCGAAAGATGGGAGTCATCACGCCGGAGACGGGTTTATTGAGGATGCCGTGTCGATGAGGCAGTTTCAGGGGAGTCTAATCACGGTCTTTAGTTTACTCAAAGATTCCGGTAACACTTTATTTTTATAGTCCACTTTAGACATTCTACTAACTATAAGTAACTTTGCAACTACATGTTAACTAACTGTCATTAGAGTATTTGTAGACTGTCTGATTAATATTTACTACAACTTTATTTTGTTGGTCCCCCAACAGTCATTCTACTGACTATAAGTAACTTGGCAACTACAATTCAACTTATTCTACTAACCCGAACCCTAACCATAACCTACCAGTCTACTGACAGTCAACTAATACTTTAATGACAGCTTGTTGACATGTAGTTGCAAAGTTACTTATAGTTAGTAGAATGTTTAAAGTGGACTATCGAAATAAAGTGTAACCAAGATTCCTTATTAATTTCAATACATTTAAAGTATGCCCCCTCTGTATGGATAGAAAATTGTTATGATTTAGGGTGGTTCAGGGTTGGTTTAGGGTGGTTTGGGGTGGTTTAAGGGTGATTTAAGGTGGTCCAGGGTTGGTTTAGGGGTGATTTAGGGTGGTCCATGGTTGGTTTAGGGGTGATTTAGGATGGTCCAGGGTTGGTTTAGGGTGGTTTAGGGTGGTTTAGGGGTGATTTAGGGTGGTCCAGGGTTGGTTTAGGGGTGATTTAGGGTGGTCCAGGGTTGGTTTAGGGTGATTTAGGGGTGATTTAGGGTGGTCCAGGGTTGGTTTACGGGTGATTTAGGGTGGTCCAGGGTTGGTTTAGGGGTGATTTAGGGTGGTCCAGGGTTGGTTTAGAGTGGTTTAGGGGTGATTTAGGGTGGTCCAGGGTTGGTTTAGGGTTGATTTAGGGTGGTCCAGGGTTGGTTTAGGGGTGATTTAGGGTGGTCCAGGGTTGGTTTAGGGGTGATTTAGGGTGGTCCAGGGTTGGATTAGGGGTGATTTAGGGTGGTCCAGGGTTGGTTTAGGGCGGTTTAGGGGTGATTTAGGATGGTCCAGGGTTGGTTTAGGGGTGATTTAGGGTGGTCCAGGGTTGGTTTAGGGGTGATTTAGGGTGGTCCAGGGTTGGTTTAGGGGTGGTTAAGGGTGGTTTAGGGGTGGTTTAGGGTGGTTTAGGGTGATTTGGGGTGATCCAGGGTTGGTTTAGGGTTGGTTTAGGGTGATTTAGGGTGGTGCAGGGTTGGTTAGGGGTGGTTAAGGGTGGTTATGGGGTGGTTTAGAGTGGTTTAGGGTGATTTGGGGTGGTCCAGGATTGGTTTAGGGGTGGTTTAGGGGTGATTTAGGGTGGTCCAGGGTTGGTTTAGGGGGGATTTAGGCTGGTCCAGGGTTGGTTGAGGGGTGATTAAGGGTGGTCCAGGGTTGGTTTAGAGTGGTTTAGGGGTGATTTAGGGTGGTCCAGGGTTGGTTTAGGGGTGATTTAGGGTGGTCCAGGGTTGGTTTAGGGGTGATTTAGGGTAGTTCAGGGTTGGTTTAGAGTGGTTTAGGGGTGATTTAGGGTGGTCCAGGGTTGGTTTAGGGGTGATTTAGGGTGGTCCAGGGTTGGATTAGGGGTGATTTAGGGTGGTCCAGGGTTGGTTTAGGGTGGTTTAGGGGTGATTTAGGATGGTCCAGGGTTGGTTTAGGGGTGATTTAGGGTGGTCCAGGGTTTGTTTAGGGGTGATTTAGGGTGGTCCAGGGTTGGTTTAGGGGTGGTTAAGGGTGGTTTAGGGGTGGTTTAGGGTGGTTTAGGGTGATTTGGGGTGGTCCAGGGTTGGTTTAGGGTTGGTTTAAGGTGATTTAGGGTGGTGCAGGGTTGGTTAGGGGTGGTTAAGGGTGAATATGGGGTGGTTTAGGGTGGTTTAGGGTGATTTGGGGTGGTCCAGGATTGGTTTAGGGGTGGTTTAGGGTGATTTAGGGTGGTGCAGGGATGGTTTAGGGGTGGTTTAGGGTGATTTAGGGTGGTTTAGGGTGATTTGGGGTGGTCCAGGGTTGGTTTAGGGGTGATTTAGGGTGATTTAGGGTGATTTAGGGTGGTTCAGGGTTGGTTTAGGGGTGGTTAAGGGTGGTTCAGGGTTGGTTTAGGGGTGGTTTAGGGGTGATTTAAGATGGTCCAGGACGTTTGGTCACCCTAGTGTAGATGCCATTCTTCTAGGGGTGTAACGATTCATCTACTACATCGATGTATCCTACGATCTAACTACATCGATCTGTGCTCGGCAAGTTGGCCTTCCGGACGACATATATCGATCTAATATCGTTTTAAAAGGTAATCAATCGATTGTATCGATAATAGGAAATAACGCATTGGATTTAAGCACGTCAGACTTTATATGGAAGTTTTTTCTTAGCACTTTTAATGATAAAGGCGTTAAACGTTACTCGATTTAGTCTGCCTATCTGTGACATCATCGCCTCGCACCAGCAGCAGCGCTAAGAAAACAAAACATAGCATGGCGGATGGCAGAGGAGAAGCCAATGAGCGAGAAATTATCAAGCCCCCAGGAGAAAGAGCTAACGTTACCTGTACTTTCAACCCTTGCTAAATGTTACCTGTGCATTCCTGACACCAGTGCGCCAGCAGAGCGAGCTTTAGCACTGCTGGAGACATAGTGAACGCACAGAGAAGTGTTCTGCAGCCAGATCATGTTGATATTTTTGAAAAAGAAATCTGTAGAGTCATTGGTTTCATTTTCTCTTTTGTTAAATATTGTTTGTTTATTAAACTGAGAGTAGTAGCAGGTTCAGCCAGTTTATTCAACCTGAAGAAATGTTGGTTGCACTTTATTTTTGATATCAATATTGTATTGATATTATTCTAATGTTGAAACACAACAGCAAAAGTAGCAGGTAAACCTACTATTAATGAAACCTGAAGAGAAGTTAGTTGCACTTTATTTTTTATATTAATATTGTAATATTTTTCTGTTGGAAAACAAAAGCAGAAGTAGCAGGTTAACCTACTGTTGAAATGTTGGCTGCACTTACTGTGCTTTTATTGAAAATGTATTGAATATTGAAAATGAGAGCAGAAAAGGTTAACTTCCTGTTAATTCAACCTAAACTGTTGGTTGCACTTTATTCAAATAAAATGTGAATGCATTTGCCATTAATTGTTGTTTAATTGTTTGTTTATATCCATAATTAATTTATACCTGATTCCCTTACAAGAAGCAACAGGAATCTAGAAAACTGACCAGTATCCAGATATTTATTTCAGTCACAATTTTTGGCTGAAAAGTTACTGAATCGATTTCAAGTCACTGAATCGTTTCGGATCATATCGTTCTAAATTAACCAATATCGTCCTTGAATCGTATCGATAACCTCAAATCGTGATTCAAATCGTTGTTAAAACGAACCGTTACACCCCTACATTCTCCTGGTGATGTCACAAGTACATCAGGTGTTATGGAAGTGTTCCCGGTTCCTATGGACTTTTCAAAGAATTATATATGAAACATTTGTATCTTTCTGAAATGTTAAATTGATATCTTTGGAAAAAAAATAATAATAAAAAAACTGTTCCCGGTTCCGGCTGACCTAGTTAATGCAGCCTAACAATCATTTAACAGATTTGAATAATATAAACTGATAATGTTTTATGTGTATGCCACAGTAAAGAGATGTGTGTTTGTCTTTAAACTGACAGAGTGTGTCTGCTTCCCGAACAATGCTAGGAAGAGTTCCAGAGTTTAGGAGCTAAATAGGAAAAGGATCATTCAAGGATATATTCATTATATTCATCTGAACCTGTGACTGATGTCTGGATTATTAATGTGTGTTTATGAAAATCACAGCCGATTTGATTTTATTTCAACAAAGAATTGGAGTAAAAACATAACTTTATAATTAGATTTAGAAGTCAATGCAGAAACTGCCTAATGTGAAGTTCACATGTTTGCACACAATGTGTTATTAGAGATGATTATTATATCTGAACATGAATATCAGCTGAGTTTATGCTCATAGTTTGGGCTCTGTGCTTTAATATTACAGTAATGTGTGAGTAAGGGCTCTTATAGTTTACAGTTTTATCTTTAAGACACTAAGAACTAATTTAGTTCTTAATTTGATGTGTTCAGTAAACCAGTTTACAGTTTTTCTCAATTGTTTACACACATTTTCTGAAAGCATGCCTCATATTCTCAGAACTCTACACACAAATCCAAAAAAACACACACACAATGGGCAAAACCCCTCAATTCTCCTGCAAAATGAAACTTTACATTCAAAACAAATGTTATTTCTTTTCTAAATGGGATTTTGTTTTCAAATGACACACACAAACCATCATATGAATAGACATTTATAAGAACCAGTTTAACACTGATGTGCTCAATGGAAAACACTATGATGAATGTAAAACACTTCTTCTCCTTTCATCAGAATGACTTCGGCCTTTTTTGGTTCAGTGTTACACTTACAACAGACAGTAGGGGTGAGCAGGGACGAAAGTACCATTTTTCAGAAAAACGTAATTTTAAAAGATAATGTTTTAGACTGAGATATATTTTTGCTGTGGCCAATAACGCCTCGGTTACGAATGTAACCTCGGTTCCCTGAAGAGGGAACTCCCGTTGCATCGAATGACGCTATGGGGAACGCTTGCGTGATGAAGTCATGAAGCACATGTGAAATCAGTCCAATAGTGTGAGGGAACGTCAGAGGCGGATGGCGTCATGAACCAGGAAGTATAAAGCCTGCCAAAACAAAGCCGCGCTAGCTTCGAAAGTCTGAAGTAGTCGCTTTGACAGGCATGTAGGAGATATGGCAGGACGATGCAACGCTCGTTCCCTCTTCAGGGAACCGAGGTTACAGTCATAACCGAGGCGTTCCCTTTCAAGGGAACTCCCGTTGCATCGAATGACGCTATGGGGAACGTTAATACCAAAGCCACCATAGCGAGACGTGCCTGTCCAGTGTGAAAAAGCAGCACTAGGACGACAAAACCCCAGACCCTGGTGTAGAGTCCAAGTCCAAAGAGTAGAACCTGACGAATGTATGCGGTGAGGACCAACCCGCCGCATCACAAACGTCCTGCAGAGCCACTCCTGAAATAAGGGCCTTAGAGGCCGCCATACTCCTAGTAGAGTGGGACCGGACGGCCAAGGGAGAAGGCCGTCCGACCGACTCATAAGCCAGTGAGATAGTCTCAACCACCCACTTGCTCATTCTTTGCTTAGATGCTGGGGACCCCTTGTTGGGGGGCCCGAAGCACACGAACAGTTGTTCTGTTTTACGCCACAGGGCAGCTCTGTGGACATACGCATCTAAAGCCCTCACAGGGCAAAGCAAATTATTTTTCTCCTGGTCCGGATTGAGGAAAGGTGGAGGACAGAAGGCCTGAAGAATAATAGATCTAGCTACGTTAGTAGGGACCTTAGGAATGTAACCTGGCCTAGGATGAAGGAAAGCCTTGACCATGCCAGGTGCAAACTCCAAGCACGAGGGTGCAACAGAAAGAGCCTGAAGATCTCCTATCCTTTTAAGAGATGAAATAGCAAGGAGGAACAGAGTTTTTAAAGTCAGAAACTTAGCCTGAACCTCTTCCAGCGGAGCCTGGGACAGGCCCTGGAGGACCGTAGCCAGGTCCCACGCCGGCACCCTGGTGCGAACTACAGGCCTCAGCCTCAAAGTACCACGAAGGAAACGAGACACCAACGGATATTTACCCACAGATAACCCACCCAGAAGAGTGTGGTAAGCACCAATGGCTGCCACATACACTTTCAATGTGGAGGTGGATAGTCCTGCATTAAACCGTTCCTGCAGGAACTCCAGCACTGTACCAACCGGGCAGTTAACTGGGTCCTGGTGACGGCTACTACACCAAGAAGTGAACACTGTCCATTTCAGAGCGTAAAGCTTCCTCGTGGATGGAGCTCTGGAGTGAAGAATGGTATCTACAACCTCGGTTGAAAGACCCGACCTTATGAGCTGGGCCCCCTCAGAGGCCACGCCCATAGATTCCATAGTTCTGGACGGGGGTGGAATATTGACCCCTCTGCTTGGGACAGAAGGTCCCTCCTGACTGGCAACTGGAGTGGATGCCCGTCGAGGAGCGACACTACATTGGGAAACCATACCCTGCCCGGCCAACGCGGGGCTATCAGAATAAGGCGCACTTGGTCCCTGCAAACTATCTCCAGAACTTCCGGGAGCAGAGCGATCGGGGGAAAAGCATACAGGCGCAGCCTCGGCCACGCCTGTACCATAGCATCCAGCCCCAGTGGAGCTGGATGCGTGAGGGAGAACCAGAGTGGACAGTGAGACGTCTCTCGAGACGCAAACAGATCCACTTGAGCCCGGCCGAACACCCTCCAAATCTGCTCCACCACCTCGGGGTGGAGCCTCCATTCCCCGGGCCTCAGCCCCTGCCTCGACAGGACGTCTGCTCCTATATTCTGGGCCCCAGGGATATAAGCCGCTCTGAGGGAGAGGAACTTCCCCTGAGACCACAGGAGGATCTGACGTGCCAACTTGCATAGCGGACGTGAACGCAGACCCCCCTGGTGATTTATATAGGCGACCACCGATGTGTTGTCCGTACGAACCAGCACATGCTGGCCCCTGAGGTCTGTGAGGAAATTCTTGAGGGCAAGAAACACCGCCAACATCTCCAGGCGATTGATGTGCCACGAGAGATGGTGGTCTCCCCAAAGACCCTGAGCTGAGCGACCCTCCAGGACCGCTCCCCAGCCTGTGAGAGAAGCATCTGTCGTTAGCATCTTACGACGACCAGAAGCTCCCAACACAGGACCCTGGGACAGGAACCCAGGTTTCTTCCACATAACCAGGGCACGTAAGCAGCGCCGCGTGACCCTGATCATGCGAAAGGGGTTGCCCCTCGGGGAAAACCCTTTGGTTCTGAGCCACCACTGTAGGGGTCTCATGTACAGCAGTCCAAAAGGTATCACGTTGGATGCTGCTGCCATCAGACCCAGAATTCTTTGAAACTGTTTTATAGTGAGTGACTGGCCTAGTTTTACTCTCTTTACTGCTGACAGTATAGACTCTATCCGTGCCGGTGACAGGCGCGCCTGCATCGACACTGAATCCCATAACACGCCTAGAAAAGTGGTCCTCTGAAGTGGAGAAAGCACACTCTTTTTGGCGTTCAGCCGTAACCCCAACTCCTTCATGTGAGCGAGAACGACATCTCGATGCCGAACCGCTACCTGATGCGAATGAGCTAGAATCAACCAATCGTCGATGTAATTCATGATACGAATCCCCTGCAGGCGCATAGGCGCCAGGGCTGCATCTACACATATCGTGAAAGTGCGGGGTGAAAGTGCTAGACCGAATGGAAGAACTCTGTATTGGTATGCTTTCCCCCCGAAAGCAAACCTCAGGAACTTCCTGTGATATGGAAGGATGGAAATGTGGAAATATGCGTCCTTGAGATCTATCGTGACAAACCAGTCCTCGGACCTGATCTGAGGCACGATTTGTCTCAAGGTTAACATCTTGAACTTGAGTTGCATGACCGCCTCGTTCAGCACCCGAAGATCTAAAATGGGACGCAGACCCCCATCCTTCTTTGGAACTATGAAGTACCGGCTGTAAAACCCGGCTTCCCTGTCTGAGTGAGGTACATATTCTATGGCCCCTTTCTCTAACAGGGCTTTTACTTCTTGTTCCATTACCAGAACCTGCTTGGGGCCCACCACTGTGGGTAGGACCCCCATAAACCTGGGCGGGCGAGACCCGAACTGTATTTGATACCCTTTTTCTATAGTGTGCAGGACCCAACGAGAAACATTTGGCAGTAGCTTCCACGCTGCCAAGAAGTTTTCTAGAGGTACCATCCTCTCGAGAATGGCTTCTGGTTTTTGTTGAACTGTCAGAACGGTGCCCTGTAACGGCGAACCGGCAGGGAACACCTGAACTGACTGCTCTAGGACCCTCCTTGGAGGGTGCATGCAGCCCAGGACCACTACATTTCTGGGTGGACCCTGGGATACACACTCTTGGGAGACCGCTGTGCCCTGTAACACCAGAGGTGGCAGGGTTGGCAGACCGACCTCCAGAGGGCGCCGAAGGGAGACAGGCACCGTATAATGAGGTGTACACTGCTTCCCTTCGGGGAGGAACGCCCCCATAATCCTGACCCCTCGGGCGTCAGGACCTTTTCCCCGCAGCCTTCTTGGAAGTAATGACGGTCCGCAGATCCGTCTTACCCCTCGAAGGCTGCGGCAGATTGCGCTTCCCGTGTCCCCAATCTTTCTGAGGGGGAGCACGGGAAGCCACACTCTGTTTCTGAGTGGCACGGTATGAAGAACTGGCTTTTGATGTTTGGGGCTGCTCTCTGTGATCGGCAGCCCCAGTGAAATGTGAGCGGCGGGGGAGGAGCTTCTGGAACGCGACCGTCTGTTTGGATGCCTCCTGGAACCTCTCAACAACAGCATTAACTGTGTTGCCGAAGAGGCCCGAAGGAGACACGGGCGCGTCCATCAGAAAGTTCTTATCTTTCTCCTTAATCGAACTGAGATTCAGCCAGAGATGTCTCTCAGTAGCCACCATGGCTGTCATAGAGGGGCCGATTGATTTAGCCGTCTCCTTGGTAGCCCTAAGAGACAAATCTGTGGCCCGACGTAGCTCACACACTACTTCGGGCCCAATTCCCCCACCCTCATCAATATCACTTAATAATTCAGCCTGGTAGGCCTGCAACAGCGACATGGTGTGTAAGCATGCTGCAGCCTGACCAGAAGCTGAATAAGCCTTACCCACTAGAGCAGATGTTGTGCGAACTGGCTTAGTGGGTAATGCCGGGGCCAAATCAGGGGATAAATAGCTCGCTAAATTATCTTCTATTTTGGGCATCTCCCCATAACCGTGCTCTTTATAGTTTAATATAGTGGAATAGTTTGATGTTTGTGCACTATACACCCAATATGAAACTGGTTTCTCCCATGATCTCGACACCTCAGTGTGGAGATCAGGGAAAAACGGCAGACCCCGGCGTTGAGGTTGTGATCGAGTCGGCAGATAACGTTCGTCTAACTTGCTTTTTGAACGAACGTCCTGCTTATCAGCGGGCCAATCAATGTTTAATCGCTCTACCGCCCGTGTCACAATCTCAACTAGCTCTTCAAATGCTTGTGACTGAGGTGGCGAATCCTCTATTTCTCTGACACTAACACTTTCCAGATCCTCAGAACTGGAAAGCTGCATCAGAGGTGCCTCAATCGGGGCGGAAGAAACCAAACGTAGAGAAAATGCACTGGATATATCAGGTGAAGGAAGAGATAAGGCTGGGCCTGTCTCTATCCTCGCTGATACATCCATTTGCGAACCCCAGGACTGTGATCGCTGCTGTGCCTCAGCAGCAGCGGGACCAGAGCCCTGAGGAACGCGAGCCTGAACGTCCTCGCGAAAGAACGCCAGGCGGGATCGGATTGTCCGTAAAGGAAGCACCTCGCAGTGCTCACAGCCAGCGCCCTCGAGCATGTGCATGCTCCTCTCCCAAACAAGCAACACAAAGAATGTGTGTGTCCCCACCGGTAATGAAACGAGGGCAAGGGTGAACACATACTCTAAACTGCTGCTTATCCGCCATAGTGTTGTTTAAAGTTATTTTACTGAACTAGAAAAACACTGAATCACTGATCACACAAAGCGCTACTGAAGACAACAGAAGCTAGCGCGGCTTTGTTTTGGCAGGCTTTATACTTCCTGGTTCATGACGTCATCCGCCTCTGACGTTCCCTCACACTATTGGACTGATTTCACATGTGCTTCATGACTTCATCACGCAAGCGTTCCCCATAGCGTCATTCGATGCAACGGGAGTTCCCTTGAAAGGGAACTCACAAGTGTGGTCTATCAATAGCAGGTGGTATTTTGTAAAAATGTAGAACGAATACAGTATAATTTCACTTTGAACATAAGCTGCACATTGTTACTTTTGACCTCATCAGGTGGGACGAAAGTAACACAACAATACAAGCTAGATTTTTTGGTGCTACTCTTGTTTTTATTAAACATACCTGACTATGACCTTCTTAATATGTAACTGCAAACATATTTTGTCCTTTATCTTTGCAAAAAAAAATATATTAAATTACATTTTCATTTTAGATGTTAAAGTTCATCAAATGTTTCAAATGTAACATGACAGTACAAACTTGAATTGTTTAGAATATTTTTTATTTGCAATGTCAATCTATTTGATACGTTTTTTCTTCAACAGTATGACCAATATGAAAATTAAATTAAATTAAATTAGCATAATATGCATTATATATATAATAGTGTCACAGGGTGACAAAATTCGAACTTTCAAGGCGGAACTAATGTTCGCCGCGATTGCCTCCCGTCGGACCAATAATAACGGGACACCGGGCTAGTTCCGGGTTAGAGGAAAATCCCCGCGAATGGGGTGATCAGCGGAAATCGCTGGCAGCTGTGCACGTTGGATTACGTTGCCATTAGGGTAGGATAAAAGGTGAGAGGATGGAGCAAAGGAGGTGGTTGTTGGGGGCTGTGAATCTCGAAGGAAATGTGAGCTTTGGAGAAGAGGAAGTGGGGGTTGGTTGGGGGCTGTGAATCGTGGAGGAAGTGTGAGCTTGGAGAAGAGGAAGTGGGGCTGGCAAAACGGGCATGGCATTGTGAGTTTGGGAGAGGAGCACGCCGACTCGACCGGAAGGAGGAAATCGTTGGACAAATAAGATCGTTTGTGAGAGACTGTGAGTAGGGCAATCGGTCTCATCCCCGCTCTCTTGTCTATGGGACTCCCTGACGTGAATGCCAGGTCAGAAAATGGGCAACGGCCATTGATATATGTATTTCCCACTGAGTGTTGAATTGCAGTGATGAAGTGATGTGATGCACTGTGTTGTTGTGTGAAGTGTGAACTTAAACCCGCCGGATGTCTACTACTTACCTGAGTTTTTTCTGTCAGTTCGGAGGAAGAGGATTACGTACCTGTGTACTCACCTGTCTGCGTTGCAGTGAACTTCTCCGTTACAAGCTCTGTGTCTGCCAGTCCCTCCAGAGGAATCCATACCTGAACACTCACCTGACTGCTTTGCAGTGAAGCCCTCCAGCCGTAAGTCCCCTGTCTTTCATTTCTGAGGAAGAGGATTACGTACCTGTGTATTCACCTGACTGCTTTGCAGTGAAGCCCTCCAGCCTGAACTTCTCCTGTTATGAGCCCTGTGTCTGCCAGTCCTTCAAGAGGAAGTCATACCTGAACACTCACCTGACTGCTTTGCAGCGAAGCCCTCTAACCGTAAGTCCCCTGTCTGTCATTTCTGAGGAAGAGGATTACGTACCTGTGTATTCACCTGACTGCTTTGCAGTGAAGCCCTCCAGCCTGAACTTCTCCTGTTATGAGCCCTGTGTCTGCCAGTCCTTCAAGAGGAAGTCATACCTGATCGCTCATCTAACTGCTTTGCAGCGAAGCCCTCTAACCGTAAGTCCCCTGTCTGTCAGTTCTGAGGAAGAAAGTCATACCTGAACACTCATCTAACTGCTTTGCAGTGAAGCCCTCCAGCCGTAAGTCCCCTGTCTGTCATTTCTGAGGAAGAGGATTACGTACCTGTGTATTCACCTGACTGCTTTGCAGTGAAGCCCTCCAGCCTGAACTTCTCCGTTACAAGCTCTGTGTCTGCCAGTCCTTCAAGAGGAACTCATACCCGAATACTCACCTGATTGCTAGGCAGCGAAGCGGGTCCGCAGGAAGGAACGACCCTGCCTAGAAGACTCACCATTTTAGATCCCCCTTTCCACTTTTATAGTTAATAAAAAGATTGTTACTTGAAGCCTTGTCTGTCGTCCTTGCCGGGCCTCTGTCCGACTCCCCAAGGGTGGTACGGGCCTTGGGGGTGGGTGCAGCCAGGTTGGCCTACCCCGTGACATAATTTGGCATCAGTCGGCAGGGTTCCACCTTGGGTTGAGTAGACAGAGGCGGAGCAATGGCAGACGAAGATGTACCGGTGGGTCACCCACATGTCGTGCCCATCTTTATGGGAGCCCTATGGGCCCAAAAGTATAGAAGACCAGGTTCAGAACTCAGCTTGTTGGCGTGGAAAACTCAAGTAGAGTACTTGGCGGGCCTCCAAGGGTTAAACGCTACACAGAAGACCCAGTTCATTTTAAATTCACTCGAAGGTGACGCCAGGAGAGAAGTACAAGCGGCGCCGGAAGCAACCCGAACCGGCCCAGAACGGGTATTGCATCGGAACCTTATCCGCCCTTGCCTCAACTACCCAAGGCCTGTAGACACCATCCTCCCCACCAAAGAAAGAGCCCAACGAACCCCGATGATTGGTTGGGCAGTGGTTCCAAGGGGACCGGCCATTGAACCTGAGCAAGCAAATTTCCCCTCGCCCCCAAGACGATCCCAGCGGGATAACCGAGGCCGGCCCCAGGCACGGTACAGAGACTGGGTAGAGTCACCACGTTCTAGGGACTAGAACGGTTTGGTGGGGGGGTATGTCACGGGGTGACAAAATTCGAACTTTCAAGGCGGAACTAATGTTCGGCGCGATTGCCTCCCGTCGGACCAATAATAACGGGACACCGGGCTAGTTCCGGGTTAGCGGAAAATCCCCGCGAATGGGGTGATCAGCGGAAATCGCTGGCAGCTGTGCACGTTGGATTACGTTGCCATTAGGGTAGGATAAAAGGAGAGAGGATGGAGCAAAGGAGGTGGTTTTTGGGGGCTGTGAATCTCGAAGGAAATGTGAGCTTTGGAGAAGAGGAAGTGGGGGTTTTTGGGGGCTGTGAATCTCGAAGGAAATGTGAGCTTTGGAGAAGAGGAAGTGGGGGTTGGTTGGGGGCTGTGAATCGCGGAGGAAATGTGAGCTTTGGAGAAGAGGAAGTGGGGGTTGGTTGGGGGCTGTGAATCGCGGAGGAAGTGTGAGCTTGGAGAAGAGGAAGTGGGGCTGGCAAAACGGGCATGGCGTTGTGAGTTTGGGAGAGGAGCACGCCGACTCGACCGGAAGGAGGAAATCGTTGGACAAATAAGATCGTTTGTGAGAGACTGTGAGTAGGGCAATCGGTCTCATCCCCGCTCTCTTGTCTATGGGACTCCCTGACGTGAATGCCAGGTCAGAAAATGGGCAACGGCCATTGATATATGTATTTCCCACTGAGTGTTGAATTGCAGTGATGAAGTGATGTGATGAACTGTGTTGTTGTGTGAAGTGTGAACTTAAACCCGCCGGATGTCTACTACTTACCTGAGTTTTTTCTGTCAGTTCGGAGGAAGAGGATTACGTACCTGTGTACTCACCTGTCTGCATTGCAGTGAACTTCTCCGTTACAAGCTCTGTGTCTGCCAGTCCCTCCAGAGGAATCCATACCTGAACACTCACCTGACTGCTTTGCAGTGAAGCCCTCCAGCCGTAAGTCCCCTGTCTGTCATTTCTGAGGAAGAGGATTACGTACCTGTGTATTCACCTGACTGCTTTGCAGTGAAGCCCTCCAGCCTGAACTTCTCCGTTACAAGCTCTGTGTCTGCCAGTCCTTCAAGAGGAACTCATACCCGAATACTCACCTGATTGCTAGGCAGCGAAGCGGGTCCGCAGGACGGAACGACCCTGCCTAGAAGACTCACCATTTTAGATCCCCCTTTCCACTTTTATAGTTAATAAAAAGATTGTTACTTGAAGCCTTGTCTGTCGTCCTTGCCGGGCCTCTGTCCGACTCCCCAAGGGTGGTACAGGCCTTGGGGGTGGGTGCAGCCAGGTTGGCCTACCCCGTGACTATAGCGGGACAAAAGTGACAAGTGTTACTTTCGTCCCGACAGGAAGTCCTGACATTTAAACACGATTTACTTTTATGCTGAAAAACTCTGAAAAGACAAACCTTCAGGGTGTGTAACAGCACTAAATATGCATTCATGACCTCGAGACTAGATTACTGTAATGCTTTATTAGCTGGTTGTCCTGCATCATCAATAAACAAGCTACAGTTAGTCCAAAACGCAGCCGCTAGAGTTCTTATTAGGTCAAGAAAATATGATCATATAACACCAATTTTATCATCTCTACACTGGTTACCTATTAAGTTCCGTATCAATTACAAAGTATTGCTACTGACCTATAAAGCCCTAAATGGTTTAGCTCCAGTGTATTTAACGGATCTTCTATCGCCCTACAATCCATCGCGCTCTTTAAGATCACTAAACTCGAGGCTTCTGGTCATTCCTAGGATATCTAAGTCCACTAAAGGAGGGAGGGCATTTTCACATTTAGCTCCTAAACTCTGGAATAGTCTTCCTGATATTGTTCAAGGTTCAGACTCGCTGTCCCAGTTTAAAACTAGATTAAAGACGCATCTCTTTAGCCAAGCATTCACATTATAAATACGTTTTATACTACAGTTAAATCGCACCAACAGGATTAATATTCTGAACAGCAGCTATGCTAATTATTTCCCATCTGCTTTTCTGTTGTTATCTCGGGACACTAGTTAACTAGTTCGTCAGCTCCAGTTTGTATCAGCCTCTCATGGAGACTTCAGATGCCCCTGTGATGAGACGACTCGACGCCTGTGAAGAGACGACTCAACGCCTGTGAAGAGACGACTCAACACCAGCGCTGTTATGGCCTAAATTAATACATGATTGATTAACTTATTCTAACATTTTTCTTTAACATTCTCTTTCTAACATTTTTCAATGTACATTTATGAAATGCACTTTCTGTGAAGCTGCTTTGAAACAATGTGTATTGTGAAAAGCGCTATACAAATAAATTTGAATTGAAAATTGAATTAAATAACCCGTAGATTGATCATTACTGTGACACATGAAACGAGAAACACAACTTGTAATTAGAAAAAAAGTACCGCTTCATTACAGTTTTTTATGATTGTTTACACACTAAAATTAAAATTTCCACACAATTAGCAAAACTTTACTCCAATGAGCAAAACACCTCCACAGATTTGCACAACATTACACACAATGTCTGCTTCACCCTTTTTGCAAAACATTACACACAGTGATTTGTAAAACTCTACACACATTTTCACACCTTAGACACAGATAAGGATTGTGAGGTTACTTCCTTGTAATTACAAAGCACCGGATTGCCAATTACCACACTAATGAACGAATTGGATAAACACATCTACCAGGTGTGGAAGCACACATCTGCTAATTTGAAAACGCAGCACTCAGGTGTGCTATAAAAGGCAGCAGGTGAGTTCACCTGTCTTCAACAAAAATGGAAGGAGTTAGAAGAAGAAGAAGAGTGAGAATGAGAGGGGGAGCTCAAAGAGGAGATGTAGAGGTAGAGGTAGAGGTAGAGGTAGAGGTAGAGGTAGAGGAAGAGGAGAAGAAGGTAGAGGAAGAGGAGAAGGAGGAAGAGGAAGAGGAAGAGGAGAAGGAGGTAGAGGAGGACACCTAGGTAGAGGAAGAGGTAGAGAAGGACTTGAAGAGGTGATAGAACCTGAACAAAGAAGACGAGGACCAAATTTGACTCGAGAAATCCGTGCAACACTTATTGACCTTGTTATCAACCATGGACTGACACTGATGGAAGCTGGACAAAGAGTTCAACCAAATCTCAGCAGAAATACTGTTGCGTCAGTAATTCGGACATTTCATCGACAAAACAGGTAAGCTAACCAACCACACAGTATACATTGAAACTGAAGCTTGTATAATCAATATTGTTTACTGTGACATTTGACAGTATATTTGATTATATATCTCTCTCTATATAAATATATATATATATATATATCTCTATATCTATCTTTTTTTTTTTTACATAGGATTGAGGGTCGAGGACACCAAGGTGGAAGGGCCCTATGTTTAGTCGTGCACAAGAGGCCGCCATTGTGAACATGGTTTTGGCCAATAATTGTATCAGGCTACGAGAAATCCAAGCCAATATCATCAATGATGACAATATTTTCAATAACATCCAACAAGTCTCTCTGTCAACATTAGGTCGAATCCTAAAGAAAAATCAAATAAACATGAAGCAACTGTATCGGGTACCATTTGACAGAAATTCAGAGAGAGTGAAACATCTGCGCATTGAGTATGTGGAGGTTTGCATTGTTCATCTGACTATGGTGTGGGATCATGCACTGCTCATAATGTTCTGTCACAAAAAAAATACTGTGCTATAGATATTGAATAGCATCCTATTTTCTTTAATGTGTTTCAGAGAGTCTTGCAAATGGATGCTGCTGAAATTCAACATGAATTTATATATGTGGATGAGGCTGGATTTAACCTTGCAAAAACAAGAAGAAGAGGGAGAAATGTAATTGGGCACAGGGCAATCCCCAATGTGCCAGGGCAGCGAGGGGGTAACATCACCCTTTGCGCTGCTATCACACAAAATGGGGTCCTCCACCACCATGCAAATCTGGGACCTTATAATGCAAATCTGATACTTGCATTTCTTGACCGATTGCATGAGATTGTCACAGCATTACACCGAGTGGACCAGATGTGGTACATTGTCGTTTGGGACAATGTCTCATTTCATCGGGCTGCTCTGGTCCAGAACTGGCTCCATGATCACCCTGATCTTGAAGTTTTATACCTTCCCCCATACTCCCCCTTCCTGAATCCTATAGGAGAATTGTTTTCAGCGTGGCGGTGGAAGGTATATGACCTGCGGCCTTATGACCGTTTGCCCCTCATTCAGGCCATGGAACAGGCATGTGATCTTATTGAAGCAGCTTTAGTGCAGGGGTGGATTCGTCACACAAGGCGATTCTTCCAACGGGGCCTTGCCAATGAAGACGTAGCCTGTGATGTTGATGAAATCTTCTGGCCTGATCCAGCCAGACGGAGAGATGGATAGTTGCAGTATTCTTGTTGCTTTGAGTTTTCTTTCATTTCTGTTTACTTTTACTTTACTTTTCTTCAGAGTCAAAGTGTATGTACTGTAATTCATGCAGTAATTTTTATTTGTCTATAGATTTTATTTGTTTACAGTAATTGATATCATTGTTGGTTGATTACTGTAACTTACAATACTGTAAGTATTGAAATAAATACTTGAAATATTCAGTCTGCAGCATCAAGTGTTGTGCAGTGCAGTAAGGTTATAGTAGGCCTACAGTATTTGTCTACATTCTCCGATCTCAAAACAAATCATGAATAATGTTGTGAGTTTCTCACTATTATTTGTCACCTAAATTATCTCTTACATACAGTAAGAATGTCTGGCTAAAAATCTATTTTTTTTTCTTACAAATGTGTTTTTTTTTTTTTTATCACAGCAGTGTGAAACTGGCTGCAATAGTGTATGATCATTGATGACTGTGTTGGTTAAATGAAAACAAATAGCATTTTCACAAATATGTGTGTTTTGACTGAAGTGTGTAATTTTGCAAACAATCTAGGAATTTTGCTAATTGAGTGTGGTGTTTGGATAATTGCTATTATATTTTGACAAAAAGAACTCCGTTTTCAAAATTGCGTGTAAACAATTGAAAAAAACTGTAATTTACTTGCGTACTTGAAAACTGCATTTCGGACCTAACCGCGGGAAACGATGGCGGAATCACGTGATATTTGGCAGATCCTGAACGTGTCATAGCTTGAAATGCAAATGTATTCAGGACTCTGAGAAAATCGCTTTGTTACTTTCGCCCCGGTTCTCCCCTACTTAAGTGTGTTGTAAAATATTTGAGAATATTGTTT
The DNA here is from genome assembly GCF_949357685.1 of Gobio gobio. Taxonomy (NCBI): domain Eukaryota; kingdom Metazoa; phylum Chordata; class Actinopteri; order Cypriniformes; family Gobionidae; genus Gobio; species Gobio gobio. The sequence continues at coordinate 1,685,395 of NC_137119.1, read as the reverse complement.
TCATACTCAGAACACACAAATACACGGTAACAAATATATTAAATTTTTCCCACAAAAACACTGTACACAGTGTACATCCCAACCATCACAAAGTTGCACATACAGTGATCTACACACAAAACAACAGAAGAATTTACTGTACAGTTACAGTAAAAAAAAAAAAATATATAAATATTAACTATGCTGCATCCTCTCTTCTGTTTCTCACCTGTTGCCCTTTGATGCTAAAGCTTTGTTTGCGGATTATAAAGTGTGTGACGGGTGTTTCCCATGTGAAGAGTCAGTGTGTGTGTTTGAATGGCAGTGTGTTTCTTGTGAAAACAAGAGATTTTCTGCATGAAAACTGTGCCAAAAGCAGAGAATTGTGTGTAGTGTTTTGTAAAAAGTGTGTTTCAGAACTGCAGTTTGAGTGTAAAGCAGGAACTGTGCTTGTAGTTCAGCAGAATTGGTTCAGAGGTGAATGAGTAACATGTTGTGCTCATTGTGTCTCAAGCACCAGAATTTGTGTGTAAACAATTGAGAAAAACTGTAATGTGTGTTTATGAAAATCAGAGCCGCTGTGTATAAATGATTATACTTCAACAAAGAATTGGCGTAAAAACTAAAATAAGTTTTTGCAAAAACTGCCTGATGTGAAGTTCACATGTATTATATGAGATGATTATTATATCTGAACATGAATATCAGCTGAGTTTATGCTCATAGTTTGGGCTGTGCTTTAATATTACAGTAATGTGTGAGTAAGAGCTCTTATAGTTTACAGCTTTATCTTTAAGACACTTTGAGTTCATTTAGTTCTTAATTTGATGTGTTCAGTAAACCAGTTTAATAAAAGAAGCAATTTTTTATATTTATTTTTCCAGTTTTGTGCCGTTACACATCTAATATGAACGGTTCTTATATAAATATAACAGAGATTTTAGAGTGCATTTTTCATTTTTTAAATATAAAAAAAACATTCAATATCAATTTGACTGACCCAGCACTTCCAAAAAACAACCCAGCAAATGAGTTAATGTATAAAGTCCAACAAGCTGAGAAAAATAATAACCCCATGTGTTCTGTCCAATATTCCCCAGCGCTGACTAACCCAAATAACCCAGAAATGATGTTTTTAACCCAGAATTATGAATTTTACACTTACCGCAAAACACTTCATCAACAGAAACGACAGGCTGGAGCAGCAACACGATGTGTGTGTGTGTGTGTGTGTGTGTGTGTCTACTACTGCACTAACGTGAATCATATCTTCAACTGATCCACAACTTCCTTTTAATGACATCAGA